>NC_041225.1:12996770-13027737 GCF_002837175.3 Physeter macrocephalus | reverse complement strand
CCCCCAGCCCCGCCCCCCATTCCCTGCATCTGTGCAGCGCTGTCCCCGCCTGAGCATCCCTCCCTCCTCGGAGCCCCTCCCCCTCGGCATCCGGGTGCAGTGGGTGAACCTTCCCCGTGGCCCAGGGCTGCGCTCGTTCCTCGCCACCTGTCCTCTGCCTCCACTCCTGGGGTCCTTGAGGATGGAGATGACACCCCCACGGGAGCGGTTCTGAACTAATCACTTGAGTTCATCAGGATTGGCTGGGACAAGCACGCAGCTCTCTGCTCACCTCCACGCTTTATCCGTCTTGTTCCACATCTTCAACGCCTTCCCTCTCTCTCTGTTCTCTCCAGCTGCTCCAATACTAACCATCCGCTAAGAACAAGCTCAATTCCCACCTCCTCCGTAAAGCCCTCCAGGACTACCCTCTGTTGATTCTTTTCCCTCTGAGATCCTAGAGCACGCTATACCAACCAGTTTTCAGGGGGAAATTCTTTGCCTCTCCTCCTGTGTGTTCATCTTTTCTCTCCAACTCGACTATAGCGTTCTTGAACGGAAATCAGTATTACCGAGTGACTGAATATACTTTTCACGAGTAAGAAAATCAACTTAGGATTTTTTAACTTTACAGTAATGCGAAAGCAATACGCATTCAGTAGAAACTACTTCGACTTTTGAATTTTGAGCTTTCCTCGGGCCCACCGTATGGGGAAAGACACTTCCTCCTGATGCTGGGTGGCAAAGCCCCAGCTCCCCACCAGCCACGCGACCACACCAGGAGACAGCGGATAGATGCAACCACCACGGACCCAGACAAGCACTCTGCTTGTCAGTACAGTAGTCAATAAATTACACGAGATGGTCAGCACTTTATTAAAAAATAGTCCTTGCATTAGATGATTTTGCCCAACTATAGGCTAACCTAGGTGTTCTGAGTGCACTGAATGTAGGTGAAGCTAAGCAGTGATGTTTGACACGTCAGGTGTATTAAATGCATTTTCAATTTATGATATTTTCAACTTACCATGGGTTTACTGGGACGTAACCCCATGGTAAGTTGAGGAAGATCTGTACAACAGAAGCAGCAGCCAAGGAACCAGTAGGAGAAATAATGGTTTTTATTTAAAGACAGTCACGGCATGGAAGCAACCTAAGTGTCCATCAACAGATGAATGGATAAAGAAGATGTGGCACATATATACAATGGAATATTACTCAGCCATAAAAAGAAATGAAACTGAGTTATTTGTAATGAGGTGGATAGACCTGGAGTCTGTCATACAGAGTGAAGTAAGTCAGAAGGAGAAAAACAAATACCGTATGCTAACACATATATATGGAATCTAAGAAAAAAAAATGTCATGAAGAGATTAGTGGTAGGACGGGAATAAAACACAGACCTACTAGAGCATGGACTTGAGGATATGGGGAGGGGGAAGGGTAAGCTGTGACGAAGTGAGAGAGTGGCAGGGACATATATACACTACCAAATGTAAATTAGATAGCTAGTGGGAAGCTGCCGCATAGCACAGAGATCACCTCTGTGCTTTGTGACCACCGAGAGGGGTGGGATAGGGAGGGTGGGAGGGAGGGAGCCGCAAGAGGGAAGAGATATGGGAACATATGTATATGTATAACTGATTCACTTTGTTGTAAAGGAGAAACTAACACACTATTGTAAAACAGTTATACTCCAATAAAGATGTTAAAACAAACAAACAAACAAACAAACTCTGTGGAGCTAAAACGTAATTTAAATAAATAGATAAATAAAATTAAAAAGTCAAACTCATAGAAGCAGAGTAGCCAGGCCCAGGGAGTGGGGGAAATGGGGAGATGTTGGTCAAAGGGCACAAAGTTGTAGGATGAATAAATCCTAGAGACCTAATGTACAGCATGGTGACCACAGTTAGCAATAATGTATGATGTACTTGAAATCTGCTAAGAGAGTGGATCTCAAATGTTCTCATCGCACACACACGATGGTAACTATGTGAGGCCGATAGGGATAGAGAAGGATAATTAAATGGTTATTTTAGAAATCCCACTAGGGGATTAAAGATAGAAAGGGAATTTTAAGAGAGTCTGGGAGACTCTTGTAAGCTAATGACACTCAAGAAAAGGATTCAGTAGTCTAGCAACAATCTACTCTACCTTGAAGGAACAGCAGGCACACTCGAGCCACAAATCCTGATGGCTAAAACAGAAGACAATAGGGAACGCCCTGGCGGTCCAGTGGTTAGGGTTCTGCACTTTCACTGCTGAGGGCCGGGGTTCAATCCCTGGTCGGGGAGCTAAGATCCCACAAGCCATGTGGTGTGGCCAAAAAAACAACAAAAAAAACCACAAGACTATAGATATGGGGTCTATGTCTTGTTACATGAAGTTGGTGAGTTAATGGTCCTCGAAAAGTATCATTTCTGCCTGTAGCCAAGACAGGACTTTGTATAGGTGAAAGGGTGAAGAAACTAGGTGAAAGGGGACATTATACCGAAACCTGAGATGAATTACCACATTTTAGTATATGTCACCACCCTAATATACATAGGATTTAAACAGCTAGCACCATGCCGGTCTCAGACCATATAGGGTTAAAGGAGGAACTAATGATGTAAGCCTTGATGTCTACCCAAGAATGAGGAAGAAGGTGGTCTTCTCCCCTCCCCACTTTTTCTTTGATTATAAAAATGGCGCCCTCTTTGCTCTCGGGGCTGCGCTCCCTCGCGTGCCCGCTTGTCTCTCTCACAACTGTCCTGTGCTAATCAACTCACTCTCTGAATGCCACTTTACCTCACACTGAATTCTTTCTGCATCAAAACAAAACCTGAGCTTCAGTAAGTCCTGACACCAGGTGAGCAGTTTCAATGAAAAGACAGTGGGCTCGGGTCCCCTCCTAAGTAAGGGGGTATGGGTTCAAGTCCCAATCTGAGTTCTGGCTGGGTTCAAGTTCCATCTGAGAATGAGTGCGGTTTCAAGGTGATGGATATGTTAATCAGCTTAATTGTGGTAATCATTTCACAATCTATACTATATCGAAACATCACATTGCACACCGTACAAACATTTTCATTTGTCATAAATACCTCATTAAAGCTGGGGGGAGAGGGGAACAAAAAAACAAAACCCTGATGTGCCCTGACCCCATCCCTCTTTCCCTGGCCAGTCCCCTTCCAGACAACCTGCTCCCCTATCCCGTTCCTTTCACCACACCCTTCTCCCCTCCTGCTGAAATGTGCAAATCTCACGTAAAATCAAACAGCTGATTCTTCGTCTCCCTCTCAATCTCCCCCAATTCTCAGTGCTATTCTCAGCTAAGTGTCAGAAAGAAAGCAATCATTAACCCTGCTCAGAGGGGCTTGCATTTTTGAATAGGTACTTTTTAACCTAAATGAATCTTTTTTAAAAACAAATTTATCTATTTATTTATTTTTGGCTGCATTGGGTCCTCACTGCTGCGCGTGGGCTTTCTCTAATTGCGGTGAGCAGGGGCTACTCTTCGTTGCAATGGCTTCTCTTGTTGTGCAGCACGGGCTCTAGGCGTGCAGGCTTCAGTAGTTGCATCACACGGGCTCAGTAGTTGTGGTGCACCAGCTTAGCTGCTCCGCGGCATGTGGGATCTTCCCAGACCAGGGCTCGAACCCGTGTCCCCTGCACTGGCAGGCAGATTCCTAACCACTGTGCCACCAGGGAAGCCCAACCTAAATGAATCTTTAATTCAAGGGGGAGTTGTTTTTGTATCTCTGTTTTTGAGTGTTTCTGCTTCTAGGACCCTCCTCAGAGGGCAGCAATACTAGGACCTCCATTCTAGATGAACTGGCCTAAAGGAGGGGCTTCCTTTCTGCCTCTCTGGCTTCTCACTGAAACCTCCAACACTATCATGGGTAGACTTACCTTGGGAAGCTCACTAAAATCAGAATCCAGGGCCCCAATCACCATCTCACTCGGTGTATAAGCCAGAGTCCTTATAATTGCCTGTAAGGCCTCACCCATCCAGCCTCCTGCTGCTGCCCTATCTCCCTCATCATTCGCCACATGGCTCCCTCTACTCCAGCTAAACTGGCCCGTCCTCGTGTTCCTTGAATGAATCCTGCATGTTCCCACCTCAGGTAAGGGCCTTTGCATTGGCTGTTCTCTCTGCCTGGGACACTTGTCCCTGCGGCCCCCTCCCTCACCCTCTTAGGCCTTTGCTCAATGGTACCCTCTCACGGAGGTCTTCTAAAGTTCTGCACCCAATTCCAAAGGGTGGAGTGTTCCCCACCACCAAGCAATTCTCCAGATGCCAGCTGGGTGTCCTATAATTCAACTGAATTCTGATCCTATTGTTATCAAGCTCGGTTCATTTTCCCAACACGCAGCAAGCCAAGCACTGAGATGCCGAGGTTTGCAGCAAAGAGTTTACTCACAAGGCAGCCAAGCAAGGAGATGGCGGAACAAGTCTCAGATCTGCCTCCCCAAAGGGATATTTATGGGATAAAGAAGCAGGGTGGGACTCCCCTGGTGGCGCAGTGGTTAAGAATCCGCCTGCCAATGCAGGGGACACGGGTTCGAGCCCTGGTCCAGGAAGATCCCACATGCCACGGAGCAACGAAGTCTGTGCGCCACAACTACTGAGCCTGTGCTCTAGAGCCCGCGAGCCACAACTACTGAGCCCATGTGCTGCAACTACTGAGGTCTGTGTGCCTAGAGCCCGTGCTCTGCAACAAGAGAAGCCACCGCAACGAGAAGCCCACGCACCGCAACAAGTAGCCCCCGCTCGCCACAACTAGAGAAAGCCCACGCGCAGCAACAAAGACCCAACATAGCCAAAAATAAATAAAATAAAATAAATAATTTTTTTTTAAAAAAGGAGTTTCCTCGGTGGTGCAGTGGTTGAGAATCCGCCTGCTAATGCAGGGGACACGGGTTCGAGCCCTGGTCCAGGAAGATCCCACATGCCACGGAGCAACTAAGTCTGTGCGCCACAACTACTGAGCCTGCGCTCTAGAGCCCGCGAGCCACAACTACTGAGCCTGCGCGACTGGAGCCCGTGCTCCAGAACAAGAGATGCCACTGCAATGAGAAGCCCGCGCACTGCAAGAAAGAGTAGCCCCTGCTCACCGCAACTAGAGAAAGCCCGCGCACAGCATCAAAGACCCAACACAGCCAAAAATAACTAAGTAAATTAATTAATTAAAAAAAAAGAAAAGAAGCAGGGTGGCCTCAATTAAGCATGGGGAAGAGGTGGCTGCATGTAGGGAAAAGTGAGGTGTTCTGCTCAGGCATATCTGAATTACATGCTTCTTCATGAGATCCATGTTCAAAAGTTAGTTCAGATTAGCATGATCTGAGGGTGGAGTTTCCAGCACTCTGATATCAAAAAGTCATTCATCCGACACTTATGCAGGCCCAGTTTTAGGGTCAGTGGTCTCAACCAGTCTTAATGAAATTGAGCGGAGCCCTGCAGGGCCGTCCCAGTTGCAGGCCCCTCCATGTTCCCCCACCTCCGTCTTAGTTTCTCAAGTTTCAGAAAAGAGACTCAAGCAATTAATCATTTAAGAAGGGGCAAAAGCAGGGGAATTCCCTGGCGGTCCAGCGGTTGGGACTCCTGCCACGGCCTGGGTTTGATCCCTGGTCAGGGAACTAAGATCCCACAGTCCGCACAGTGCAGCAAACAAACAAACAAACAAAAAAGAACGGGCAAGAGCAGGAACTAAAAGTTCCATCAAAAGGAAGTCACACAGCCTGCAGCCCTCAACCCAAATTTTGAATATAAAAACTTTTCCCCCAAAACCAGTGGGGAGTTCGGGGTTTCTGAGCACAAGGCGCCGTTCTCCTTGCTTGGTCCTGCAATAAACCTTTCTTTGCTCCAAACTTCAATGTTTCGGTTCATTTAGCCTCACTGTGCGTTGGGCATGCAAACATTTTAAAATTTTTTTATTTACTTATTTTTGGCTACGTTGGGTCTCTTGCTGAGCGCAGGCTTTCTCTAGTTGTGGCGAGTGGGGGCTACTCTTTGTTGCGTTGCGTGGGCTTCTCATTGCGGTGGCTTCTCTTATTGTGGAGCACGGGCTCTAGGCGCGCAGGCTTCAGTAGTTGTGGCACACGGGTTTCAGCAGTTGTGGCTCGAGGGCTCTAGAGCACAGGCTCAGTAGTTGTGGCTCGCGGGCTCTAGAGCGCAGGCTCAGTAGTTGTGGCGCACGGGCTTAGTTGCTCTGCGGCGTGTGGGATCTTCCTGGACCAGGGCTCAAACCTGTGTCCCCTGCATCGGCAGGCGGATTCTTAACCACTGCGCCACCAGGGAAGCCCCACGCAAACTTTTTTAACAAGCTGTTCCCTTACCTGCTGTTCTGTAAGACAAGCTCAAGAATTTCTGTTAGTCACCAGTTTCTGCTAACCCACTGAGGCAGAGTTTCCCTATCTACCGAGAGATAGCATCAGATTCCACAGGTTAAGGGCTCAGTCCTACAAGACTGCCTTCCCTTGCCCCCCCGTACGCACACACACTTCAGAGGGCAATCCTGAGTCCAGGTCGTCACCTGCGCTTCCGACCAACTGGCTACAGACTGGAGGTTTCAACAGTCCCCTCCTTTTGATCAATTAAGTTGCTAGAGTGGCTCGCGGAACTCAGAAAAAAACATTTTACTTGCTATATGACCAAGGACATAACTGAGGATATAACTCAGAACAGCCAGATGGAAGAGGCGCAAAGGGCAAGGCGTGGGGAAAGGGCTTGAATGAAGCTTCCAAGTTCTGCAACAGGCCACTCTCCCGCATCTGCACGTGTTCATCAACCTGGAAGTTCTCCAAACTCCTTCCTTTTGGGTTTTTATGGAGGCTTCATTACACAGGCATGAGTAATTACATCACTGGCCATATATAATTGATTAAACCTCTGGCCCCTTCCCTCTCCCCAGAAGTCAGGAGGGTGAGACTGAAAGCTCCAACCATCTAATCACAGGGTTGTTTCTCCTAGCAACCAGCCTCCATCCTTAGATGTGGCCCCAAAGTCACCTCATTAACATAACAAAAGACACCTTTGTTGCTCTCATTTCGTAGGAAATTCCAAGGATTTCAGGAACCCTGTGCTGAACAGTGGATGAAGACCAAATATTATGTTTATTATAATCATATCATCACACCTTCCCTGGACATTCTACCAAGAAAGTTGTCACCCTCTCAACACTTCCCATTCCCTTCCCAGTTTCATCATCCTCTTTAACGTTCATCACTCATTTAGTATATGCTTTTCTTATTTACTGTGATGACTGTCTGTTTCTCCCACTAGAATGTTAAGTTCCACTCTGGAACTGTTGAAATAAAACTTTACAGGCTCAAGATAGAGCCAATCCAGCCCTGGGTGCTAGGCCTGCAAACCTAAACTTAGGTAACTTTCATATCCCTGTAATGCTCCACTTGACCAGAAGCACAGTATGTCCAGTTAGCCAATCCCCAAATGCCAAGCCAACTCTGGGCTTATTTCCTTCTTCCTTCTCACCTCAAACAGGTTGAATATGTGGCCCGAGCCTATCAGATATTTTCTGTTTCTCTCTTCCTTGTTCTTTATTCTTTATCCTATGAAAGCCTCCTGCCTTCCACCCCATTTTGTGGTTCTCTGGAGACTGTCTGCTTCACGAGGTGTTAAAATTTGTATCACCTGAATTGCCTTCTTTAACTTTTTATCAGTATACATTTTTGTCTGTTTTATTCACTGCTGTCTCCCCAGCTGGTAGAACAGTTCCTGTCACATATATGGTACTTAATAAGTATCATATTAGTGTGTGAAATAAAATTCATATTTATGACAAGGAAAAATAATTTTTTTTTTTGGCTGTGTTGGGTCTTTGTTGCTGTGAGCCGGCTTTCTCTAGCTGCGGTGAGCGGGGGCTACTCTTCATTGTGGTGCGCAGGCTTCTCATTGCGGTGGCTTCTCTTGTCACAGAGCACAGACTCTAGGCACGTGGGCTTCAGTAGCTGCAGCACGTGGGCTCAGTAGTTGTGGCATGCGGGCCCTAGAGCATGCGGGCTTCAGTAGTTGTGGCCTGTGGGCTCAGTAGTTGTGGCTCATGGGCTTAGTTGCTCCGCGACATGTGGGATCTTCCTGGACCAGGGATAGAACCTGGGTTCCCTGCATTGGCAGGTGGATTCTAAACCACTGCGCCACCAGGGAAGCCCAAGAAAAGTGTGAACATAAAAATTCTTCTCTGCCCTTTGGCCTCCCCTCTCCCCACCGCACTGTGCATTGTGCATCTGCATTATGCATTGACCAAACCTGCCCCCTCAGCAGAAATACCTACTCAACCATAAACCGCAACATTCTCCTAGCATTAATAAGACAACTCTTTAAAAAATTACATTCTTTCTTGATCTTTTTTTTTTTTTTTTTTTTTTTGTGGTATGCGGGCCTCCCTCTGTTGTGGCCTCTCCCGTTGCGGAGCACAGGCTCCGGACGTGCAGGCTCAGCGGCCATGGCTCACGGGCCCAGCCGCTCCGCGGCATGTGGGATCCTCCCAGACCGGGGCGCGAACCCGGTTCCCCTGCATCGGCAGGCGGACGCGCAACCACTGTGCCTCCAGGGAAGCCCCCTTCTTGATCTTATAAAGGGTCACACGACCCACTGAGATGGTGCTCAAACCTGGAATTAGGTAAACTGTCAATAATACATCATTTAACGTACAGCCCTCTGTCTCAAAAAACTTGTATAAACTGTGTCTTGACTTCTAAAGGGTGAAACAGTTCTCAAAACTTTCTGGGATCCTCCCAGGTTATTATCCTCAAATTTGGCTCGAATAAAATTTTCCAGGGACTTCCCTGGTGGCACAGTGGGTAAGACTCCACGCCCCCAATGCAGGGGGCCCGGGTTCGATACCTGGTCAGGGAACTAGATCCCTCCTGCATGCCACAACTAAGAGTTCACATGCCACAACTAAGGAGGCTGCCTGCCGCAACTAAGACCTGGCACAACCTAAGTAAATAAATAAATATTTTTTAAGAATAAAATAAAAATTTCCAATTCTCTCTTAGATCAACTGATCAGTTTTTCGTCAACAGTGAATAACTGGATCTCATGTTACTGTCAACAAAAAATTAATCAGTGGTCAATCTAAGACATGGACAATTTTACTCAAGCCAACCTGAGGGTTATAACCCAGGAGACAGTCTTTCAGGAAGTTCTGAGGACTGTTCTGCTTGTTAGAGGTCAAGGAACAGTTATATAAGTTTTTGAGACAAAGGCTTATGCATCAAAGTAACATATTGACAGTTTACACAGTCCAACAAGGAGTAGTGGGTCATCGTGATTGCTTACAGGATTGAGAAAGGAATGTTATCTCCTAGGAGTTACTTTGCTGGTGCCAGGAGGAAATCGCTTTTTTTCTTCTCTTTGTCAAGTAGGCATTTCTGTATCTTCTTAGAGGATCTAGTTGATGTATAATGCAGATGCCCAATGCACAATGAAAGGGAGGGGGTAGTGGCTCAAATGGGCAGAGACAGAATTTTGTTTTCCTTTTTTTATTTTGAGAATTTTGTGTTTAAATATTTTCTTGTCCTGCCTTAAAAACAATTTTATTTCATCGTTATACTCATGCAATCCTATGAGCACGCTGTTTCATTCATTCCACTATTACTCTGCCAGGCCCCATGCTGTGGCGTAGCCAGCAGTGACCATGATACAGATACAAAGCCCCTTCTCTCATGGGCGTCACAGGGCTTTGATGTAGGCAGAAAATTAGCCAACAAATATATACGATAATAATTGTAAAAAGTGGGTTTCCCCGGTGGCGCAGTGGTTGAGAGTCCGCCTGCCGATGCAGGGGACACGGGTTTGTGCCCCGGTCCGGGAAGATCCCACATGCCGCGGAGCGGCTGGGCCCGTGAGCCATGGCCGCTGAGCCTGCGCGTCCGGAGCCTGTGCTCCGCAACGGGAGAGGCCACAGCAGTGAGGGGCCCGCGTACCGAAAAAAAAAAAAAAAATTGTAAAAAGTAATAAACAGAACCAAAATTAAAACAGAGTCGGGAGGTCAGAAGGGGGCGCACTCACAGCCTAACACACCAAACCCGACAGGAAGAGACTCCTCTTCTTCCCTAGCAAGAGCTCAGCCAATGAAACTGTCAGGACTTAGCCAATAAAAAGCCGCTAAACTTCAAACTCCCAATCCCTCCAATGGACTCTTTGTTTACTACAGTCCCCCAATTTCCTTTTCCCCTCTTTAAAAGAGCTCTCCTCTCCTTGCTATGCTGGGACTTGCACCTGGCTTGCTATGGTTGCAGACCAGTTAACTGTATTTCTTTACTGATCTCGAATAAACCCACTTTTGCTGGAGAAATAACTGGCAGCCTATTTGTTTTAGGTCAACATAACAAACTCTGATAAGGCTAGAAGGAAAATACAAAGTGCTCCATACCGGGTTCTTTGCATATGTCATCTCAGTGTATACTCACAAGGAAATCCTGAAACATCTGTTACAAGGAAACTGAAACACAGAGAGAAGTACTCTGTCGGAGATCTCAGGTTCAAACCCAGATCTGCTTCACTCCAAACCCTAGGGTCACTTGGGTTTCCCTTACCTTTGATTCCTAGAGAGGAAGTTAGTTACTCTTGAGCCACAGGCCAAAAGGCAACTAGAAGTTTGGAAGCATGAGTGTCAGACGTTTGAAACCCTTCCCTGGAGGAAGCACATTACCTGGACTTTGGGATAAGACTCAGGGGCAAGGCATGGGACAGGTTAAGATTTCACTCTCCCAGGAAGGGAAAACCTGAGAATTTAGTCTACATTTGAAGCCAAAGAGAAGAGATGCTGACACTGTTCCGTTCCTCTCTTCCAGGCTCCATGCTAAAACGCTCACATATACTATATCTGATGTGAAGAATTTCACTGTTATCATCCCCATTTTATAGACGAGCACACTTGCAACCAAGCAGGACCCTTTGGGGCCCTCCCAGAACACACCTCCTCTCCATGTCCTCTGCCTACCTTCTGTCTGTAGAAAAACATTAGCCTCCTGGGCCTTCCCCGAGTTCCAAAGAGTAAATTTAATCAGAGAAGTGAGAAAATGCAGAAAGGAAAACAGTCAAACAAGACAAAATAATAATAGTTTAGCCATTAAACAAAGTCAAGGCCCTTTAGTTCCTCCTCAGGGGCTACAGATAATATTTTGAGCCGTGTCCTTTTTGAGCTGTTTTGCACATACTGAAACCCTCACCAGATGGAGGCACGTGGACCCCAGACTGGTTGGAACCAGAAAGCTGATGATGCTGACTCCCACCCACCAATGAGAAGAATGTCTGGAGCTGATCACACACCCCACAACCCCGCTCCCTCACCCTGTCTTTAAAAACCTTTCCCTGACATGAGAGGGGTGGGATAGGGAGGGTGGGAGGGAGGGAGACACAAGAAGGAAGAGGTATGGGAACATATGTATATGTATAACTGATTCACTAAAAAAAACAAAAAAAACAAAACAAACAAAAAAAAAAACCTTTCCCTGGGAACTCCCTGGCGGTCCAGTTGTTAGCACTTGGTGCTTTCACTGCCCTGGGCCCGGGTTCAATCCCTGGTCAGGGAACTAAGATCCTTCAAGCGGTGTGTCGTGGCCAAAACAAATAAATAAAAAAAGAAAAGAATGACAGAGCCGTTGCAGGTATGACAAAAACTGGCTGGAACCGATTAGGCCCAAGATAGAGGAAGATTCAACTTCCAGGAGACCTTGAACCTCATGATACACTAGCATATGCAAATGACATGCCCACAGGTGCCAGGGCAGTTCTGAGGCTGACCACAGGAGGCCAAAAAGTGGGCAGGGACCCAATTCCTGGAAATCCCCGCCCCTTCCCCCAAGTAGTTAGAATACTCCTCCCACTTGCCTAAGAAATTACCCAGCCCATAAAAACTAACCACCCCATATTTCCGGGCCACTCTCCCCTTTTGAGATGGATTGCATTCTGCTTCCAGAGTGTATCTCTCTAAATAAATCCACTTCTTTCCTATCACTTTGTGTCTCACTGAATTCTTTCGGCAACCAGACAGAAAAAACCTGAGCTTCTTTAGGTCCTGATACCAGGTGTGCGCTCTCAATTAAAAGACAGTGGGTTCCAGTCCCATCTGAGCTGTGCTGTTTCAGTTCGGTAACATACTGAGACTCCAAGCAATTGTCACTTGCTCACAAATGGCTCTTGTTCCTCTAAGCCACTGCGCTTAACTACATTTTATGTTCATTGTGGCTCACCCTGGGTCTCGAAAAACCTCTGCACACAAGACAGCAGGGCTGACGCTCAGTTCTCTGACCAAGGGATACTCACACGGAGCCTCATACCTGAAGACAGCCGAGGAGGCGGAAACGTTGTCATATGATGAAGAATTACAGAGAACTAACTTCCCCAATGTGGCACGGAGCCGAGTCTAAAACTCACGTCCGCCTTGGCTTCATAATTTATGCCAAGGGGTAGGGGACACTGTCTGGGTAACCCAGGCTGAGTGGACGAGAGGTCCAGGCCTCCTTCTCCTGCTCCCGGGGTGACCCGCTTCCCGCCCGCTCCGCCTCGCGTACAACCAGCGTCCCCGGAAGCTAGTGAGCGCACGCGCAGAGCAGAAGGTGCAGAGGGGCATCAGGTATCAGGTTCCGTTGTCCGGGCGCCCAGCAGCCACAGCGCCCAACCAATCCGCGAACGGCAGCATGTTGAGGGGTTGCAGCAGCGGCAGCCGCTGGCCACCAGCTCCAGTAAGGCGGCTAAAGGCGCGTGCGGCTGCGGCCAAGTACAGGAGCGGCGCACACCCGCGCCGCACTCGCCTTAGAGCGGAGGTACCGCGATTCTTCCCAGTACTTCCGGTGAATTCCCGGTGCCGCCAGGGCCAGCCGGAAATGGAAGGGCACAAAGTACCGAGCCGGCTGGGACCGGAAAGTGGCTACGCAAGGAGCCAACATTAGAGGTCGGGGCCGGAAGGAGAAGTAGGGCGCCGCCATGACGGGTTGGGTCTAAAGGGAACGGGGCTGCCTGTCTGCTCTGCGACCGGGAAAATACAAGGCAAGGAGGGCTGGGCTGGGCGCCGCCATGACAACCTGATACCGGAAAAGGCGGGGCTATCCTCCCTCATTGATCCTCCTCCGGCATCGGCCTCAAGATGTGAGTAGCGGGAGCCCTTACCCCGTATCTGCCCCCGTATACTTTCTCTTCCCCAGTGATCTGGACTTAGGCCAGGACTCCGGGAAGAAGGATTGACCTCTCTGTGCCCTGGAGATCCGAGCCTTAGGATTCAGCGCTGTCCTTCACGAGCCTCAGTTCTGCGCGTGTTCAGGCCCCGCCCTCTGAGCGTTTAGGCTCCGCCCCTTTTTCGGGTGATAACGGACGACTTAAAGGTCCAGTCTCAACACCCCAAGCCTTGCCCCCCAAAACCCCGGGTCTCGTCCCTCACCCTGCAACCCTACGACTCCAGACTTCTCCCAGGACCTCTAGGACTCCTAGAGCCGTCCTTTTAGAGCTCCAGGTTCCTCCCCCTGGATCATCTGACTTTACCTTTTGGAACTTCCGGGTCTGTCGAGTATCTCAGATCTCACCTGTAGGGCCCACAGACTTGTTCTTAGACACCACTGATCTCACGCTGGATTCCAGACCTTGTTCCCAAGAACTTGAAGAGCTTATTTGTAGAGCCCTCCAGATTTACCCCAGAGCCCCAGCCTCACCCCGGGCTTCCAGATCATGCCCCTAGGACCCTGAGACCCATCCCAGGACCCCCAAACCTGCCCCAGGGCCTCAAGTCTCACTTTCAGTACCCCTGTCTTCAGGTCTCATCTCGAAGACCCTTTGGTCAAGAGACACTTCCCCAGGACCCAAGACCTCACCCCTTGGATCTCTAACCCTCACTTTTAGGGCCTTCGAACTCATTTAGGGCTCCCAGGTTCTCTCGGAAAACTCTAGGTATTATTTCTAAGGCCCTAAGCCTTCTCTGCATGATTCCCAAGCCTAAACTGGGGGATGCCCAGACTCCCAGACCCTTCTTCCAGGACCTCCACAGCCTGCCTTGGAATAATCAGACCTTTTTTTCAGGACCTCCACTATCTCCCCAGAAGCTTCCAGCCTGCTCCACAATCCCCAAGCCTCATGCCTTACCTCTCTACCTCCCTGGCCCTATCCCAGGACCCTTCAGACTCTGAGATTTGCCCAAGACCCCAGTGCCACCCAGACTCAGATCAGAACTCCCTTTCTTGCCTACTGCCTGGAATTATCCTCAGACTATCACGTCCCACAGGCAGGCGGCCCTGGAGATCACTGCTCGCTATTGTGGCCGGGAGCTGGAGCAGTACGGCCAGTGTGTGGCAGCCAAGCCTGAGTCATGGCAACGAGACTGTCACCACCTTAAGATGAGCATTGCTCAGTGCACGTCCGCCCAGTGAGTGTGGGCAAGTACGGGGCAGGTTGGGGGCGGGGGGCCGTAGGGTGGAAGTCTCCCCGGGCCTGAAATGCCCTGTCCCTGCAGCCCAGTCATCCGGCAGATCCGCCAGGCCTGTGCGGAGCCTTTTGAGGCCTTTGAGGAATGTCTTAGACAGAACGAGGCAGCCGTGGGCAACTGTGCAGAACATGTGCGCCGCTTCCTGCAGTGTGCCGAGCAGGTGCAGCCGACACACACCCCCTCTACCGCAGAGGTAAGACGGCGGCTCGGCAGGCCCTTCATCCCCTCCCTTCATCTTCCCAGCTGCTCAGAGTGAAGACCTTGGAGTCAGCCTCAGCCCCACGCAGACCTTTACCACGCATCCCGCTTCCGGAACATCAGAACGTGTTCCCCTCTTCCCCATTCCATAGCCCCTGCTTCCGTCCAGCCGTCTTCTCCACCCCTCCACAGCCAGGGTACCTGCCCCAGCCTTCTCCCTGGTCTCTCTGCATCCCCTCTTCCCTTGCCTCCATGCGGTGGCCAGAGAGAACGTTTAGGAACTGAAAACTAGTCACATTACACCCTTGCTGAAAGCTCTTCGGTGACTTCTCATCCACACTGAGAACAAAATCCCAGGTTCCTGCTGGCTCTCTGTGTTCTTCCCCAGGCTGACCTGACCCACCTCCTCCCTTACCCACTCTCCCTTTCTCATCCTCACCGCCTCTCAGCTGTATGGGCAGTGGGGGTAAGGATGGGGCAAAAAAGTCTTAACTGTTTTTAACGTATATAGTACCTAAACAGATATACAGTATATCTATGGTATTAAAGTGTCATGGATGGGTGCAATCTTTTTTAAATGTCTAAAAAGACTCCTTGGGGGACAATAATTTTTTTTAAAAAAGGTTGAGACATGCTGGTTTAGATGTTTACTGTCTCCCCCACTGGCCTGCAAGCTCCAAAGGCAAAAGTCACATCTTTCACCAGCTCCCTCTCCACCCCCTCTCATTTGCCCCTCTCTCGGTTCCTGGGACCCCATCTTCTCTGTTCGCACCCAGAAGAGAAGCCTTCTCTTGGACCTCCATGCTGTCTGTCTTACCTCACTCAGTCCGTTCTCTGTGAAGGTCCCAGAGTGATCCCAGAGGAACTCTGACTGTGTACTGCTTCATGGCTCGCATTGACCAGGCCAAGTCTACACTCCGGCACAGCCTCGCAGGCCCTGCAGGATATGGCCTCTGGCCCTGCCTCTACCCGGCATCCACCTTAGGCTCTGTGTTTCCTGCCCCAGTGAGCATGCAGTTACGCGAATGCCGGTCTCTCCTGCTGCCAGGCCTTTATCTCACTGTTTCCCTCTGCCTGGACTGCCCTTCCTATCCCATCTGACTAATTCTTAGTCCAGCTTCGATGTCACCTCCCTCAGAAAATGCCGTCATGGCCCATCTCCATGCTCCCAAGACCCCTGTGCTCCCTCCACTATGGCTTAAATTTTACTGCCTTGTAACTGCTTCCCTCCCATCGCCTGTTTCGGAGGAGTTCTTGGCTAAAGACTGGGGAAATGCCCTTCTACCAGGCCCTGTAGACATTGGGTTTTTGTTTTTTTTTTAAATAAGGCACAGATAAGTGAAAGGTTCAGGTTCCAAGAGCAGACACCAGTGAGATGGACTTCTAATTCTTCTCAGAAAATGTTCAGCAATGATTGCATACTGTTCACGCTAGTTTATTAATTATATTTTGGTGATACTTCTTTCAAGTTCTTTGAGCGTCTGAACAAAGACCCCACCTTCCTATCTTAGGGCCAGTTGCTCCCTCCCTCCCGGAATGAGCAACCAGGGCTCTCCCTGGTCTTCCTGGGGTTACCCCTGCCCTGCCCCCCTGCTACTCTGTCTCCCCGCTGGGAGCCAAAGGAGCTTTTAAAAACGGAAATTGGGTCACATCTGTCCCCTTTAAAGCCTGTGGTTTTCCAGTGCACTCAGAGTAATTAACCCCACGCCCAGCTTCTCCTCACTGCCCTCTCCTTCCCGTAAGGGCATCGCAGCTGCAGCTTTCCCTCTCTGATTGGGGGCAGTGAAATTCAGGCCTCCTCTCTTCTCTAGTCTCCAAAAGAGCAAACACCCAGGCCCATCTCATAAAACAGGGTATAAAGACGTCTCGTGTTAACGCAGCTGCCAGCGTAAAGTGCTGCTTGCACCTCCCGCCCCACACACCTCCGCTCTTTACCCTGACGTGGTCTTCCTCGTAGGGTTTACCCGCTGACACATTTTTGTTCATTTGTTGTCTGTCCCTCCCTAGGGTCAGAGACGTGTGTCTGCTGCACCCACTGCTGGGTCCCTAGTAGCTGTCACAGTGCTGGGCACACAGCAGGTGCCGTTTAAGCCCAGCGGAACGCTGCCGTCCCTGCTCCCAGGGGCGGCTCGCTGCCCCCGAGTCATCGCCTGACACCCTCTCCCTCCAGGCTGTGAGCCCCGCAAGGGCAGCCTCTGCTGTGTCTACCTAATCTCGCCAGCAGTGGTCCCAGGGCCAGGCACACAAGAGGTGCTAGTAGATGTTGATGTGGCTTTTTTCTGCAGGCACAGCCACTTCCTGCCTCCTGAGGACCCTTCAGACCGTGGGAGAACTGGACATGAGTGACTGCACTTGATGCCTCCACTGCTGAAGAGTGGCCAGGTGGAGTCCTGAGGGCTGTGGACATGGGCCTGGCTTCCCTGGACATCAGGACTCACAATAAATAAAGACTATACCAGGCTTTGGTTCCTGCCTTCAGCACCTGCGGGGCCCTGTTCCCCAGCTTCACCTAGTGTGCCAAGGAGGGGCCTGGGGCATGGGGCAAGCTGCTCTGTCTGTTCACCAGGGTTAAGGCGACCCCTCTTCCCCCTTCAGCTCTGCCAACATCAATTTCCTGCCTCCTGCTGCACGGATACGGAGAAGGGCTCCTTCTCACCTTAACTGGAGCATTTACAAGTCTTCATTGAGTGTTTCCTTGAGGCTTGGGGGCAATAAATAACACACCTCCTTCCCTCCTGAGTTCAGAACCAGTTGAGCAATAGACATGGGCATGAGGCAATGCAGGTGAAAACACTGGCTCTTGTATTGAAAACAGCTGCACTGACGGATGTGGCTTAGAGTTTGCTGCACTGGACTTCTCTTCTGTCTTGGTTTGCATCCTTCCAGAGTCCAACCCGGAGAATCTGAGTGCAGGTAGTATCCGGGGGCATCCAGGAATACTCGTAGGGAAGTGGAGAGGTGTGACAGAGAGGAAGGCAGCCAATAAAAGGTGCATTATCAAGCCGGTTACTGCTGTGGGCAACTGAGGCTCAGTCCCACCTGGGACTTCTGGGAGATGGCACAGAACATACCTCAGCTTCCCCATCCCAGGGGCAGGGAAGTTGGGGTGTATGTACACCAACTCCCCATCTGACATTGAGGGATGTTTTCCTGGGCATTGACCGCCCTATGCGTGGTCAAGTGCCCTCCTGCCACCAAGAGAGGGCCCTGCGCAGAGAGCAGGGGGGAGTCAAGTGAGCAGCCTTCAGCACACAGGAGAGGGTGCTGAGTGGATCAGGTAGGTACCAGCAGTGGCTGCTGCAGCTTCATAATGTTTCTCTGCAGGATTACAGGCTCCGTGGGCACAGCTGGTTGTTCCGTCTTCCTGCAGGGGCAGGTCCTAAGAGGCAGAGGGTAGACAGGCAAGTATGCAGAGAGAGAGCCCAGAGCCTGCACCCAGCTTCACCATTCAGATAAGTTGCTCTTCCCTGGAGCGTAATCCAGACTTAGAGAAACTGGAAGTGACTGGTCAGCGCTGACCGGACTGGCTATTTGAAATCTAAGGCTTGTGCTCTGGCTTGGAAAAATGAGCTGGGAGTCTCTCCTGGGGATTTGACACCTAAAACAAAGGAAGTTGTTGGTTTGGCTTAGCAGCCAGGGTGGGAGTCCTATGCAGTCAGGGTTGCGGGGGTCCTTCGATGCCATGTGGCCCAAACAAGAAAACCCAGGTTGTGGAGAGAGGATTGTAATCAGTTCCTGTGGTCCCTGAAAGGGCTGCTTGGGTCCTGGTGGCTTTCTGTTCCCAGCTCCAGTTTCCTTGGGCTGTGGATTGAGCCCTCAGATTTCTGTGTATGTTTTCAGCCAACCTGTCTTTACTTGAGTAAGCTAGGGTGGGGTTCTCTCCATGTGACTGAAAGAAGTGATAAGAGCAGACAAAATGGCGGTGGAGACTACGTTTCAGAACATCTCTAACAGGCCTCTCTTCCACTAGGCTAGACCAGCTTCCTTATATGGTGGGTCTCAGGGGTCCACGAGAGCAAAAATGGAAACAGTCACCGCATTTACCGCATTCTACTAGTTGAAGTAAATCATGAGGCCAACCCAGGCTAAAGGCCCTGGAGACTCTGCCTCTTTTTTGGCGTGGAAGGGACTCCACCTCTTGATGGCATCTGCCTGCAAAGAATTGTTGCCCATATTTACCCATTAAAACTTCATAGTTTCTATTCTTGCATCTGTTTGGGTAAAATGTACTTTTCGAAGAATTTTTCACATGATCTGAATTTTTCGGTTGTCATCAATTTGTTCTTAATATCCTCATATTATCTTAAGGTCTGTCAAACCTGTAACAAAGACCCCTTTTTCATTTCTCTCTTTTCTTTTGGCTGAGCCATGTGGCCTGTGAGATCTTAGTTCCCACCTGGGCCCTCGGCAGTGAGTGTGGAGTCCTAACCACTGGACCGCCAGGGAATTCCCCCTTTTTCATTTCTGACACTGGTTATTTGTGTCCTCTTCCTTTTTTTCTTGATGAGTCTTGACAGGAGTTTATCAATATTAGTAATCTTTTCACAGAATCTGCTTTTGGCTTTGTTGGTGCTATTTCATATACTTATTTTTTTTTTTTTTTTTTTTTTTTTTGTATGCGGGCCTCCCTCTGCTGCAGCCTCTCCCGTTGCGGAGCACAGGCTCCGGACGCGCAGGCCCAGCGGCCATGGCTCACGGGCCCAGCCGCTCCACGGCACGTGGGGTCTTCCCGGACCGGGGCGCGAACCCGGTTCCCCTGCATCGGCAGGCGGACGCGCAACCACTGCGCCACCAGGGAAGCCCCTCATATACTTATTTTGAATTTAAATCTCTTCTTTATTCCTACCTTCTTTTCTTGGATTTAATTTTCTGTTTTCTACCCTTTTGAATGTTTAGCTCACTGATTTTCAGCCTTTTCCCTTTTCTAATGTATGCACTTTTCCCCCAAAGCATGGCTATTTTGCTTTTCTCATTGATCTCAGATTATTTAGACGTTTAAAATTGTATTTTTTAAATTTCTAAACATATGGGGATTTTTCTAGTTATCTTGCCTAATTGCAATTGGGTTGAGAACATATTTTATATGATTTCAGTCTTTTGAAATCTGTTTAGACTTTCTGGCTTGGCATATGGTCAGTTTTTGTTAATGTGCCATATGTGCTTGAATCCTTGGCTCATGATGCATTATCTTAGCTTGGATTCCCCCAGAAACAGACTTTGAGACAAGGGTTTGGGAGATGATCCCAGAAAGCACTGGTAGAGCTGGGAGAAGTGAGGCAGGGAAGGGAAGGCAGCACATCAGAGGTGCCTTTTCAAGCAAGGTATTACTGTGGGCAGCAGCTTCATTCTCTGGGCAACTCTGGGAAGCAGTGGAAATAGGCTTCCCGCTCTCGTGGTGAGGGCATTTGTACACCCTTCATTTGGTTGAGGGCTACTTAAGGGGATGGGTTTTTTGGTTTTTGTGGGGTCTTTTTTTTGGTTTGGCCTGCGGGATTTTGGTTCCCTGACCGGGGCTCGAACCCGTGCCCCCTGCAGTGGAAGCGCAGAGTGTTAAGCACTGGACCGCCAGGGGAGTCCCAAGGGGATGGATTTTTAATTCCCTGCCACTTCCCGCTTGCCACAAACCAGGCAGAGTGGGCTCTGGTGGAGAGGAATCTCGCCAGCAAAGATCAGCTGCCTTGCCTGCTTCACCCACTGGGTTCACTTCTGTGGCCGCCACCTGTGGCCACAGCTGCCTTTGCTCCCGTCGTGGCTGCCTCAGCAGCAGCCAGCGCCATCCTGACCACCTTTGCTGCCTGTCACTACTGAGGCCATCACCACATCCCACCATAGCCACCCTCGGTGGAGGTATTGAAATAACAAGAATGCCTTCAAAATGCTTGACTCCGTTCGCAAAGAATGGCTACATTCAACCCAGGAAGGAGGCCAATGAGAAGTGGTGGTCATGAAGGCGGGGGAAGCACTGGGAAGAGGGTGGGGAGGGACAGACGCCAGTGTTGGGGGGACGTGGGTGCATGCCGAAGGGGTTGAGTGAGCTGATAACGCTCAGGATTCTGAGAGGAGGCGGAATTCCAGTCAAGGCTTCAGAGCCGCAAAGTTTGGCTCGGGCTGCAAATGGGCTTGGGCGGCTCCTTGGCGGGTGGTAGCGGTGGCCTGGCGGTTCCTCCTGGCCCTGTTAATGTCGGCGCCAGGCCCGGGGAGGATGGCGCCCTAGAGCCCGGCCCCGCTGGGGTAGGGGCGGGAGGGGACGCGGTGGGGACCGGCCATGTCGGAGGTGACCCGAAGTCAGCTGCAGCGCCGGGCTGCCAGCTTTGGGAGAGGCTCCGACTTTGACTCTTGGGGCCAGCTGGTGGAGGCGATAGAGGAGTATCAGATATTAGCAAGACACCTACAAAAAGAGGCCCAAGCTCAGCACAGTAATTCTGAATTCACCGAAGAACAAAAGAAAACCATAGGCAAAATGGCAACATGCTTGGAATTACGAAGTGCAGCTTTACAGTCCACATGGTCCCAAGAAGAATTTAAACTGGAGAATCTGAAGAAGCTAGAACCAATCCTAAAGAATATTCTTACATATAATAAAGAATTCCCATTTGATGTTCAGCCTGTCCCCTTAAGAAGAATTTTAGCACCTGGTGAAGAAGAGAATTTGGAATTTGAAGAAGATAAAGAAGAGGGTGGCGCTGGAGCAGGGTGTCTGATGCCTTTCCTGCTAGAGTTCCCCGTACTTTATTACCAAGGTTGCCATCAGAACCAGGAGTGACGTTAGTCACTATCAGAATTGAGAAAATTGGCCTGAAAGATGCTGGGCAATGCATTGATCCCTATATCACAGTTAGTGTAAAAGATCTGAATGGCATAGATTTAACTCCTGTGCAAGATACTCCGGTGGCTTCATGAGAGGAAGATATGTATGTTTCATTTTAATGCAGACATTGAGCTCCAGAAGCATGTTGAAAAATTAACCAAAGGTGCAGCTATCTTCTTTGAATTCAAACACTACAAGCCGAAAAAAAGCTATTTTCTTTGAATTCAAACACTACAAGCCAAAACCAGCACCAAGTGTTTTGCTTTCATGGAGATGGATGAAATTAAACCTGGGCCAATTGTAATAGAACTATACAAGAAACCCACTGACTTTATTTATTTTTTTTTTATTTTTATTTTTTCCCACTGACTTTAAAAGAAAGAAATTGCAATTGCTGACCAAGAAACCACTTTATCTTCATCTGCATCAAACTTTGCACAAAGAATGATTGTGACATGAATACCCTGGAACTTCTGTGAATCTCACCATTCAGTAGAAACCATCCTAGCTCTGTGTAGCCTATTGACCCTTCAACAGGCAGGCAGCAAGCCGTACCCAGGCCAGCAGGCCAGAGTGAGTCCATTACGAAGCTGTAGCACAGAATTCAAAGTCCAGCACATCGCTGATGTAAAAGACTCCTTTGGATACAGGCTTACTGCAGATCTTGAAACGTTTTCACTTTTCTATTAATTGTGCAATGAACAGCCTCTTTTCTAATGTGCCACGCCTCCTGCCCTGCTTCCTGGAACGACACTGTTGTGGGTGGAACGTGCTCACCTTCACGCTTAATACAGCAATAAGCGTGTGCTAGAGTTTACACACCTGTCCACTTCTGCTCCAATATGCTCTTCGGTTTTTCGAGTTAATGTCAAACTTTGGGTTGATGTGGGTAGGATAGTATGAAACCGCCTTTGAGAGGAATTGGACCAATTATGCTGCCCAAGGTCAGTCTGGAAATGTATAGGCTGCTTCTCGGGGACGGCCTTGATTCACCCTGATCTCATGGTTCTCCTGCTTAGAAATAGTGTGCCTTGGCCAAATCAGTATCCCATATGGGCATGTTCACAGGTTGTAGCCGTGCTTTTTCCAGATGACCAGATCGTTTTTCTGAAAGTGAGCATATTTTTAGTCATGTTGATTAGCTTCTTTCTACATCACATCGTTACTCTTTCTGATAGTGATTCTGGGGTTAATGATGGAACCATCTCAGAATAATTACAAATTCTTGGTGGGTTTATAATGTCTTTTAAATCGTCTAATCTAAAAATAATTTGAGTCAGATACTAACAAGATACCACAGGAATAACTGCTGTTTTTCAGACAACTGATTGTGAAACCTTAAAACCTGCCTGCCTCTTCTTATAGTGGTGAGTATGCAAATCTGGAGATATTCTAATTTTTTTTTAATATAGGTAGATAGGATTGCCATTTATTTCCTATGTAGATATACTGCCATTCACATATGGAAATATGCAGGTCATGAGCTTTTTATAATTTGACTATTTACATTCTTTCGACTTGATAATGGGACATAAATAAAAGTTTCACAGTACACACGAGGTGGATATTTGATACACAGAACATTAAGATTTGGGGTGGGCATTCTGTGGGTTAGATGTGGAGCCCACGTATTTAATATTCACTATTTTAAGTGACCAATGCTAGCATGAGGGGAACGCAGTGCCAGTACTTTGCCTATTTTTAAACTAGTGTAATGAGCCTAGTCATACCGTTCAGTATGTTTGCTTTTTAAAGAAGTAACCACAGTCAAGTTCTAGCCCTTGCACTTCAAGAGGTCTAGTCTCCACTTTCAGTTGTCTGTTAGGTCAGTTCTGTTTACTATGATGGATGTTAAAAAACTATATGAGCCTGAAGAATTCTCAACCAGATTTAGTCTTGCCTCTCTCTTGATTAGCTTAATTCCAAAATGATTCCATCCACAGTAGTTTGAGGGGATGAGGAATTTGTCTTAATAAATTGCTTTGCTGTTCACTCAACTCTTAGACTGTGAGTTGTCAGCCCGCCCCCCCCCCGCCGACCCCCCAGACTGTAAGCTCCTCAGGGGGCAAGAACCACATGTTCGCCACATCACGTACATTTTCTGAGGTGCTTGGCAGTGCTCTGTACCCTGTGGAGTACTCGGCGGTACCTTCTGTTTGATGTTGCTGACAAGACCTAAAACTAATCCCATAAAAAACCTACCATTTGGGCTTCCCTGGTGGCGCAGTGGTTGAGAATCCGCCTGCCAATGCAGGGGACACAGGTTCGAGCCCTGGTCCGGGAAGATCCCACAGGCCGCGGAGCAACTAGGCCCGTGAGCCACAACTACTGAGCCTGCGCGTCTGGAGCCTGTGCTCCGCAACAAGAGAGGCCGCGACAGTGAGAGGCCCGCGCACCGCGATGAAGAGTGGCCCCCGCTCGCCGCAACTGGAGAAAGCCCTCGCACAGAAACGAAGACCCAACACAGCCAAAAATAAATAAATTAATTTAAAAAAAAAAGGTAGTACTTAAAAAAAACCCCAAAAACCTACCATTAAAATGTAGCAAAACTGGAAGAAAAAAAAAAAAAGCCAGCGAAAGGTGTGTGGAGGTGAGGGGGCGGGGTATGTGAACGAGAAAGCAGAGTCTTCGAGGGTCATCATTTTCACCTCTGATGGCTAAACTGAGGGTTTTGTGCTTGTCACTGAACATACTGACTTTGATGATAAAGATTATCACTATAGTAATGGTAAGAAATATTTCAGTCAGCACTTACCTTCAAAGGGTAAGCACCTCATACCATCAAAAACTTTCAGGCAGAATGTGTGCAAATAGAAGCCAGATCTCTAAAGACATTAATAATCTCGAAAGAAAGTAAGCTAGCTTTTACCATAAAGTGTGCTGCCTTTCAAAAGTTCTGCTGCCATACCCTAGACCAATTAAATCAGAATCTCCTGGGGTAAGACCCAGACATGGGTATTTTTGTTTAAATACCGATTTTAAATTTTATTTCAGTATGCAACCGAGAACCACTGCCCTGGCGGAATTCCTCATTTTTGCTTGACTGCGTTTTGTAATATTAACTTGTTTGGAAATAAAGTTCTGAAAGTTGTTGACCCTATTTCTGAAGGCCCTGATGATCTAGAATTTACAGAGTCTGGGAGCCTCTGAGTGTCACAATAGTATTTCTTTCTAACCCAATGAATATTTACCAGTGAGGTGGTGACATACGAAACAAGGTCAGATCCAAGTACTTTACATCCTTTCCTCCTTCTCTGATGGGCCAGAAATTACGGGATGCAAGGTGTGTCGGTTCAACTGGACAGAAGGAAAGGGTGTCACTCTGAAAAGCATTAAGCAGCAAAAATGTCAAGGACATGGACAAGTTTGTGCAATAAGGGGACCTGCCCTCCTGAGTCTTCCAAGGCCAGAGGCCTGGACACTGCTGCTGGGACTGTGCTGGCTGTGGCACATGTCCAAAGTCAAATCTCTTACTTCCCAGGAGAAGACATTGAAGATAACACGGTGACCTCGATGCGGCAGTGTGAGGTGCTGGCGAGAAAAAGGGGGGAAATGCAGATCGGAAAAACGGAAAAAGAGAACAACTCCAAAGATTCTGTACCCAGCAGAGCGTGAGCCCCAGGGAACCAAGTCCAGGGAAGCATATTTACATATGTTCTTAAGACGCGTAAAGGTAAGACTTTAAAAAAGAAGACGGCAAATAAAATAGTACTAATTTAAATGGATATGACCTATACAGAATAAAAATGACAATGACATGTTTCTTCCTGTCTGATGATACAGTAAAATAGTTTTGCTTTTTCTGTTTCCTTTTCCAGTAATAATTCTCTAAACTGCCTGCAGTCTTTAGGATGTCTTATTTTCTTTCATTTAGTGGTAAAACTCAGAATACTAATGATTCCGTGTTCAATGCGTTTGTTGAGAGAATGTTTAGCTTGATGTCCTCCCATTGGCCTGACACCAGGAATCAGTGTGATATGTGCCTTCTGAGAGTAGAACTTCAAGGCAAAGTGAATTGTATGCAATAGAGTAAAAGTGATAAAGTAAAACAAAACAAAAAACAAACAAAAAATCCTCATTTAATTCTTCTTTACATTTCGAGAAAAGGAAAAGTGACCAAAATTATGAAAGCCTCAATATCACAGGTAAGTAAATCGCATCTCTTTTTAGCAAAATGTGTCCAGGACACTTAGCAAGTAAGATCTTTTCATTTTCTTTGGTAAGGAGCTTATATACCGAATGGGATTTGCCAAAATTTACATTTGAGCTCTCTGCTGAATATGCAGATAAATAAGCAAAGTCTAGTTTGTATTTGTGTAAGAGATCAGCAGTTTTTTGTTTTATGTTTTCTGCAACTTCAAGGCAACCTTCATAGAAATTAAGAAATGAATTGAAACTCCAGTTTTCATTTAAAAAGTACCTAAGAGCTAGGGGAAACATTTGTTGTGGCTGCGATGCCTCAGTTAAGTCACTGTAGAAAGTATGATCATTGGTGAGATCCGATGGAGTCAGTTTTGCATTGTAAGGGGCCAACACACCTGTTAACGCTCTAGAGTTTACCCTTTTGTTGGCACACAAGACATTTTAGTTGCAATATCTGAATGAGGAAATGTAATTCTACTCAGTTTCGTAGAACAGTCAAGGGGACAATATGCTAATCGTACATGTTTGTGTCAGTTCAATGGCTGCTGTTTTCAGCTGAGCTTTGGTGTCTTTTGGGGAGACAAACAAGCAAACAAACACACTGGCTGTTTTTAAAAATAAATTTATTTTATTATTTATTTATTTATTTTTGGCTGCGTTGGGTCTGTTGCTGTGCGCGGGCTTTCTCTAGTTGCGGTGAGCTGGGGGCTACTCTTCGTTGTGGGGTGCGGGCTTCTCATTGCGGTGGCTTCTCTTGTTGCGGAGCACGGGCTCTAGGCTCTAGGCACACGGGCTTCAGTAGTTGTGGCACGTGGGCTCATTAGTTGTGGCTCGCGGGCTCTAGAGCGCAGGCTCAGTAGTTGTGGCGCACAGGCTTAGTTGCTCCGCGGCATGTGGGATCATCCCGGACCAGGGCTCAAACTTGTGTCCCCTGCATTGGCAGGCGGATTCTTAACCACTGCGCCACCAGGGAAGTCCCAACACACTGGCTTTTGATAGATTTAGAAGTACTTGCCTGTCTCATCCTGAACTTGTGAGGTTCAATCTCCACATGTGCTTTCATATACTCTTTTCCACCATGTGCAATCCCCAATTTTTTTCTGCATAGTGTGCAGTATGATATATTTTGGTTACTTACTTTCCTAATCCAGTTATATATGTCCTTCCATTTGTCATTAAAATAACATAAACATTTAGTCTGTTATCTGGGTCATGCTGGCATTGGTACTATAATTATTCTCATTTTCATTATCTGAACTCCTAGAAAACAAAGTCACGATATTCACAATGTTAAATATTAAACTATCACTGTCCCAGTCCAAAGTACAACAGTTAATCCACAGAGACAGAGTATTAACATACAACTGCAATGCACTTGTTACACATTTAAGTTGCATCATTCAGAGTGATGCAGCGATGGAGGATTCAATACTCTGAGTCAAATTATAGATTGGGAGGAAAACAACAAACAATGGCAGGGAATTCCCTGCAGTCCAGCGGTTAGGACTCTGCGCTTCCACTGCAGGGGGCCCGGGTTCGATCCCTGGTCAGGGAACTAAGATTCCGCAAGCCGTGCTGCATGGTCAAAAAAAAAAAAAAAAAAAAAAGGCAGGTGGTCAACTTCTGAAATTTAATCTCCACTCAGACTTCTCTGCCAAACTCCAGACTTACATATTAATTGCTTACACGATGTTTCTTTTTTTTTTTAATTACTACACTTTATTTTATTTAGTTATTTATTTTTTGGCTGCAGTGGGTCTTTATTGCTGCCCACGGGCTTTCTCTAGTTGCGGTGAGCAGGGGCTACCCTTCATTGTGGTTCGCAGGCTTCTCATTGCGGTGGCTTCTCTTGTTGTGGAGCACGGGGTCTAGGAGCCCATGGGCTTCAGTAGTTGCAGCACGTGGGCTCAGTAGTTGTGGCTCACGGGCTCTAGAACGCACGCTCAGTAGATGGGGTGCACCGGCTTAGTTGCTCCGCGGCATGTGGGATCTTCCCGGACCAGGGCTCGAACCCGTGTCCCCCGCATCGGCAGGCGGATTCTTAACCCCTGCGCCACCAGGGAAGTCCCAACGTTTCTATTTTGAGGTCTTGAAACATCTCAATATTACCGTGTTCAGAGCTGAGCTTCTGATTCTCCTCCTAAAACTGTTCCACCTCTGCCTTCCCTAACTCAGGCAGATCCATTCTACCTGCTGTGCAGGCCAAAGACCTTGCGAGCCTCCTTAACCCCACTTTTCTTTCACACCCAATATCCAGTGCATTTGGAAATCTCATTGGCTCCTTCTTCAAAATATATCCACCATCCTTGTACCTCTCAATACCTCCTGTTACCAAATCCAGCAGGAACCACCATCCCTCACACCTGGGTTTCTGCACAGCCTCGTCCCTGCTCTCCAAGTTTCTCCTTACTCCCACCCTGAGTGTGTTCTCAGTACAAAAGCTAGAGGGATCCTTTTAAATATGTAAGTCAGAATATCTGTCACTTCTCCATCTGAAACTGTGCAAAGGTATATCATCTCAGAGCAAAAGCCAAAGTCCGTAGAGTAGCCTGTGACGCCATGCGCCCTCTGGGCGCCCTCCTCCTCATTCCTTCTGAGCTCATTTCCTTCCAAGTTCCCAGCCACGTGGTCTCGTTCCTGCTCTTCAAACACTCCAGGAGTGGCCCTGCCTCAGGGCCTTTGCTTAATTCTGCTGGGAACCTTCTTCTCCCAGAGAAACGTGTGACGGTCACCTCTAAGTCTTTTCTCAAATGTCACCTTCCTACCACCCTACTTAGCACAGATACGTACCTCTTGCCCTGCACTTCGGATAACCTGCTCTTTTCCTTTTATCACCTCTTCGCCCACCTTATTTATTAGTATTATTGCTTACGGTCTGTCTCTCCCACTCGAATAGGCAGGAATCTTTGTCTCATCTGTTCATTGGTATATCCAAAGCCTTGAGGACAGTGTCTGATAGGTGCTCAATAAATATTTTATTATTTTATTTTATTTTATTTTTGGCCGTGCTGTGTGGCCTGCAGGATCCTAATTCCCCCACCAGGGATCGAACCAGTGCCCCCTGTGGTGGAAGCTCAGAGCCCTAACCACTGGACCAGCAGGAACTCCCTCAATATATATTTTAGAATGAACGAAGGAGGTGATCACCATGCTCTGTTCAGGTCACAGACTGGGAAGTATGGCTGGAGCTGTCGTGGTGAGGTCCGGGGCCCCGGAGTGGTGGTGAAATGGTAGGCTGAGGCCTCAGGGCCCAGGGGTTCACCGTTGCACTCCCTCACCTCTGCCCTAAGTAGCTCTAGCCTGTTTATCAAGGTTGCATCATCGTCTGGGGAAGAAGTTTCATTGGAAATGCAAGTATCATCTTATTTTGAAAGACAGCCAGATCCCTCAAAGTTGCTCAGATCTGTAGGCAGGCTGTGCTAAATCAGCACAGATGACATTTGAGCAAAGACTTGCTGCCAGGTCCAGGGCATGCGATCGAATCTCAGTGCAGAGAGAGGGGAGGGGGCAGCCATGAGATATGGTAAAAATTTGTTTGTCTCCTCAACCTAGTAATGCTCTAGGGCTCAGAGACCTCCACTTGACCTTCTGCACACGTCACGCGGATGAAGGAAGAGAGAGAGCTTGAGGATCATGGAGAGGTTTTTTAGGGGCCAGTTCTGGAAGTGCTGGTGTACATCACTACTGCCACCAACCAGAACTCAGCCCCACCTCACGGCAAGAGATGCTGAGAGATGTAGCCTACTTGTGTGCTCCAGAGGCAAAGCAAGTAAGCACTCAGCATTGTCTTTGCCACATAGGTACCCTGCACAATTTCGGGGACAATACTCAGGGCTGTAGAATAAGTAGAGTACCGGACACACACTGGTGTGGGTGGGAGAGGTGTGTGGCCTGGAACAGCCTTTCTGGAAGGCAATGTGGAAGAATCTTGTTCCCTCTGTAGGAATTTATGCTACAGGATCACGAGCGTACACATGTAAGTGTACAAGAACGCATCCAGCAATGCAGTTCACAGTAATAAAAATTGGAAACATTGGACAAAAAATGGGATGCAGATCATTTAAAAACAAAGACAGGGACTTCGTCGGCAGTCCGGTGGTTAAGACTCTGCACTTCCATTGCAGGGGGCATGGGTTCGATCCCTGGTTGGGGCACTCACATCCCACGTGCCACGTGGCATGGCCAAAAACAAATAAACAAACAAAGATAGATCTTCTTCTTTTGTCATCTGAACAGATGTCCAATAAAATGCAAATTGTACTGTAATTATAGTGTGATCTCAGGAGGAATATTTATACATTAATTTTTAAGATACATAGTATTTGCACATGGTACAAAAATTCGAAAGGTAGGAAAGGCTATCCACTGAAAAATCTCCCTGTCACCCCTGCTCCGGGTCATCAAGTTCATCTCCTTACAGGCAACCTATGCTACCAGTTTCTTGAATATCTTTCTAGGAGCATCTTATGTATACACCAGCAAAGGCATACATATGTGGGCACATTCCCACACATATGTACATGTATCTTGATCCTCTTTTTTTATGCAAATGCTAACTTACTATACATATATTTTTTTCAAAACAATTTTTTACTGAAGTATAGACTTAACAATGTTGTATTAGTTTCAGATGTACAGCAAAGTGATTCAGTTATATAAGAGTATTTCAGATTCGTTTCCATTTCAGGTATTACAAGATACTGAATATAGTTCCCAGTGCCACACAGTAGGTCCTTGTTGTTTATCCATTTTATACATAGTAGTGTGTGTCTGTTAATCCCAAACTCTTAGTTTATCCCTCCCCCCAACTTTCCCTTTGGTAACCATAAATTCGTTTTCTATGTCTGTGTGTCTATTTCTGTTTTGTAAATAAGTTCATTTGTATCATTTTTTTTTAGATTCCACATATAAGTGATGTGTGATATTTGTCTTTCTCAGTCTGACTTACTTCACTTAGTATGATCATCTCTAGGTCTTCTTTCACCTAAAACTTTAACTTCGTGATCATTCCATTATGAGTACCTAAATAATTCTCTCGTTCTTTTTATGGCTACATAATATTTCCTTCTATGGATATAAAAAATGAGTTATACTTAAAATTAAGTGTTTCCAGCCCATATATGCAGAGAACTCTATGCAAAATATCCTCAAACTCTTCACAGCTCTTGCTAAGGCCGCAGTGACCTCCACATGCAGTGAGCACTTTTCCGTCCTCCTCTTGGCCGCTCTTGACGGCTTGCCTTCTGACAAAGACTCTCTGCTTGATCAAACTTGAGTCAGTTTCCCCCAGGCCCTCTTTTTTTTTTTAATTTTTTTTTTTTTTTTTTTTTAGTACGCGGCCCTCTCACTGTTGTGGCCTCTCCCGTTGCGGAGCACAGGCTCCGGACGCGCAGGCTCAGCGGCCGTGGCTCAGGGG
>NC_041225.1:12964466-12996622 GCF_002837175.3 Physeter macrocephalus | reverse complement strand
CCCCTGCATCGGCAGGCGGACTCCCAACCACTGCGCCACAGGGAAGCCCCCCAGGCCCTCTTTTTTTTGTTTGTTTTGTTTTGTTTTTTTTGTTTGTTTGTTTTTTCAGAATGCGGGCCTCTCACTGCTGTGGCCTCTCCCGTTGCAGAGCACAGGCTCCGGACGCACAGGCTCAGCGGCCGTGGCTCAGGGGCCCAGCCGCTCCGCGGCACGTGGGATCCTCCCGGACCGGGGCACGAACCCGTGCCCCCTGCATCGGCAGGCGGACTCCCAACCACTGCGCCACCAGGGAAGCCCCCAGGCCCTCTTTTTGATTAGGTCTCAACCTTGGCCGCCATCCTGTGTCTGGCCTGCCCAGCCCAGTCTCAGCAAAGAATCCTGCTAAGTTGGTTGAGGAAGAATTTCCTCATCTTCGACGTCTGATCAAGTTCCTCATGCCCCACCTTTGACAGCTAAGTCCTCCGCCTGCCTTAGCAAGAATTCTGTTAGGTCAGTTGTGCAAGAATTCCTTGAAGTCTTCTCTTAGTCATTTCCATCCACTGAGCCCTTCGCAATGCGCTTGGCTCTAAATCCCCCCTTGTCCTTGTATTCAGTGTTGAGTCAGATCTCTCTGCCCTATTGCAGTACTCCTGTTGCAACAGCCCTGAGGAAAGCCTTTTTTTTTTTTACCATTTTAACAAGTGTCAGTATTCACCTTTAACCTTGCTCTCTTAACCATTCCCTGAAACTCGTCTTCCCTTGTCTTTCTGTACATACTTCGCAGGCCTCCTCCTGCGTCTCTGGCCATCCTTCCACCCTCTCCTACCCCTGGCGGTATTATTCAAGGCTTGAACCAGGCCTCTTCTATTCTCTACTCTCTGCAGTGACATTTCTTATAGAGAATTGCAAACAATTCATTGGGTCACAGATGGTTTCCTTCAGCCCAGGCCTCTGCCGCAGACTTCCCCCCACTACATGGATTTTTCTCAGATTTTCCAAGGGAACACCCACCATCCAGAACTAAAGGCATCATCTTCCCAAGCTTGTCTGTCATTTCCTTTGGCCCCCTTGCTCTTTCTCATGGCCATGTCATTGCACCTGGGCCTGGAGGGCTCTTGCTCGCCATGGCCAGTGTGCTTAGTTAATTCCTTCTCATCATTCAGACCTGAGCTCAGCCCAGAGTCCCTTAGAGAGTCTGCTCTGTCCCTGCCCTCCTCAGAGGCCAGATTCCACTTCGGTATGTTTTCACAGCAGTGCCATAAGCGTCTCACTTGTGGCCCCACTTGAAAGAGGGAACCTCAGGCTGATCCACATTGAGAGACAGTCTGCAAAATGACTGTCTTGGACTCTTCAAAAACATCAGTGTCATGAAAGACAGAAAAAGTCCAGGGACTGGTGCTAAAGAGACATTGCTTGGGCCATCCATCTCTAAGCCATTATTGGGATAATTGGGGATATTTGAACATGGACTGTATATTAGACAATAAATGTTAAGTGCCTTGGGTTTGATAATGATATTGAGTTAATATATGAGAATTATAGGGAATTCCCTGGCAGTCCAGTGGTTAGGACTCAGTACTCTCACTGCCTTGGGCCCGGGTTTGATCCCTGGTTGGGGAACTAGGATCGCACAAGCCGTGTGGTGTGGCCGAAAAAACCACAAAAGTTGCTTAATATATGAGAATTATATAATATATAAGAGTTCTTTAGTAGATACACGTTAAAGTGTCTAGGGGTGAAGTCTCATAATAAATGCAACTTATTCTCAAACAGTTCACTAAAGAAATGTGAGTGTATATATGTATATACCTATAACTATAGGTATTACAAATACATCTATACCTATCATTCACATATGTATATTTATACATATGTACACATATATACATACTATATATAAACATATATCTATATCTATCTATCTAGAGAGAACAAATGTGTCAAAAGGTTAATAATTGATACATCAAGGTAAGGGATATACTGTATTTTTTTTTTTTTTTTTTTTTTTTTTTTTTTTTTTTTTTTTGTGGTACGTGGGCTTCCCTCTGCTGCGGCCTCTCCCATTGCGGAGCACAGGCTCCGGACGCGCAGGCTCAGCGGCCATGGCTCACGGGCCCCGCCGCTCCGCGGCACGTGGGATCCTCCCAGACCGGGGCGCGAACCCGGTTCCCCTGCATCGGCAGGCGGACGCGCAACCACTGCGCCACCAGGGAAGCCCTATACTGTATTATTTTTGCAACATTTTGTAGGTTTGAAGTTTTCCAAAATAAAAAATTGGAGGAAAATCGGGGAACATGTAAAGTGTAAAAAGCTTTGGGGAAGAACTTCTTGATAACAGTCATTCAGGCCATGTTGTCATCCTTTTGTTTTCATCTACAATCCAAAAAGATTGACTTTTCTGGGCTTCCGTGGTGGCACGGTGGTTAAGAATCCGCCTGCCAATGCAGGGGACACGGGTTTGATCCCTGGTCCGGGAAGATCCCACATGTCACAGAGCAACTAAGCCCATGCGCCACAACTACTGAGCCTGAGCTCTAGAGCCCACGAGCCACAACTACTGAAGCCTGTGTGCCTAGAGCCCGTGCTCTGCAACAACAGAAGCCACCGCAATGAGAAGCCCACGCACGACAATGAAGAGTAGCCCTCCTTGCTCGCTGCAAATAGAGAAATCCCGCGTGCAGCAACAAAGACCTAACGCGGCCAAAAATAAATAAATTAAATAAATAAATTTAAAAAGAAAAGATTGACTTTTCTTAAAAAAAAAAATCTGAGACACAACTTAATGATTTAAAGTACAATCCAGTTGATAACACCTTAACTTAAATGGCTCAAGATCATAGAGATATAGTTTATTCTTTCTAGTTCTGAAGTTGGACACAGACTGTGCATGGGTTTATTCTATTATATTTTAAATAACAAAATAAATAAAGCAGGCCATGCATAGAATAGTGATGACAGTATTATGGAAAAAGGATTTTGCTTGGTCCAAGTCTGAGCTCTCGAGGTACAAAAAGCAGAAAGGAGGAATAAATAAAATTAAAATCTGATGTTAATGAAACAGGAAATAAAAAAGAAAAAAAAAAGGCTTAAAAGGATGAATTCCAAGTTGCTTCTTCAGAAGCCTGATTAAGGAAAAAGAAAGTAAAAATTTAAAAGAGATGCATTAAAAATTAGAAAGGAAATGTAACCAGAAATTGTCTGGAAACTGCTGTGTGCCACTCTATTACAAAAATTTCCTGGGCTTCCCTGGTTGCACAGTGGTTAAGAATCCGCCTGCCAATGCAGGGGACATGGGTTCGAGCCCTGGTCGGGGAACTAAGATCCTACATACCAAAAAGTAAAACAAAACAAACCAAACACCCATATACCCTTTACTCAGGTTTACTTATTTCTAACATTTTGCCTCATTTGCTTTATTGCTTGTTCTCTCTCTCTCTCTCTGTATGTTCTTAACTTTTTTTTTCCCTGAAGAATTTGAGAATAAGTTGCAAACATCATGGCCTTTAACTCCTGGTGTAATACAAAGCGCACTGGTGAGGGAGCTTCTGGTAGCAATGAGAAATTCAGTGGTGGGGGTCCTCCATAGGCTGGGGTGATGGTAAGACATGGTACCACTGAACTGGACTGCCTTGTGTTACTGGGAATAACAGGATTCTGAAAAAGCAGAGGCAGGTGGGGTTACTTAACTGTCAGAAATGTGGACATAATTACTGGAATGGGCAGAAAGCTTGAGGTAGCAACCAGGGTATCTTGATACACAGAGATCGGTGGCAATGACTGACGATCCATAGTGTCTTTGGGAAAGAGATATGACAGCATCTGAATAGAGTATTGTTTGGTTGTATAACCAGAAAACATGGAGAGCTGGGGAGCTGAAGCCTGGTGGCCTTCACTACAGTGGAAAATCACAAGTTCTCACCCAGTTTCTAGATCTGAGTCAGTTCTCAGACTGACAGATGGGCAGTCCATTTCCCTGCGGGGAAGGACTTGGTAAGGCCACTGCAAATATGCACAATATTCCTCTAGTTCCTCCTTAAAGGGACTCATGGCCATTTTCTAGAGAAACTGTCCACTACGGAAAAGGGAATTCCTAGATTTCTCGAGGGCTGTGGAATACTGGGTTCTGAGGTGACACCAATACCAGGGGATCTGAAATGCCATTGTGGTTCCCCTGGCTGGAATGAGGCTGAGAGACGAAAGGTAATAAATGAAATCCTGACTCATGTTTGTCTCACCGTGGGTCTAGTGGGCCCACATCCATCCTGCAGTTACATCTCCTAACTGAATGGATTAACAGCTAGCAGAACTCACATACTGGTTCCCTCACCAATTATGGGAGGGAAAGCCTAGGGTGTAGTGACAAGACAGTACATAAAGAATAATATCCTATCAGGGGTGGAATTGCAGAGATTAGCACCTATATCAGACTAAAAGATGCAGGACTCCCTATCATATACCTATTTGGTTCTCATGAATATGAAAAAACAGATAGATTATGGTGGATGGCTGTGGATTTCCATCCACTTAACCAAGTGATAGTCCCAATTGCAGTTGCTGAGCTGGATCTTTTCTTTTTTTTCTGTATTTGGCTGCGCTGGGTCTTAGTTGCGGCATGCGGGGTCTTTAGTTGTGTCATGTGAACCCTTAGTTGCAGCATGTGCGATCTAGTTCCCCGACTAGGGATCGAACCCAGGCCCCCTGCATTGGGAGCACGGAGTCTTAGCCACTGGACCACCAGGGAAGTCTCGCTGAGCTGGATCTTTACCTGAACAGATCAATACAGATTTTGGCACTTAGTATGCAGCTATTGATCTGGTAAATGCATTCTTTTCAATCTCCCTCATTAAAAAGGCTCAAAGCCATTTTGTTGATATGTGGGAAGGCCAGCAGAATATATCGACTGTCTTGCGTCGGTGCTATATTAACTCTCCTGCTTTCTGTTACAATATTATCCACAGAAACCTTGATCATCTTGATAGTCTACAGAACATGATACTAACTGAACTTTGTTGAACAAAATACGATAAGTACTCTGGATGCCCAGATGCCAACTAGTGGGAAAAAAGACTCCCTCAAAATTCAAAGTCTTTGCCACATTGGTGAAATCTTTAGAGGTCCACTGGTTTGGGACAAGATGCTGCACCTTATGTACCCCCTATCACTATGAAAGGGACAAATAGTATAAAAAAAGAAAAATAGTATTTTTTGGAGCTCTTTGGATTTCATACACCACGTTGGCAATACAGCACTGATTCATTTATTTCCTAGTTCAAATAATATCCAGCGCAAGAGGAGATTTGCAGTAGATCCAGGACGTAGGGCAAATTGCCTGCTCCTTGGCCACTGCAACTTAGCAGGACCTGTGGTGCCCAGGTATCCTTGATAGGTAAAGATACCACGCGGAGTCTCAGGAAGGTCCAGTAGGAGGTCTACAGCACAGACCTCTAGGGATCTGAAACGAGGTTCTACCTTCTGTAACAAAGAACTATTTGCCATTCATTTGAGAAGCAGCTCCTGTAATGCCACTGAGCCCTAAAAGGGACTTTGAAATTGATCATGGGGCATCCGATGACTTTGCAACTGGAGCTGCCTTTCAAGTTGCAGCAACAGTTCATCATATAAGGGAAATGAACAGGTCCAGAGAACACAAGTAAGTGAAAAGGTTAAATGGTCCAGATTCCTATGTCATCCACCTCTGTTGCACTGACACCGTTCTCTCAGCTCATGCGTATAACCTCAGGGGATCTGTATGGTCAACTGACGAAAGAAAATCTTGGGCCTTCTTAGTGTGAGCTGAAATGGACTGCTACCACATTGCAGCTCTACGCAAGATGGCCTTAAAAATAGCAATGAGGAGAAGTCTTCCCAGCAATCAGAGCTGTGAGTAGTGTCTATTGACTGAAAAACAACAACAAAAAACAAAACATACAACCTGAAATTATGTTTTATTCGGGGGCCAGACTGAGGTCTATAGCACAGGAGACAGCCTCTCAGATGGCTCTGAGCAACTGTTCCAATGAGGTACGAGAGGAGCCAGGATATTTAGGAGTTTTTGTCGGAGAAAAAAAAAAGAAAACCAAACCCATGTAGTTGAACATCAAAAAATTACTGCTAATCACAAAAAAACCAGACAACTTAAGTTAACGAATTTAGTGCTTTTCTATGTATGGGAAGGTGCAAGAGTCTGCATCATTGAAATCATTCGTTTGATATGCATCTTAACTATCTAAAGCCAGTGTCTATTTTTCTCCATCCTGAAGAATTCCCCTCAGGGAGCACCGTGCAGAGGCTGATGGTCTGAGGGCAGGCAACGTTCGTAGTTTACTGGAATGGCAGGAAACAAGTTTTGTCCACATAAACTTTGTATTTCAAGAGAAGAGGTCTAAAGTAGGTATGTGTATGGACTCCTGAGCTGTGAGGAGTAGTTTGTCTAGTAGGTCAGGGACCTAGAAGGAGTAAGATGGGAAGATTAGAGACAAAGGGGTCTGAGGAGGAGGATGAACCTGTATGCATGAGCACAAGATGTGTGTATCTTTGTGTTTCAAGTCAGGGCCCACCAAAAGCATCCACGTCAGAAGATGCACTCAGCAGCCGTGTGGACAGGATGACGTATCTGGTGGATATCAGCTAGGCTCTGTCTCTTATAACTCCATTGCTTGTGTGATTGACAGCATGGGCTCCGTCTGCCCAAGGCTGATCTAGCTTAGCGTTTACCATGTCACCACCTGTGCCACGTGGTACCATCCCTTGGAGGAAAACAGCCAGCCTCTTGGTGGCAAATTGATTACATCTGACCTCTTCTGTTATGGAGGGGACAGTGATTCATTCTTACTATAGGTTATGCCTACTCCACACGTGGTTGTAATTCACTGCCTGAAGTATCTCTGCCAGCACCGCTGTGAAGGCTCACTGAATGCCTGATTTTCCTTGAGTTTGAATGACACATAACCATGGGTACATAATAACGGAATCCACTAGTTCTACCATACACCAGACCATCCAAAAGTAGTCAGCCAGGTAAATGGAATGCCCCATTAAAACCTCCGCCCTGGCACCATCTTGGGAGCAACATTCAAGGATAAGACATTCTTCTTCCTCCAGGGATGCAGTCTATGCATTGTACCAATAACCAGAATATACAGGTTCTGGAATCAAGGGGTAGAATGAAGAGTGCCTTTTCTCACATTGACTCACAATGAGCAGGTTGCCAACATGCAGCTTGAGGCTCTCCTGGATCCAAGGGCCTGGTTCGCGGAAAACGAATGCTTGTTCCAGCGGATGCAGTAAGGTTTCAGCTTCTTTGGACTTCTTTGGTCCTTTTTGCAACTTCTTCAGCAGGATACTTACATGGATCTTTAATCTTCAGCCTTTATTTCTCTCTAACACGAGCATTGAAGGCTATAAATATCTAAAGAGTGTTTGTGATATGGTAGTATATTGTCATTATTTTTCATTTCTGCATACTAAGTGATTTCCACAAAAGTTTCTTCTTTAACACATCAGTTATTTAGAAGTTATTTCATGAATTTCCAAATATGGTATTTTTCTAATTTTCTTTTGGTTTATTCTTTTCTTTTCTCTTCTTTCTTAAGAAAGAAGTCCACTTTCTTTAACGTTGTACAGAAAGTATGTGTAGAACCAAAAATAAAGTAAACATTATCACGTTTGTTTACACCACAATCTAGTTTTTCATATTAACTTTACTATTCAAACAACAGAAAGTAGGTGGTAATTTAGGGATTGGGAGAGAGATAAAACCAAAAAAAACTTTTCTAGCATGTTTATTCTACACTGTGTATAGCTGTGCTGACAAAGACAGCTTCTCTTTTTTTTTTTAAATTTATTATTTTTTTTATTGGAGTATAGTTGATTTACGATGTTGTGTTAGTTTCTGCTGTACAGCAAAGTGAATCAGTTATACATAAGACAGCTTCTCTTTTTTTTTTTAAATTTATTATTTTTTTTATTGGAGTATAGTTGATTTACGATGTTGTGTTAGTTTCTGCTGTACAGCAAAGTGAATCAATTATTACATATATCTACTCTACTCTTCTTTAGATTCTTTTCCCATATAGGTTATTACAGAGTATTAAGAAGAGTTCCCTAAGGAGCCCACCTGCCACAACTAAGACCCGGTGCAAACAAACGAACAAATAAATAAATAAATATATAAGTTCCCTGTGCTATACAGTAGGTCCTTATTAGTTATCTCTTTTTGTTTTGGCTGCTTTGGGTCTTCCACGTGGTGTGTAGGCTTCTCATTGTGGTGGCTTGTCTTGTTGCGGAGCACGGGCTCTAGGTGCATGGGTTTCAGTAGTTGTGGCGCATGGGCTCAGTAGTTGTGGCGCACGGGCTTAGTTGCTCCGCAGCATGTGGGATCTTCCCGGACCCGGGATCAAACCCGTGTCCCCTGCATTGGCAGGCGGATTCTTAACCACTGTGCCACCAGGGAAACCCAGTTATCTATTTTATATATAATAATGTGTATATGTCAATCTCAATCTCCCAGTTTCTCCCTCCCCACCAAGACGGCTTCTCTTACTTCTCTGCTGCGCAGGAATTCAGTTGTGTATCAAATTGAACCTGCTCAAAAGCTGGGGGAGACTAGATATGATGGGTCCATATCTGGGTGTATTGTCATACAGTTCAAACAGTGGGGCAGCTACCAGCTCGTAATTTTTAAGGACTGCAAACAAGGCTTTCTCTTGAAGTTGAACCAAAAACAACTTCTTATGTTCCTTAGGTTTTGTAAGAGGTGCAGGAATATATGGACACTGAGCAGGTTCAAAATTCGGTCTCCACCAGTTACTAGTGCAGTCATCAATGGTCCAGTCTTGCAGGACTCCATCTTGACGACCCAACAGCTCTGTCATTAAGCATTTTTGTCCGTCGACTTCATCTTCTCCTGGGTTAAGCTACCACCAGGTAATTTGAAGAAAGATGTTCCCAGCTGTAGCAGCAACACGTGGGGTAGCCGGTGCTCAGGGACAGTCAAAACCCCGCTACAGTCCTCCTCTTGCCAATTTCATCAAGTTCCTCCTTCGTGCGCTGAAATCTGGCTGCAACAGAGCGGTACTTCTTTATTATTATTATTATTAATATATAAAGGGCTTTTATTTTTTTATTTTTTATTTTTTTTAGCATCTTTATTGGAGCATAATCTCTCCACAACGGTGTGTTAGTTTCCGCTCCACAACAAAGTGAATCAGCCACGCATATACGCACGCTCCCACATCTCCTCCCTCTTGCGCCTCCCTCCCTCCCACCCTCCCTATTATTTTATTTTATAAATAATATCTGGCCGGGCTTCCCTGGTGGCGCAGTGGTTGAGAGTCCGCCTGCCGATGCAGGGGACGCGGGTTCGTGCCCCGGTCCGGGAAGATCCCACGTGCCGCGGAGCGGCTGGGCCCGTGAGCCATGGCCGCTGGGCCTGCGCGTCCGGAGCCTGTGCTCCGCAACGGGAGAGGCCACAGCGGTGAGAGGCCCGCGTACCGCAAAAATATATATATATCTATATAGCCGTTTATTAACCAACGGAGTGAGTATATTGCACAACAAACTACCTCACATCTTTCTGGAAGCAAAACCACTACATTTGAAAATTAAAGACGTCACCCCGCTGAATTTGAACACAATTAAAATGTGCTTTAAATATTTCTTTGGGGGAGGGGACACAACATTTCCAGTCAATTAAGAGAAGGATTGTAGAGTCCAAGTCTTTTATTTTCTTTACACCCATCATGCCATGAATTCATAGGGAATGGGCTCCAACAGTTCAGACTCCTTTCCGTTGGTTCTCACGACGTGTGCTTCTCTGGGTGGAGCAGGCTGGCGCTTCAGTTGAACACAAGTACCCTTCTCTTTGGCTTCCTTCCTTTCCTGATCATTTTCCTTCACGCATTTCAGGAAGCAATCTCGGCTCTCAGAGAGCTTAATATGATCGATACGCACATTAATTCCCTTGGCAAGAATCTTGCCCTTGTTCGTTTACAACGATGCCAACGGCATGCTGGGTAACACTGTAGACTCTTCCAGTTTTGCCATGGTAACACTTGTGGGATATTGCTTTTTGAACAGTGCCCAGTCCCTTGATGTCGACATCACCTTTCTTGTAGATTTGCATGTATGTGGCCAAAGGAACAACTAACTCCATGTTTTCTAAAAGGCCTAGAGAACATGTAGCGGGTGCCCCTCCTCTTTCCCTTTGTGTTGGTCATTTTCGCGAATTACTGGAAGATGGTGGTTCCGACCAAAAGGCCTGAGCTGTCCTTCTCATAAAGGGGCTCTTTTGTACCAAAATGTAATTGGTAAGAGGGTACAGGTTGATGGTGTGCTCTAGGGTGAGGGGCTTGGTCTGCTGGATGTACTTGTTGCTGACCTGGTTGACCCCCCGCCCCTCGGCCCCCACCCACCCACCCACCGGGGCCAGCCGGTCTGCGAGTGATTTGTGGCACCACGGACATGCTGGCGAGCTCGGGCACCGGAGGCAAGGGGAAAGGGAGAGGCAGGAAGATGTTCCCTGTGCCGGCAGAGGTTATCTGCATTCCACTGAACAGCCACCAGCCCTTCACTAACAGGAGAGCGCAAGAGCTGGTTAATACTTACTAATTTAATTGAATCAGAGAGTGAATCAGTCTTTTGAGATCTGATGAAAATTACCTTGTGGGATCTTTTTTCAGAAAAGTTCCCTATGAGAGTCACTGTTGTTCTATTTCTGCCCCAAAGTTAAGCTTCTTGGTTGCAGAGTTTAGTCAATAGAGTAACGTCTTGATCTGAATATTGCAGAAAGTAATGTGTAAAATATCCCATGGAGGGAATTCCCTGGAAGTCCAATGGTTAGGACTCCCGCTTTCACTGCCCAGGGCACAGGTTCAATCCCTGGTCGGGGAACTAAGATCTCACAAGCCACGCAGGGCAGCCAAATTAAAAAAAAAAAAATCCATGGAGAGTAGCATTGTGAATTTCTCTTTGTAGTTCTGTCCATTTTCATTTATATACAGTATTTTGACTATTTAGTTAGGTTCACACAAGTTTGTATTTGTTTTATTTTCCTGGCGTAATAAACCTTTTATCATAATGGAGTGATCCTCTTTATCTCTCTAGTAATGCTTTTTGCATTAAATTCTATTTTGCCTGATAATAACATGGCTACATCTGCTTTCTTTCCCTTAGTTTGTCTAAATACAGGTATATCCTTTTGCATCCCTCTACTTTAGATCTTTCTGAAAATTAAACCTTTAGATATTTCTTGTCAGCAGTATAATGCTGTATTTTCTATAATCCATTCTGACAATCTGTTTTTTGTTTGTTTGTTTGTTTGTTGGCCGAGTGGCTTGTGGGATCTTAGTTGCCTGACCAGGGATCGAACCCGGTCCCTGGAGTGAGAGCACCGAGTCCTAACCACTGGACCGCCAGGGAGTTCCCTCTTTGTCCTTTTTAAATTAATATTTTTAGTTATTTGTCTTTTATATACTCTTTTACAATTTATATGGTAATCAGCGCTCTCTTTGGATTATTTTGTCCATCTTATTTTGTGCTTTATATTGCTTTCTTTTCTATTTTTATTCCCCTCTGGCTTTTTTTGGATCAATTAAATATTTTTTCTAATTACTTTCTTAATTTTTACAAGTATGGGACATATTTTTACCCTGATATTTTGACATTCATATTTAACTTAGTAAAATCTAAAATGAATAGCTTTAAGGTCCTCAAACCACACAAGGATATTTGAATATATGAACCTCACTTCCTCTCCCTCTTACATGTTCATCTTGCTGTTTTAAGCCCAGCGGACAGTATTATTATTTTACGCTGTCAATGTTCTTCATTCTTTCCTGCAGCTCCGATCTTTTTTCTGGATTGCTTTCCTCCTGTCCAAAGTACATTCTTTAGAATTTCCTGAAGTTCTGTTGGGGGCACACCCTCTGTAGCCCTTCCTCGGTGTCCTGGGGGGACTGGTTCTAGGAGCCCCTGGGGTGCTCAAGTCCCTTATATAAAATGGTGTAGTACAATGAATACAGTCGACTCCCGCATGGGCAGACTTAACTGCCGATCGAAGTTCTTGTGCACAGACGATGGAGAACGAGAATACACAGTAAGAGGAGACCTTAGGTTGTTAAATAACCAGAGACTTTCCTGCTTATTATAACTCATGACCCGACTGCCTGAAAGATTACTCATGCCTGAAAATGAGCAAGAAGCTGTCTCCAGGAAGAAAAGTTAAAATATTCTTTAGAGGAAATTGGGCAGCTCGGAAGCATCTGCCTGTGTCTGCTGGACTCACATTAATGCCTCAGGGCAGGTTAAATGTGGGAGGCACAGGCTGAGCCTCAGAGGCTGAGGGTCAAGGACGCCTGGAATGCTGGGAATGCTGGCCGTGGTGGGAGGGGAGCCTAAGGGCCAACAGGTGGGGAGACAGGAAAAGGCTGGAGGTCCCAGCTTAATTTTAGGCTGGAAGGAACAGGTTTCCTGTTTAGAAAGGCTGGGGAGGAAGTTTTACATTATAGATGCAAATATCTACAGGATGTGATCAGGCCCCAGGGCAGGAGAGAAAGCCGGGTCTTGGGAGATAGACTGAAAGACCTGCAGGATTAACCCCTTTTATTGTTGTTACGGTCTCTTGCCCAGTCCATCCTGAGGGAGGAGAAGGGGTACCAGAAGTGAACACAAATTCCCAGAGTTTGTCTTCCAAAAGGGTTGCATGTGAATGCAGTTCCTTATAAACACTTTTGGTTGTTCTATTCCTGCTCGTGACACTGCATGATATTTTTTTTTAACATAACCCTGATGTGCTCTCAGGGACCCTAATTCCACCCCAAGCCCTCTTTGACCAGAACCAGAAGGTGGGAGATTTATGCCTTGGGGCAAAACTACAAATGGCTCTGATAAGGATGCAAAGGAGCAATTTGCCAGATCACTGACCCATACTGTGTACCTGATATGCTGTTCTTCTGCCTAAGGAAGACACCTGGGTACCTCTTCGTGCAAGCAGCTGTAAACACTGGGGCTGTTCTTTGGCTGCCTTTGTGGGCTGTCCACCGTCTTCTCCTAGGATACACCTGGTTTGTGCTTGAAGTGGATGTGATTAAAGAGGGGTCTGAGAGGCACCTCCACCTCTGCATTCCTTCATCTTTATGGGTGACACAACTCCCCTCCCCCCCAGGATGTGGGATTATTTGTGAGTTATGATTTTGGTCAGGGGAAGCAGGTTCAGAGGTTTCCACTTGACCTTGCCCACTGCCATAGCTCTTGCCCACAGGCTAAGGACCATGTAGGGGTTCTTCCAACTGTCAAGCATGTCCATGGCAATTCTGTACTTGTGGATTGGGGAAATGACCATCAGGTGGATCAATGGACATGGTAGACTCACTAAGGAGGCCTGGTCCAGGACCCCATTATTACCTGGCCCCTGTAATGATGATGCTTCAAGCCTCGGGATTTTTTTTTTTTTTTTTTTTGGCTGCAACTCGAGGCTTGTGGGATCTTAGTTCCCCAACCAGGGATTGAACCTGGGCCCATGGCAGTGAAAGCACCAAGTCCTAATGAGTGGACTGCCAGGGAACTCCTAAACCTTGGGATTTCTTTCTTTCTTCCTTTTATAGTTTAGTGTTCTATTTTGAAAATTTTTTAAGTACAGAAAAACCAGAATAAGGCAATGAATACCTATATATGTTTCATCTAGATTCAGTAATTGTTAACATTTTACGCATATAATTTCTCTCTCTCCATAAATATGCACATATTAATGTAATCATGACTTTTTCAGAACCATCTGAGAGTGAGTTGATGATATCATGAATCATCACTCCTAAATACTTCAGTATATGTATAGTAAGAACAAAGACATTCTCCTAGATAACCACAATACAATCGTAAAATCCCAAACCTCAGGATTTCAGTGTTAACTCAGATCCTGTCTCCAACAGTCCTTGAAATATCTGGTTATGCCCCTATCCTCAGCTTCTAGTGACTTAAGCACATGACCCCCAGGTCCCTTTGGAGAAGGACCAGGGGATCATTACTATATACATTTGCCATGATACTGTAGGATCCTTCCATAAGCAGTCCGGCCTCCCTTTCAATCAAAGGTCTGAAAACTGGGCAGGAGATCACATTTTTTTATTGGGACGGCTGCTTTGCGCCTTTATCATCCACCCTGATTCCCTTTAGTTGTGTAAAGTAGGCTCTATCCTGCCCGGTGGGAGTACACTATGCTCTATTACCATCTCTACAATTCTCTCTGGAAAGAGACTCCTCTGACTGTCATGTATTATGTCTGTTCTTGTCATGTGTTGCAGTCATCTCACCACCTTGCTTCTGGCAGTGGAGTGCTGTCACCTGGCCTCTATTTCAGGATTCCATCACCCCCGCTAGCAGAGAAGCGCAGTTCCGTCTGGAACAGCATCTCCCCCTACCAGCCCCCGCCTAGAGAGGGCAGCCGCCTCCGAGCTACTCCCCGATGCTGGTGGCCCTTCTCACGAGCGCATCCTTTTCGCTTGGGTAAATAGGATGTTCTCCAGGTCCTCCTGTGCGTTTTCTGTCCTCAGTAGTATATCTACTCCAGCATGCCCACTTCTCTGAGCCTTTGAGCCCTTCACCTGTTATTTGCCATGGTGGTTCTGGCAGTTCTATTTCACTTACGGGGAGCCATGGCTTTTCTAAGCTTCCATGAACCAATGAAATAGAGTGTCAGCACCTTCTCCAGCTCCTTGCTAGGGTGTAAGTTCTGTACCATACAGCGGTGCTCCCAAATCAATGAGCTCTTCTTTATCCAGCTTTATGTTTTGTCACACCTGATGCAGCACAAGACGAATCCAGTCCCATGTCTGTTCCCCAGCTCCTGCTGGACACTTTGTCCATGACCTGCAGTTCCTTTGGTGGACAATTCCTTCCCCCCTCTGCAGGCCTAGTATTTTCTTGTCAAGTGGCGAGCCGTCCCTAAGCAGCTGTGAAGTATTAGGTCTGGCTTAAAGAACAAGCCACTAACAAGGACCTACTGTATGAAGTCTACTCAACACTCTGTAATAACCTATACGGGAAAAGAATCTACAAAAGGGTGGGTATATGTATATGCATAACTGATTCACTTTGCTGTGCAGCAGAAACTAACACAACATTGTAAATGTTAGCCATAAGGTGTGTCTGGGATCCCACTTGACCCTCTGTGAGGTGGCCTCTGGCCAATAAGAATTGTAAAAAAGAAAGAACGAGGGCTTCCCTGGTGGCGCAGTGGTTCCGAGTCCGCCTGCCGATGCAGGGGACGCGGGTTCGTGCCCCGGTCCGGGAAGATCCCACATGCCGCGGAGCGGCTGGGCCCCTGAGCCGTGGCCGCTGAGCCTGCGCGTCCGGAGCCTGTGCTCCGCAACGGGAGAGGCCACAACAGTGAGAGGCCCGCGTACCAGAAAAAAAAAAAAAAAAAAAAAAAGAAAGAACGAGCCCAGTTTCAGATTAGGCAGTTTATTACTCACACAGAGAGTGAAAGTGAAAAGTCAGAGGTGCCAGATCCTTGTGGGCCTTGTGCAGGGCAACACTAAGACAAAAGGGGTCCAGCGTGGCACCATGGATGATGTCTGGTGCCTAGGCTGTGACACAGCTAAACAGCTTAGAGCTGGCAGCCGCGCTCTAAGCGGGAGGAGGGGTGGCAGGCAGAATTCCAAGGTGGCCCCCAAGAGTCGACCCCCTGCTGTACATGCCTTCCCTGTGTAACTCCCTCCCCTGGAGTGTGGGTGCCCTCTCTCCTGGCAGAAGTGCTGTGGGCGGAGTAGGCAATTCCACACCCAGAGGATGTCTGTGTTGACGTACCTTTATTCCCCATCACCGCTGGCCTGTGACACTGACCAGACAGGTAAGGTAAATGCAGATGCTGTAGAAATCACTAGCCCTGCATCTTTCAGATCTTTACGGAACTAATTTCTGCAATGTCCTCCGGGGCACAGAATTGTTTTTAGGTTATTATCTTGGCTGTAGGAGGCCCTCTCCAGGATTCCAACTGGCCATTCCTGCCATAATAGACATTATTCCCCTGGTGAGGGAAGCAAGACTAGCAAAATAGCCACAGGGTGTGTCTGGGATCCCACTTGACCCTCTGTGAGATGGACTCTGGCCAAGACTTATCTTCCTCCTGACCTCCCTAAGCCTCTCTGTCCAAAGAATCTTAGTACTCCAGGGATTAGGCTCAGATAAGCACCATTATCTACAAATGTGGCTTTCAGTAAAATGAGCACAGACTGACATTAAAGAATCCAATTCCAGATCCTCTCATTTGCTAGGTGTATACCAGGCAAGATCCTTAAGCTTTCTGAGCCTGTTTGTTCATCTGTAAATTAAAGCCAAAAATATTCTTCTGATAGTTTCTTGTTTGTGCTGTTGTGATAAAATTACGCACCAAGTGCTTTCCACACTGCCTAGAATATAGCCTAACGACCATCGATACCATTCGCTTCTTCTTCTGGAAAGTGTAAAGAGGAATAGACATGTATATTATGTTTATTTGTATTTTAACAACCCACATTGTCAATTTTTAATTATTCCTCATTTATTTCCAACTTTTGTTGTTTTTTAATAACATAGAATTTAGGGATAGGAATTTAGGACTAGGTCACCCATCAAGTTGAAGGAATATTCTTTTTTTTTTTTTTTTTTTTTGCGGTACACGGGCCTCTCACTGTTGTAGCCTCTCCCGTTGCGGAGCACAGGCTCCGGACGCGCAGGCTCAGTGGCCATGGCTCACGGGCCCAGCCGCTCCGCGGCACGTGGGATCTTCCCTGACCGGGGCACGAACCCGCGTCCCCTGCATCGGCAGGCGGACTCTCAACCACTGCGCCACCAGGGAAGCCCTGAAGGAATATTCTTACATGACAGATTGGATAGATTAAGTCCTCAAGAATCAAATGAATTGATCCTTATTTTCAAATAACTGAGCTATAAGATTTATCTTTTACTTCTATGTTTATGATTCAAAATTTTTATAGATTATACTCCCTTTAAAGTAGATTTATCTTTTACTTGATAATATATAATCTCTATCCCTAGCCTAGGATTTAATTTGGAAAAGATTTTTTTTAAATGCATAACTCTAGAAAATGTGTGCTTATGACCATAGCTGTTAGGAATGTGAATTGATAAAGCATTTCTGTAGAGCAGATGTTATGGCTATTTAAAACAGAGTTCAGTGGGAATTCCCTGGTGGTCCAGTGGTTAGCTCTCACTGCTGAGGACCTGGGTTCAGTTCCTGGTCGGGTAACTAAGATCCCACAAGCCGTGTGATGTGGCCAAAAAACAAAACAACAACAACAACAAAAACTCCACAGATTTCGGGACTGCAACCTTAGAGTATATGATTCAGTGGGACTGGGGGCGGGGGCTGAAGAATGTGCGTTTCTGACAAGTTCCCAGATGATGCTGGTCCTGAAGCTGCTGGTCCATAGACCACATTTTGAGAACTACTGCTGTAGAGAATTCTGGCAACATTTACTTAAAGCCAGAAAAAAATTCATAAACTGTGACCCAGGATAAATGAAGATGAGCAGCCCCCAGGCCATCACCTGCTTTGGAGGCTCTCCAGCTGACCCCCCAGGACCTGCTACAGTCCCACCTGGTCATGCAGGGCACACCCCCCAGCATCGAGGAGTGTGGTGAAGGTGTGACCCGCCCAGGGCAGCCCCAGGTTCTCAGGGTGTGGCCGGGGCAGCAGAGGGGAAGGGCAGTCAGGACCACATCCCAGCTCTCTGACCCTGCTTACGTTTCTTCTCTTGCACTTATCAACATATAACATATCATGGATTTGACTGGTTTATCGCATTTGTTGCCTGACCCCCTCACCTCTCATCAGAATGCAAGTTTCCTAGAACAAGAAGTTTTGTATATTTTGGGCAACAACAGTGTTTGGATCATGGCAGGTACTCAGTAAATACTGACTGACTATACCCATATGTCTGTATGTTCATAGTACTATTTCTATAAGGATGCACAGGAAAATGGCAGCAGGCTTTCTGTGGGCAAGGGACATGGGGAAAGGAGTGGAAGTGAGCACAGCTTTCTACTGACTCTGTTCAGTCCTTTGAATTTTTCCTACCAATTGTTAAAAACAAGATGACATGCCCAAGATGGAGTTGCTCATGCTAAACCCCACGTCACCAAACTGAAACTTATTTATACTTTTGGCTCTCCCTGAAATGGAATCTTAGCCCAGCCAATCAGGAATTGCCTGACCAGCACTAGGGAGGTCAGCGGCCTAGTAGACCTCTGCCGACCCCTAAAGGGAAGTGACCTTGCAATAACCAATCTGCTTTTTTGCCCGATTTAACTTCTTGTTCCTGCTCCTTTGCGCCTATACAAGTTTTTCATTTTGTACAGCTACTTGGGGCTCCTTTCTATCTGCCAGATTGGGTGCTGCCTGATTTGAATTGATTTTTGCTCAAATAAATTCTTTTTTTTTTTTTTTGTGGTACGCGGGCCTCTCACTGTTGTGGCCTCTCCCGTTGCGGAGCACAGGCTCCGCGGACATGGCTCACGGTCCCAGCCGCTCCGCGGCATGTGGGATCTTCCTGGACCGGGGCTCGAACCCGCGTCCCCTGCATCGTCAGGCGGAGTCTCAACCACTGTGTCACCAGGGAAGCCCTCAAATAAATTCTTAAAAATTGTAATATGCCTCAGTTTATTTTTTAACACCACATATGTGACCTAGCTTAAAAAAAAGTTAGATCCCTATTATTGACTAGGAAGAACAAGTTGTAAGAGAAATAGGCATAATAGGAAAAAACTTAAGGAACACACACACACAGACACTCATACACAAACACACTCTTAAGTATGGTTTGGTTAGTTAACACCTGAGACAGGCTTGAAGAAAAGTTCAGTGTTCACTGATCATACTCTTAAGTGGCCTGGACCTGAGGCCCTACCCCAGGCCCTCTCCCAGGCTCACTCCAGGGGGTCCCACAGGTCCTTTCCAGCCCTTTCTCCAGGCCCACATTATTTGTAAGTGTCAAGTAACAACAGTTAATAATTAATGAGGGAAAGAGAACCGCCCTGGGGCTGCTTCGGGAAAAAGAAAATCTCTAAGTCCAAGGAACTATAGGCCAGATGAGAACCCCGGTGTCCAAAAGGGACACAGAAGGAAACATTTAAAGAGAGAGAGAAAGGGGAGAAGCTGTGAACGAGATCCGACGTGATTTGTAACTATCTCCACTGGGAACCAGGAGCTGGGTTGAGGGATTAGAAGAGAGAAGCCTCCAGGATCCCGAAGGAAGAAGGCCAGGTTGGATCTCCAGTAGAAGCAGCTTGGAACTGGGAGAGCCAGGTAGAAGGACCTACTAGAGACAGGAATTTCACAGAGAGGGACCATAAACTGGAACTGTTCTCCCGAACAAAGCCAGGAGCAGTTTCTACCTTGGGTAACTGCTGAGCTAGTTATTTATTCCATTAATATTTATTGGGCATATCAGTGGGTCAGACCCTATGTCAGAAAAATCATTCTCATTAAACGCAGAAGACTTCAGTGACCTGAGACTGTCTTACTGGAGACTTTGTAGGAGGCACTGATACTTTCCCCAGCCTTCCTGGGAAGGTGGCAGAAAAGCGGAAGACCTTTCCCACCTCCCAGATGCGGGGACTCCAGGAGAGGGGCGCCTCCTTCCCTTGGGAAGCAGCTTCTGTGCTTGCCCAGAAGAGGGCAGCCGGAGCCTGGGCCCCAGGATCCCAGCCACCTGCTCAGGAAACCGGACAGATGGGTACCTATCCCTCACTGCCCACTTGCTGGTGGCGGTGGCAGCCCTAGAGAAACAGGATGCACCAGGAGGCTGTAAAAAAATGCTGTTTTGAATTCTCTCTAAGCCGTGTCGCTTCTGCCTGGTGTATGCTCAGCCCTGGCGCCCTGCCACGCTTGCCGTCTCTAGCATGCTGGGGCAAAGGATCATTTCCTTCTCATCCCAGGGCAGCCTGCTTGCCCCGTTTCTACTCACTATTCAAAAAATCTTGTTTTTTCCAGGGCATAGAATCCTAGAGCCCCAGAGCTGGAAAAATAAAAACTCGGGGGGCTGCTTGTCCAGGAGTTGCCATTTCAAATAACTTCAGAGGCAGGCCGTGAGCCTCAATTTGTGATGCCGATTCAGGGCGAGACGGCGGGGAATTACGGCGGCGATGGTGAACTGGACGCCCAGCCTTGTGCAAAAGCACCTCTGTTCACTTGTTTTTCTAATTGCGAGAAAATAAAACATGGCCCTGGGCTGAGTTGGGGTCCTGACTGCCAGGTCTGCCCCTTCACCTTACAGTGAGAAACTAAGGGGCGCAGAGCGGGGGGGAAACTACTTGCCCAGGATAGGGCCCGACTCCCTTTCTCACCCGAATCCCGTCTCTTTTCGTGTTGTTTGTCCCTTGCAGGCACAGGGTCAATATCAAGCTACAGTAGTTGGGGATGACTTGGGCTTCCAGCTCGCCCTGCCCCGCGGCTGCCGATTAGTCTTGGATTGCTTCATTTCCTTCCTTGGCCACAGATCCCCTGTTTGGAGCAAGCAGCCTCGCCCGGAATACAGGGCACTCCTTTTCCTCGCGGTGAGTCACAGCCTCGGAGCTGACTTGCAGACAGCCTGACTCCGAGTCAGGATCCTCTCCTACTGCTTTTTCCAATGAATACCTCCAGCTGTGGCGTTCGCTTCCTCTGGCCATCTCCTTCTGGCTGTGCACTTTTATTTACTCCGGTTTTACTCCTTGACATGAGGTCCTACGGGGAAGTACCCAGGGACCTTTCAACCTTGATTCCTCAGATCTCACCCAGAAATAAGGATGAGAAGCATAGAGTGCTGTTTTCCCATCAAGAGCTAAGGTCCCAGGGATGCCGTGTGGTTTTCTAAAAATCCAATCTTATATTTTTTTATTCAGGCAACCTGGCATTGCTGCCCTCTCAGGAGAATCGGCAGGCCACGGTGGGCTCGGTGGGGATGCTTCATTAGGGCACAAAACTTTTTCCGCTTCAGCCTCCGAGTAGCAGGAACTCCCAAGTAGCAGGAATGGGGCTGTGGCCCCATTTCAGTCATAGAGACACCTTTGGGACCTGGGGCAAGGATTTACACCAGCTCATTCTCACCATGACTAATCCCTTGGGGATTAGCACCAACTCACCCCATTGTCATGGAGCTCCTGCTTGCAACACCTCCCCAACTGAAGTGCAAAGATGACTAGGTTCCTGAGAATCTGGTCTCAAAAGAACATGGTCTTAAGAATATCATTTGAGTGGAGGAAATAACCTCCAGTCAGATAACTTTCAATAACCTATTTATTCAAGGAAAAAGAACCAGAAAAAGGAACAAACAAACAAACAAACAAACCCTAATGAGATTAGTTACCTGCACGGCATAGTGGGAACAGGATTGAAAGAATAAAGGAAATGAGGGGAATGACACTTCTCTGAAATAGCTTTTTGTTCTGACTTGCCTTTGGAACCATTGTAACATTTCAAATTTCAAAAATAAATAAAAATATAATAAAACTCCCAAAGATGGGGAAACCCCTAAAATTAAATAGATATAGAAATAAGCAAATAAAAAAGAATGTCCTTTGACTTCTGTCTTACCAATTTATAGTAAATAATAGATCCCTGTGCTGTGTGTTAAACATTTTCCTATAGTTTCACTTAACCTCTGCAACATCTCTAAATTGTAGGTACTATTACTATCCTAGTTTTACAAGAGAGGAAGTTATAGCCCAGTGGCATTAAGGAAGCTCCCAAGGTCCCAGAGACTTGAACTCATATTTTGTATCATATTTGTGTTAGATCAATCCTGAGATCCTATTATGTACTCAGCTCCATGCCAAGCACAGAAGTATGAGTTAGTGTCTCTGGGTTCCAGGAATCTACAATCTCAGTGATAAACACTTAACATGATGAGGCTATAAAAATAGGGAAATGAGTGAGTCTCTTATTCACAACAATTTAAAAGGATAAAGATGATAGGAATTCTAAGTCCTCCTTGTGGGTTGGCTTCCTGGAGGAGATGAGATTTGAACCACATCTTGTAGGTAGGATTCAGGTAGGTGTAGTACATGGGCAAAGGAATTCCAAGCAGCAGAACACACTGGTAGCAGAGGTGTAGAGAGGGGCTTGGTGTGTGGAGAGCCAAGGAGACGAGCCTTTGCAGAAGAATGGACAACACAGAAGGACACATTATAACTCTCTTGGGTACATCTTAAAGAGTTCAGGGACTTCCCTGGCCATCCAGTGGTTAAGACTCCGTGCTTCCACTGCAGGGAGCGTGGGTTCAATGCCTGGTCAGGGAACTAAGATCCCACATGCCAAGCGGTGCAGCCAAAAAATAAATAAATAAATAAAAGAGTTCAAAGTCAAGGTGAATATCATGGAAAGAAAGCAGATTCCCAGCCTCTAAAAGTTAGCCCTCTGCATTGTTAATCAACTATACTCCAAGAAAGAAAAAAAAAAAAGTTAGCCCTTTGGTTAGCTGCATATCGGTATTTGCCTAGTTCCTTTCCAATTACTGGGCTCAGAGAGATTACTAGGAAGAGGCAGACACTATATTCTGGATCTACAGACAAAAACTGTTTTTGCATAAAGGGGAAATAAAATCTTAGCTCTTTTGGTTGCTTTTGCTTTTCTCTTCCATTTCTACTTTTACAAGCAGAAAGACAGGTCACTCCCTGTTTGCTGAGCTGAAAATCAGACCGTCAGCCCCGCTGCATCTTTCTCAGCCAGCTTGCAGGCAGCCCTCGAGGTGTGTAAGGAGAGGTATCAGGGGAAGGGACTTCTCCCTGTACCTGTCCCCTCCCTGGCTGGAGGGCCTGGTTGCTCAGCAGGGATAATGAGAGGAAAGCAGGCTGGTAATGAGCCTGGTGGGCAGACACCAACACTGGGTCTAGCTGGACAGCAAGGCAGAAACGTGAAGAAAAGCAAACTATGGATATTCCTATCAGACTCATGAACTGTTAACTGTATTTCTAAGTTTTCCTCAGGACCAACGTTCAAACCTGAAGAATCCTTGAACCAGGGACAAACGCAACATCTGGTCCTCAAGCTGCTGCCTGCCCTTCCCCGACCCCGCCTCGGCCCCTGCCCTCCATGTCATCCCCTTCTTGAAACAATAGGAATAATCCCACATCTCCCACAGGGGAACATCCTCAGCTGGCCGCGCTTCTGATCTTCCACTCCTGCCTGGCACCATTGCCCCTGCGTCCTTCCCCAACACCTGCTGAGAAGCCCCTGGCCCCAGGGTGGCCACACCAACCCCTGCAGCTCTGTATTCACACCTCAACGCCCAGTTGGAGGCACTGGGACCCTGGGCAAGGCGGTGGCTCGGCAGGCGCTGGGCACACCCCTCCGTCAGTGTGGTTTTTCACATCCTGTCCTAGTGGTGTGTTTGTCTTTTCACCCCCGGATCCAGAGCTTAAGTGCAGGAGCCAAGTCTTGCTTTTTTCTCTACCCTGGAACAAGATACAGTTTTTGAGAGTATTTGTTTCATACTTGATGGATGTTTTCCATCAAAGCAACGTTTCTTAAACTTAAAACCACAACCTCAGCAAGAAATATTTTTCACATCATGATCCAATTTACACACATCCACACAGGTATATAATGGAAATAAGAGTTTCAAGAAATAATACTTACTATGTTAGATGCGCTCTGATATTTTCTCTTTTATTTCGTTTTATTCCTAAATGCTTTGTTGGGACTTGGTAGGTGGAAAGCCACTGTCCGAAAGCATGAAAGGAGAAGAGCTTCCCTTCCAGCCAGGATCAGATCAGGATTAAAGTGTAAACAAATGAGGGCCTCAGCCAGCTCTGATGTGCAGACAAGGGTCTTGGCCTCATTATGAAGCAGAGGCCCAGGCAGGGTTAGTGGATACATGCTGGACGTCACACTCCGGGCAGTACCTGGGCCTGGGCGTGCCCTTTGCAGCTTTCTCGTTCAGTCTTTTGTATCTTTTCTTCATTCCTTTAACAGGGCCACCTCCACCTGACAAAGACTTCCTCTCACTCGGCTTGGGGCATCACCTATATTTCGTGCATACCTCTGTGATTGGTCTTATCACACTGGCCGGTGATGCAATTCCTTTTCACGAGGCTGGCTGCTCACCTGAGCGCCTGGAGGGCTCCTGGCCCGGAAAAGCCACCCAACAGGACTGCCTTGTGTGAGTGAGGAGAGATGAAGGACTGCTCTCAGCGAGTCTGCAGGTGTCACCTCTTCCTCATGGTTGCTGGGTCGGGAGTGGCCGAAGGCTCCAAGCTGCTGCAGGAAGGGCAGGCCAGGGCAGGCTGCTATGAGCAGGGTGGCAGGAGCTGCCCAGGGGCAGTGACTGGAATTCAACAGTGAATTTCCCAAACTCGGTTATCTCTTCACTTTGTCCAGAAACCTCACAGCTTAAGAAATCCAGATGATAAATCTGGGCTTAGGGTGAACTTTGGTGCTGAGGCAGGCTCTGAGGACTGGGGTTCCCGGAGCCCTGATTACAATGGCGGATGACCACCAACTCAGGGCCTGGCACTGAGAGTCTGAATGTGACCCAGGTCACTCGCTGCTGGTAAAGTCAACCCCGGGGCCTTGGAGCTTCCTCTTCTCTCTTGCTGTGCCTCGCTGTGAGCAGACGATGAGTATAAAACTGCGCAGGAGGGCAGTCAGTGCCGTGCCTCCACCTCCCATGCCAACGTACCAATATTCCGGGTAGAAGGTGTTTTTGGAGCTGTCAGGAATGACACAGATCATGAAACATAAATAATACATAAATCGGGGCTTCCCTGGTGGCGCAGTAGTTGAGAGTCCGCCTGCCGATGCAGGGGACGCGGGGTCGTGCCCCGGTCCGGGAAGATCGCACGTGCCGCGGAGCGGCTGGGCCCGTGAGCCGTGGCCGCTGCGCCTGCGCGTCCGGAGCCTGTGCTCCGCAACGGGAGAGGCCACAACAGTGAGAGGCCCGCGTACCGCAAAAAAAAAAAAAAAAAAAAATACATAAATCACATTATGTCGGAAAATGTAAGTCACGGTTCTGCTGGTCCTGTGCTGGTGGTAACCACACGTCTTCGACGCAGAAAGAAACAACAAACACAGAGCTCTACTCCGTAGAGGGTTCGCCACCTCAGGAAGGAACCAGGGTGAGAACATCCCAGAACATTCCAGCTGGCTGCTGCCTGCGTCTGGGCCTCACTTGCTTTGTGTCTTTGCTCTTTCAGTGCCTTTTAGGAGGACAGCATCGTGCCGTCTGCCAAGGGGGACGAAGTTCAGTTTGTTTTTTTTTGATGAATTTCAGCAACAGGATAGATTAAAAACAGACACAGAACTAATGACTGTTCCTCTTAACTGTTTACCTAGCTCCGTCCTCTTGTTGTTGCCTTGTTTGTCACACAAAAGAGAGAACCTGGCCCTGTTCCTCAGGAGCTCATGGTGTTCGTTTAAGACAGGTAAAGTGAGAAGGCCTCCCGGGGAGGAGCACAGAGGGGTCTCAGCCCTGTGGTTTCGGGAAGTGACTGACACCTTCTGAGCCCCAGTTTCTTCTCGTCCTTGGAATTAGGATGACTGTACTGTACCCAGGCCTGCTGGGACGAGGGAAACGAGGGGATATGGGTGGCAGCAGCTGAGGTCTGTGAGAAGTCAGTAGCTTTCTCAGGTGACGTTGGAGCCCGTTGCCTTCCGAGTGCGGAAGGATGGTGGTAGTGAAGAGCCAGACTGGGCAGACTGGATTTTTCCCGTGGTGAATCAGTGGAAAAGAGAGCCGGATGGACAGAGAAGGGCCCCGGCCAGCCGGAACCGTCTGGAGTGTGTCCTGGCATTGGTCGTGTGGGGAGCCTTTGCGAAAGTCACGGCCTAACAGATTAGGGCACCTGTATAGCTCGGCTGGAAGTGGGGTGAGGCTGGGGGCTGGGGAGTAGGGGTGAGTGGCTGCACTGAGGGAGGAGAGAGTGAGGGGAGGGGCAGGTGTGAGAGAGTGGCCACGGGGGGCTCAAAACTGGGTTTCCCTGTGCTCTTTGTCAGCCCCCTCCCCCCTCCCGCCCCCCCCTCCTGCTCCTTTGCGAAAGTCACGGCCTAACAGATTAGGGCACCTGTATAGCTCGGCTGGAAGTGGGGTGAGGCTGGGGGCTGGGGAGTAGGGGTGAGTGGCTGCACTGAGGGAGGAGAGAGTGAGGGGAGGGGCAGGTGTGAGAGAGTGGCCACGGGGGGCTCAAAACTGGGTTTCCCTGTGCTCTTTGTCAGCCCCCTCCCCCCTCCTGCCCCCAACTCTTGCTCTCTGTCTTTGCCTTTCTCCTTCGGGTCCTTCGTTTTTTGTTTTTAACTATTCATTTATTTATTTATTTGGCTGCACCGGGTCTTAGTTGTGGCACGCAGGATCTTTAGTTGCGGCACGTAGGATCTTTTAGTTGCGGCACGTAGGATCTTTTAGTTGCGGCACGCGGGATCTAGTTCCCTGATCAGGGATCGAACCCAGCCCCCTGCATCGCGAGCGCAGAGTCTTACCCACTGGACCACCAGGGAAGTCCTCCTCTGGGTCCTTCTGTCTCCACGCCACCCCTACTCCCCACATCCGCCCTGTGTGTCCTTCTACCACCCAGGTCAGTGCGTACGCGAGGCTCAGCCAATGCTTCAGACAACGCAGCTGCTGCCCACTGGGTGCTCCCTGGGTGCAGGGGGTCGGGCCGGCTCTGATTGGGTCATGAGCGGGAGGGGCATGCCACCCTTTCTTTAGTCTGTGAGTGAGAAAAGCTCCTGCTGGTTACACCTCACAGGAAGTTCGAGCCAAAGGGCAGCACCTGACATCAGGTGCAGCACGCCGGCTGGGTGAGAAGGGGAGGTGACGCCTCCGGGCTGCTGAGGCCGGTGGCTCCTTCTACCCAGGGCCAAGGAAATCAGGTCACCCTGCCCCCTTCCCTCTGCTAGATGCGGCACCGACTGCTGCCTCTGGGGCATCAAAGAAATATCCATGGACTAGCTGGCCAGGGCAAGGTACCTGGGTGAGGGTCTCACACTGGTGGCCCACAGGGCCATCCCCCCTGCAGATGGTTTTTATTTGGCCCACACAGGCCCTCTCACTCTATTACACATCTCCCTTGTCCCCTCTCTGCCTCTTGTATTTGCCTTCCTTGTCTTGCCCCTGAGCTTATGAATTTACCAACCCCCCCTAAGAAGCACAAAGGTGCTCCAGGAGCTTCTGACATGGCTGGGAAAATAAGACAAACATACAGGCCAAGAGGACTGAGGCTGCCAGACCCAGTGTGTGGGACAGCCATCCTATTTTTGGAGTTTAGACGAGAGATCTCCCACGGAGGTCATGATAGAGGAACGTACAGAGGTGAGCTGCACACTGAGCCTCGCTGGAAGAGGAATGTTGGTTTGGAGACTAGGGAGGAATGTTCCAGGAAGGGGAAGGACAGGAGGGGACCGCCTGGAGAAGTTTCACCTGGCTGGGCTTCATTCCACACGCAGCAGGGGGCACCTCTGAGGTGTTTGCATAAGGGAGCAATGATGAAGGCACAGAACAATCTAAGGAAGGTGGCAGGGGCGGGGATGGGGGTGGGAGCCGAAAAGAGGTACCAATTTGGGAGGAAGTTTGAAGGATGTAAAGACTGGGCAGGGTGCAGGCTGAAGGATCCAAGGACACTAAGCTTGAAGCTTCAGAGCATCACAGAGACAAAGCTCTTGCATCATGGAGATGGGGACGTCGTGAGAAGGCAGCTGCCTGGGGTGGGGTGAGAAGTTGAGAAATTTCGGTTGAATTGTGTTACATTTGATGGAAGAAATAGGTAGCAGGCATTTAGAACTGTGGACCCAGAGATGGAGGTGGTGATTTAGGACGGCAGTGGATTAGAACAAGAATCCCAAGGGAGATGTGGAGGGAAAAAGAAAGAGGAGAGAGAGAGAGAGGCACTGGGGAAGAAGACGGGCGTGGAATCGGAGAGGGAGAGCACACAGATGTCAGCAGAGAGGACAACCTTAAGAAAGAGGTCCACTGACATCATCAAGTGCAGAGGATTCAGGAAAAGCAGAGCAGAGCTAAGGCTGGGGTTTGGAGCCAGGGGGTGGCAGAGGTTTCGGCAGGTGTGGAGAAGACGGCCACATATTTCACAATCAGAGAGACGGCGCCGGTGGAGAAGAGGCTCCTGATCTCAAGGAGCGCGTGGTGGATACAAGTGATGTCACCGATACCGACACCGGCTTGTGGTGAAGGAAGGTACAGCATTCATCTGCAGGGCGCCAAGCGGAGTACTGGAGACTTGTGCTCAAGAGACCTAAACTCCCCCCACCCCTTGGATTTCACGGAAGGATTCGGAGAGGCAACATTTGGGGTGAGAATCTGATTGGCTGATGGTGAGGTAACAGGGTGATGTTTCGGGAATCTTAATCATCAAGCTTCGGGTTCCAACCGGTCTGGAGTCTACTGCCCGCGCTCAGCATGTAGTCATGTAGTCATGTAATCACCAACCTCCACCCGGGGGGCAGGCAGAGCTGGGGCTGGCGGTGGAGGTCTTAGTTTTGGCAGAAGATAGTGTCACATTGTGATGTATATCCCTTGAGGACTGTGGGATACAGGGCCAGGACTGGGATATAGAACCAGGACTCTGTTTTTTCGCTGAACTATTGTCATTACTTTTCTTGTTTAACTGCTTTTCCTTTGTTTGTGCATTCCCTCACTTCCCCGCTAAGTAACTCCTTGCTCCTGCTCTGGAACTCAGGGAAGTTCTAGGAGACCAAAGCCTTTTTCTACAAACAAGAAACGGGGGACACGGAGGGGCTTTTGTATCTGGGAGGGCCCCGTAGGGTCCTGCTCGGTTTCAGTGACAGTGAGAACAAAAGGAGAGTCCTGGAAGTTTGAAGGCAGAAGAAGATAGTGGTGAGAAAAGTACTGAATCTGCTACGGAGAGATGATAAAATGAAGAAAGGGCCCAGACGCGGTGGAGGGGGTGGACGGAGACGCTAAGCTTGGATTGCACAACGGGCTGTATGCCCTCAGCCCTCATCTCGGGCCCGGTCCTGGGTGCCCCCACTGTCTGTGCCCCTCACTCTTGGGCTTGGGCAGCAGAGGGAAGTCGGGCGGCTGGCCAGGTGAGGCACTTTAGGGGAAAGGCGAGGGTGCTCTTAGCTCAGCATTGGGACCCGCAGCACCAGCAACAATTCCTTTTCCCTCTTTTTTTTTTTTTTGCGGTACGCGGGCCTCTCGCTGTTGCGGCCTCTCCCGTTGCGGAGCACGGGCTCCGGACGCGCAGGCCCAGCGGCCACGGCTCACGGGCCCAGCCGCTCCGCGGCACGTGGGATCTTCCCGGACCGGGGCCCGAACTCGCGTCCCCTGCATCGGCAGGCGGACTCTCAACCACTGCGCCACCAGGGAAGCGCCTTCCTTTTCCCTCTTGCCGTGGATCCCACTCTCCTTTCTCTATCAGAGGCCCCCATTAGAACCGGTAGCTATTGTCCGGAGGGTTGGAAAACGGCCCACGGGCCCAGCCGCTCCGCGGCACGTGGGATCTTCCCGGACCGGGGCCCGAACTCGCGTCCCCTGCATCGGCAGGCGGACTCTCAACCACTGCGCCACCAGGGAAGCGCCTTCCTTTTCCCTCTTGCCGTGGATCCCACTCTCCTTTCTCTATCAGAGGCCCCCATTAGAACCGGTAGCTATTGTCCGGAGGGTTGGAAACGTCCGTGAAGCCCTCTGATTGGCCCCCGTTTTAGGCTCCCCAGGCATAAGCAGACAGACAGGAAGTAAAAGTGGGTAACCACGAGGAAGTGGGGGCGGGGTGAGGCCTGGGTTAATCATCAGAGTTCTTGGCAGCAAGTTCTCAGCCAGCCTTTCCTGAGGTGGCGAGTAACTACAGATTTCAAGTTCTCTCGGTGGCAGAGTCTGTCTCTTCAGGATCTGGTTACCCACGCTGACCCCATACCGAGCACCAGGCCAACAGGCCCTGTGGCTATAGGAACATCAACAGGCAAGGAGGTGACTTCAAGGATGACCTCACTGGAAAAGCAAACACACCCCCCCAGGGGGGAAGGAGGTGCGTGTTCGCAGCTGGGCTGCGGAGGCTGCTCTAGAGGGTGCAGGGCAGGAAGGGAAGACGGAGGGATGAAGGAGAGTGGGCTTGGTCTACACCGCAAGGCACAGTGTGAAGGGGAAGACAGATTTGTGCGGGAATGACAAGTGCAGAGCTGGAGGGAGGAGAAAAAAAAAAGCCTACTGCCGGGGATGAGGGTCCAAAGGTCTCATTCTGAAAGAAGTTCTGACTGTGGGTAAAATGTTATCGAACAGTACTGCACGCTACAGAGAAATTGTTCTTGAACACAAGAGTTGATTGATGCGGCCACCTTCATTGTCTTCTTATTTTAAGAAACTGCCACGGCCACCCCAGCCTTCAGTAGCCACCACCCCGATCAGTCAGCAGCCACCGGCATCAAGCGAGACCCTCCACCAGCAGAAAGATTATGACTTGCTGAAGGGTCAGATGATGGTTAGAATTTTTTAGCAATAAAGTATTTTTTTAATTAAAGTATGCACATTGTTTTTTAGACACAGTGCTATTGCACACTTAATGGACTACAGTATAGCGTAAACATAACTTCCATGTGCACTGGGAACTGCCCCCCCCCCCAAAAAAAAGGTCTCATTCTGACAGAGAGTTCAGAGATGCTAAAGAGGGAGGTTGATACTGATGAAGGAGACGTAGGTGGGCCATTAGGCCACTGACCACGTGTGACCCGAAGGAGATCTAAAACATCCTGAGCCTTGAAACTGGCATTTTCTCTTATAAGCTTACAGGTGGGCACCGAACGCGTAGTTTGGCAATACCCTATAAATGAGAACATTCACGTAGCCTATGACCCAGCTACTCCACTCAGGCTAGGACACACACGCACAGACACATACACCTTATGATGGACTATTATGCAGGTTTTAAGAGAAAAGAATCAGGGAGCTCTATATGCAAAGGTATCTAAAAATGTTAAGTGAAAACAACCAGTTGTATAACTGCGTGGTAGGATTTCACTTGGTTAGAAAAAGAAACATGGTATGTATTTTATATTATAGAAAAACATAAATACTTTCTATGTGTGTATCACAGGAATTTTTTAAGAAACCACTTTGTTGAGGTATGATTGACATACAAAAATCTGTACATATTTAATTATATTAAATGATGTCATGAGTTCACAAGGAACTGTTAATAGCAGTTATTTGGGGGGTTAGATTAGAAAATTGGGGTTCTAAGTAGGGGCACTTTTAACTTGAAACCCTTCTGTATGGTGTATTTTTTTTAATTTAATTTTTAAAAATTAAAAAAATGTATTTTATATTGGAATATAGTTGATTAACTATTGGTACAGCAAAGTGATTCAGTTATACATATATGTGTATCTATTCTTTTTCAAGTTCTTTTCCCGTTAGGTTATTTTTTTTATTTTTTATTTTTTAAAATTTATTTATTTTATTTAGTTATTTTTGGCTGCGTTGGGTCTTCGCTGCTGCCCGCGGGCTTTCTCTAGTTGCGGCAAGCGGGGGCTACTCTTCGTCGCGGTGCGCGGGCTTCTCATTGAGGTGGCTTCTCTTGTTGCGGAGCACGGGCTCTAGGCGCGCGGGCTTCAGTAGTTGTGGCACGTGGGCTCAGTAGTTGTGGCTCGCGGGCTCTAGAGCGCAGGCTCAGTAGCTGTAGCGCACGGGCTTAGTTGCTCCGCGGCATGTGGGATCTTCCCGGACCAGGGCTCGAACCCATGTCCCCTGCATTGGCAGGCGGATTCTTAACCACTGCGCCACCAGGGAAGTCCCCCATTAGGTTATTACAGAATATTGAGTAGAGTTCCCTGTGCTATACAGTAGGTCCTTGTTGGTTATCTATTTTAAATATAGCAATGTGTATATGTCAATCCCAACCTCCCAATCTATCCCTTCCCCCCATCCTTCCTCCTTGGTAACCGTAAGTTCAATCTCTAAGTCTGTGAGTCTGTTTCTGTTTTTTAAATAAGTTTATTTGTACCACTTTTTTTTTTTAGATTCCGCATATAAGTGAAATCATATGATATCTGTCTTTCTCTGACTTACTTCTCTTAGTATGATAATCTCAGGTATCCATGTTGCTGCAAATGGCATTATTTCATTCTTTTTTTTTTTTTCTGTTTTTTTTTTGTGTGTGTGGTACGCGGGCCTCTCACTGTTGTGGCCTCTCCCGTTGCAGAGCACAGGCTCCGGACGCGCAGGCTCAGCGGCCATGGC
>NC_041225.1:12937917-12964456 GCF_002837175.3 Physeter macrocephalus | reverse complement strand
GGGATCTTCCCGGACCGGGGCACGAACCCGTGTCCCCTGCATCAGCAGGTGGATTCTCAACCACTGCGCCACCAGGGAAGCCCTATTTCATTCTTTTTAGTGGCTGAGCAATATCCTATTGTATATATGTACCACATCTTCTTTATCTGTTCATGTGTCATGGACATTTAAGCTGCTTCCATGTCTTGGCTGTTGTAAACAGTGCTGCAATGAACATTGGGGTGCATGTATCCTTTCGAACCATGGTTTTCTCTGGATATATGCCCAGGAGTGGGATTGCTGGATCATATGGTAACTGTATTTTTAGTTTTTTAAGGAACCTCCATACTGTTCTCCATAGTGGCTGCACCAATTTACACTCCCATCATGTATGGTGTAGTTTTTAGCATCTGCACATATTATTTAACTTGATCGTTTTTTTAGTGACCACAGTTTGGGAACTAAATAGTCAGAATGTAAATCTGATAAATATGAATATGAATTCTATTTTTTTGGCTGCGTTGGGTCTTCGTTGCTACGCGGGGGCTTTCTCTAGCTGCGGTGAGCAGGGGCTACTCTTCGTTGCGGTGCGCGGGCTTCTCATTGCAGTGGCTTCTCTTGTTGCGGAGCACCGGCTCTAGGCACGCGGGCTTCAGTAGTTGCGGCACACGGGCTTCAGTAGTTGTGGTGCACGGGGTTACTTGCTCCGCGGCATGTGGGATCTTCCTGAACCAGGGATCGAACCCGTGTCCCCCGCATTGGCAGGTGGATTCTTAACCACTGCGCCACCAGGGAAGTCCAAATATGAATTCTTATGGGGACAGTGGAACAGAGTATTTGAAATTGAGGTCTCTCCTTTTGCTCTCTCTCCCTTATCTGGCCTGAAAGCCTCACCCCTGGAAGTCGCTCCTCTGGTTTACACTGGAGGCAACCTGGGTGGTGGAAAGAACGCTGGGTTTTGAGTCAGTCATCCGGGGCCTGCCAGGGCATCCTGTACCAGTCAGCATTCCAGACCCTGCTCCGCCACTTACCGTGTGGCCACGGGCTCTCAGATTCTCATTTCCCTGTAGAGTAGGGTAATAATACTTGTTCTGCCTACATCACACAGTTGTGAAGATGAAACAGTGCTTTTGAAGGTACCTGGAGGGTAAGAGCCCTACACAAATATTCAAGGTTTTCAGAAATCATCGTCAGAGCCATTACCCAAGATCACGGTGAAAAAGTTCAATTCCCTGCAGATGGCGGGTATGGAATAAATTAATAATTAATACAATAAATAAAATGAATAAATGAAATGAAATGAATATATTTGGGGGTAACAGTAGGTTGCCCGCAGGAATAAAGTCACTTTTAGAAAAGAAAACTGGGAAGCAGGGACTTCCCTGGTGGTCCAACGGGTAAGCCTCCGTGCTCCTGATGCAGGGGTCCCGGGTTCGATCCCTGGTCGGGGAACTAGATTCCCCGTGCATGCCGCAACTGAGTCCACATGCTGCAACTAAAAGATCCTGCAGGCTGCAATGAAGATCCCGCGAGCCGCGACGAAGACCCAGTGCAGCCAAAATAAATAAATAAATAATTTTTTTTAAAAAGAAAGAAAACTGGGAAGCATCTGTGCCTAGTGGATGAGACCACCAACTCCAGAAGCATTTCATCTTAACAGATGGTAAGTGCAGTATATAGAAAATTGGGGGACACCCAAATCCAATTAGTGTCCAAGTGTATTGAGTGTTCGCTAACTGCCAGGTATGAGTCAAGCACTTTACTTATTTAATCCTTGTAACAACCCTATTATCTCCACTCTACAGAGGAGGAATGTGAGGCACAGGGAAGTGAGGTAATTTGCCTAAGGTCATAGCAGGGAAATGGTAGAGCCGGATTCTCACTTCAGATAGTCAGCCTAGGTGCTGAACTACTCCTCAGCTAAAATGCTCGGAGTGCTTGCTCAGGAAGATCAGATTTAAAATAGAAAACAGTGGTGGCTTTTCAACATCCGACTGAAAAAGAAGGTATTAACATATTGTTTCTAAACTGTCCAGATCCCAAGAATCATTATTCTTCTTGTAATTGCTTCTCAAACTGTAACGTGCCTATGAGTCCCTCGTGGACCTTGTTAAAAATGCAGATTCTACATAGAGAACAGGCTTGTGGTTGCCAGGCGGGGTGGGAGGAGGATTGGGAGTTTGGGATTAATAGATGCAAACTAGTATATACGGGATGGATCAACAACAGGGTCCTTCTGTATAGCACAAGGAACTATATTCAATAACTTGTGAGAAACCATAATGGAAAAGAATATGAAAAATGTATGTGTAGGTATAAATGAATCACTTCGCTGTTCAGCAGAAATTAACACAACGTTGTAAATCAACTATACTTCAGTAACACATTTTTTTAAATGCAGATTCCGATTCTGCAGGTCTGGGGTGGGCCTGAGGTTCTGCCAGCTCCCTTGTTGCTGGCCTGCAGACCACATTTGGAGGAGCCAGGCTCTAGGCAGAGGGCAAGAGGGAAATTGCAAACGGATTTCCCCACTGAAAACGAAGACACTGGGCTCTGTTAGAACCTCAGTCTCCTGTGAGGCAGTTGCCAACAGCTGAAGCCCCTCCGAGCCCCCGAACATCTGAATTTCTGGGCCTGCGGGGCCGGTCGCTCCCCTAACGGACAGCTTTTTCTCCAGCTTTACCCACTGAGCCCTGGCGGGCTCTTCTCGGAGAGCTTTCTCTTGCTGAGGGGATCAGATGAGGGAGGGACCCTGAGCCAGCTGGGGGACGCCCATGGAGAGCAGGGGGCAGCTTCCTGCGCTCTGGAAACGTTTGCCGAGAGAAGAACCAGGAATCAGAGTGACCTGGGTGATGCGGTGTGTGGGCCGCAACAGGAGTGGGAGGTCTGAGGCGGGTGGAAGGTTGACTTTGCCTTCTCGGCTGTTGTGCTCAGGGCTGGTCCTCGGTGTGAAATTCTGGGTGTAAGGAGATTGTGTGTGGTGAGGGCGGGGGCTGGTCAATCTTGTTGCTCTGCCGGATCCATGCTAGACTTTTGTTCACCGAGTGAAGGAATGAAGAGCTGGGGAAGCAGTGGAGCGCCTGAGGCCACTACCCTCTACCCAGTCTGTGGGAGGGCTGTATGGATGCCTCACATCCTGCTGCCCCCTCACTTTCTCAGCCTAAAGCCCTGTGTCCAGGGGCACGGTGACAGCGAGCTGACCCCTTGTCCCTTCTGCCACAGGAGTGTCAGCACACGCAGTTCCTGAGTTTCCAGCAAGTTGCCTTTCTTCCGTGCTTTCCTGGTAAGAGCTGAGAAAGTTGGGCCTTGGGGAAAATGGAGTCCTGGTTGAGGTCTCCGGAGAGGCCTTTCTGAAGAAGCGTCCGGGAACAACGGGCTTGATCGTTGTTTTGTTTTTTTTTTTGATCGTTGTTTTAATGACCACAGTTTGTGAACTAAATAGTCAGAATGCAAATCTGATAGATATGAATTCTTTCTTTTGGGTTGGTTTTGGCTGCATTGGGTCTTCGGTGCTGCCCCCTCTGTCTGGGTCCTGTGCCACATCACGTCCAGGAATGAGCAGTCTGGAAGGAGGCACATGAAGTCTGGAGTGGGCGGACTAGTCCCCCACCCCTTGTGCTGGCAGAAGAACAGACTGACCCGTTTGTCTGGCACAAACAAAATCCAGCCCTTTATGGCTGTGGGATGCTGGCCTGAGGCAGCTCTCCACATCAGAGCTTGGCTGTGTGGGTGCTTGAAAGCGTCCCTCCCCTACATTCCCTCTCTCTCCAGAACTCTCCCTGGACCTTGTGGGGGCAGAGCCACAGGACACTGGGTGGCCAGTCCTGTTTGACGGGGAGTGAGGCAATATTTGACGATGGAAGCCAGCCACATCCAGAGCAGGTGGGAGGGTGGTGGTGGGATGGTGATGTGTGGTCCTTACTTGAATCGTTATTTTGAACCTATTTCTGTAGGCATTGACTACAGCTGGGTACAAGACTGGTTCCCTTTCTTGCTTTTCTCTCTCTTTTTTTTTTTGGCTGCGCCACGCAGCTTACATGAGATCTCAGTTTCCCGATCAGGGATTGCACCCAGGCCACAGCAGTGAAAGCCCAGAATCCGAACAACTAGGCCACCAGGGAACTCCCCCACGTTTCCTTTCTTGAGAAGTCTGAAGAGAACAGAGTTTTCAGCAACTCTCAGACATGGTCAGGCCATTGCATCAACTTTCTTTTTGGGAAGAACATGTGCTCTGACTTCCTGCCTCTTCTTACTCTGGAGAAAGGGAGGGCAATCTTGAAGTCAGGTCTCCTAGAAATGCCCTTTTCTATTCTGACAGGGTTGGAAGAGGCTTAAAATACAGGCTGTAAAAGCAACAGAGTTAACAAAAATAAAGAGGAAAGAAGGGGGAAGTAAACGGGTTAAGTGCAAAGAAGAGTTACCACCTAAGGGCATCCTATTTGCCTCTGCCCTTACTGACAGCCAGGGAAAAAGCACTTACAGACTCGAAGTTCGTGGCGTTCTTCACTGGTTTAACTGTTGCTTCATTCTCTGTGCCTCAGTTCCTTCGTCTGTAAAATAACGTAAAAGTACGTCAGGAGAGGTTTATTAGAGCATCACGTGACCTAATGGATGTAGAGCATCTGAAACAGTGTCTGGCGCAGAGTAAATGTGGTAGATATGACCACTGCTTCATTCATTTGTGACTGCAGTCAAGCGGAGGGGAGTGGTGGGTAGAGAAGAAGTGGTTTTCCTTTACTAAGGCTCCCACCTTCTTCTCCCTGAATGTTCCTCTCCCCTCTCCCATCCAAGCCCTAATGGATGGGCTCTGAAACTGCCTTGGATCCCGGTCTGGCTCCACAACGTTCCCACTGCAGTACCCCCTCCTCCAAGCAGACCCCCAGGATGCTTCCTTCCTGCTCAGTGAATGGTGACCTCAGATGCATTTCTCTGACTGCAAGCGTCTCTGAGCTCACAAAGTGCAGAAGTGGTACTGCCTCTTCCTTTTGTCCATGCTTCTGCAGGTCCGGAGGGGCTGGTGGGTCAGCTTTCCCAGCTCTCTACAATTTAACTCTACCCATGGAGTCAGTGAGAGATGGAAGCATCTCCAAGAAAACTCCAAACCCAGTGCCCAGGTTGGTGTTCAGCGGCACACGGCAGGCTGTCTTGTTCAATTCTTTTTTATATTTTTGGCTGCACTGCATGGCCTGTGGGATCTTAGCTCCCCGACCAGGGATCAAACCTGGGCCCTCGGCAGTGAGAGCACAGAATCCTAACTACTGGACTGCCGGGGAATTCCCTGTTCAATTCTCTTTGAGGTGAGGGTGGGTAAGGGACCCTTAAGCTCCCGGGCTCTGTGGCAGGGACTCACCAAAGACCCTGGGGGCAGTCAGGGTCTGAGCCAGGCCAGGCCTCTCACTCCTAGGCCAGCAAGCCCACTCATGTGCCCTGAGGCACACACTATACCCCATCCCACCCTGCCAGGGCCCCGGCAATGGGCCTCAGTTTCTCGTGGCCCCCCATGCTTTATCAGCAATGTGAGAAGTCTGAAAGAGCTTGGCCTGGATGGCAACTCTGACATGTGACACACAGTTCCTTTTAAACATGAGCTCTGCACAGTAGGCCTTCAGCTAGATACTGAATTCAGTAAGAGCGCCGAGATCACACCCGCCACGGAGTAGACATCCTTTCAAAGGACTTTACGTACATTGATTGAGTCCTCACGACAGCCCTAGGACGTAGCAACTCTTAACCTCTCCCATTTACAGATGAGGAAACTGAGGCATAGAAGGTACTTGCCCATGGTCATGTGACTAGTGAGTAGCAGAGCAGGAAGTTCGGCTTTATGGTCCATACGTTTAACCACTAGACCAACCGGCTTCGCTAGGGTCCAAGAGACTGTGTCCAACGCCTTGATTCTAACAGAGAAACATTATCCTTGGGATCTCTGCCCTCTTTCCTGTGTTCGGCCATAAGGTCAGAACCAGCGCCATTTGTGTGTGAATTGGTGGTCCTCATTTTCTCCATCTTTTTCCATTTCCAAGGCACTGTAACTTCTCTCCATTGGCAGAGCCCTAGCTCTCCTCCCCAATGGGAGGATGAGGCGTCCCAACCATGGTAAGTCCAGGTCTCTAAGGGCTGTACCCCACTGATCCTCTCTCCCCAGGTGAGGCAGCCAGGACCCCCCACCCACGGCCTTCAACCCCCCACGTCCCTTTACAGCCCGGTTCACTCTGAGTGTCGTCCTAAGGAGGTAGGGTAGAACCCTTCTAGAGCCTGAAGATGTTCACAGAATTCATTTCTGTCGCAAGGGGAATTGCCTGAATCTCTGCCCTAGCACTCTCCTCAAACCCACTCCAGGAGGACTGGACTGTGCTCTTGCCTTGATAGATGTGCACCACGGCTGCCCCACGGCTTTCAATAGACATTGTCCAGCAAGTGTTTGCCAACTTAAAGAGCTAGTACCACAGACCAGCAAAAGTAGACAGAATGGACAGAATGAAAAAAACACACACTGGGAAAAGTTCCAGGCAATTGCCTTAATAACTGCTTTGAAAATTACTGTCTTCAATGGCAGAACATTAAGGACCTTTAACAGACCAGTCCTTTATTTTCTTTTCATAACCTTGAAATGAAATAAAGGTGGAGGGAGGGGTACAATTTAAGGTGTCAGAATTACATCAGATTTGCACCCCAGGGTCAGTTCTCCCGGACACGCACTTTCTTTTTTTGGGACATGATCTTGGGACTTAGAGCTTTGTAAGTTACTCATATAACTCCACCAGATTTTCTAGGCAGGTCAGAGGATACTCCGGGTGGAGTTTAAGTCTCCATAGATGACCCGGACATAGCAATGACTTACAACGTCTTCGTTCCTGCTATTCAGTGCCCAGCTGCTAGAGACGGCAAAAGGTGGGGAGGGCTCCAGAACATTCTAAGCCCGGTAAATATTTCTGTTGGGAATTCTTTAATCTCACTACAACCCTGACAAGAGACCATGACCTTAATCTCCCTTGGCATGATTGGTTCGTCTGGAACTTAAGCCAAATAGTGAAATGCCCCTAAATGTGCAGAGCAAATCTTACTAATGTCAAAACTACATTATATACCATGTAGGGGGACCAGAAATCAATCTGTCTCAAAATAGGAAAGCTTCTGGGATGCAAAGAGAACACCCTTACAACCTTTTCTACATTCTAAATCAGGAATATTCACGGAAAGAGAAAGACGGAAATTAGCATTCACTGAACTCCTACTGAGTTCTAGTCACATTCACACGCGTTAACTCATTTAATCCCCGCTACTAGGTAGGTAGGGATTGTTAACAATTTACATTCCTGAGAGCGCAGTCAGAGAGATCTGGAAGTCGCTCAAGGTGACACGCAGCAGCGAGCAGGAGTCAGGATTTGAATCCGGAGCAGTGCCCTTCCCCACGCGCCACAGCTGCGCCGCAGAAAACGCAGGTCTGCCACGGGGAAACTGATGATTCGCAGCCGCCCTGGGGCTCTGCGCCATAACTGGGAGACGACCTGGTTCTCGTGACTGCTCAGTCTGTTTTCACCCAAGTGCATGACTGCTGGAGTAAAGCGACCACGTGAGCCCTTTCCCTCCCCCGGCGAGGGACAGTGCCTGTCTGGCCTAGGGCAAGTCACAGGTGCGACAACGTGCCGGGACTGGATTCGGAGGCCCGGGGCGCGAGCTCTCCTGCAGCGTCACCGGGAGGACGGGAGGGAGGGAACTCGGCCAGGTGTGGCCTCCGGATGCGGCAGGTCACAAGTGCGCTGAAAGTGCGGCTTGAGGCGCGGCCAGCTCCGTAAAACTGGGCTCGCGCGGGAGTAACTATGACCTTGGTCGCAGCCTCTACAATCCCCGCTTGGCCATCCCCCGACCTCCAGCGGCAGGGTGAGGGCGCCCCGCGGCCTCCGCCGCTAACCAGCAGGCGCGGCCAGAAGGTGCCAGGACTCCAGGGCAAGGCCGCAGGGAGGGGGCTGGCCCTCCCCACGTGGACAGGCTCCCCTCTGGGGGCGTGGCCGCCGGCGCTGGGCGGGCCAATGATCGCCGCGGTCGGGCTCTTCCGGCCGGGCCGCCGGGTTGGCTGGGGCTGCGTCATCCAGGGGGCGGGGCTCCTGAGCGGCGCGAGGCGCGGCCGGTCACGCGGTGCGCGGCGCCGGCTATAAGTAGAGGCCGGCGGGGTGCGCTGTTGGGGTGATGGCTGCCGGCGCGCGCTGAGTGCTTTTCCTTCTCGGCTGCTGAGGCGTCCGCGGCTGCTTCCTGGGTGGGTCGCCAGCCCCGCCGAGCCATCCCCAGAGCCTCCGCCACAGGCCGTGTGCTCGCCAACGGCAGGTGCGTGCGTCCGTGGCCCTAACCCGCCGCCGCAGCCTGGACCTCGTCTCCCGCTCGGCCCCTCGTTTCCTTTGGTGAGTGGCGGCGCCACCTTGGAAAGGCTCTTTCTTCTCCCCGGGGCCCGGCGCGGACGCGGCAGCGCGGGGGCTGGCCGGCTGGGCCGGGGCCGGCGGCGCGGTGGGATTCTGCTTTCGGCGCTACCCGCCTCCCTCCCCCACCCCACCCCATGCCACCCCGTCCGCCCGCCCGCGGGCCTTTTTGGCGGTCCCCGGGAGGCGCGCGCGGGAACGGCTCTTTTCCGGTTTTCGCGGGGAGGGCGCGCGCGGGCCGGCGGCGCGGGGGCCGGGCTCGGCGCGCGCGGGCCGAGGTGGTCCCCTGCGCCACGTGCCCGCCGCCCGGCGCGTCCCGTTTGGGGCGCGGGACATCGGATCGCGGGCGGCGGGCACGGCCGGGCCGCCAGTCCCTGTGGGCTGTCGCGGGGTGCGGGACCGCAAGGGCGCGCTGCTATTGTTATCCACCCCCCGCTTCCAGGATGAACTTGCGTCCTTTCTCTTCTCCGCCATGGAATTCTGCTCCGTGCTTCTAGCCCTCCAGAGCCAAAGAAACCCAAGACAACAGATGCCCATACGCAGCGTATAGCAGTAACTCCCCAGCTCGGTTTCTGTGCCGTAGTTTACAGTATTTAATTTTATATAATATATATTATTTATTATAGCATTTTTGATACCTCATATTCTGTTTACACATCTCGAAAACCGCTCAGTAATTCTCTGATTAATTAAAGAACCACTACTCTAGAGAATGGCATCTACCATGGCAACGCTGATTGCCACTACTATTGCTGCTACTGCCGCTTCTGGTCCATTGGTGGACTACCTATGGATGCTCATCCTGGGCTTCATTATTGCATTTGTCCTGGCATTCTCCGTGGGAGCCAATGATGTAGCAAATTCGTTTGGTACAGCCGTGGGATCAGGTGTAGTGACCCTGAAGCAAGCCTGCATCCTAGCTAGTATCTTTGAGACAGTGGGCTCCGTCCTGCTGGGGGCCAAAGTGAGCGAAACCATCAGGAAGGGCTTGATTGACGTGGAGATGTACAACTCGACCCAGGAGCTGCTGATGGCCGGCTCTGTCAGTGCGATGTTTGGTAAGTTTTTTATTCGTATTGTCCTAATAGTGTTGGGTGAGGAAATTCTTATCATGGGTAGTTCCATTCTTGTGCTCTGCCTTGATTCAGATTATTACATTCAGTAATATGCACTTCGTACATAATGGAATTTGTTACGTGCTTAATAAAACTTGATGTGTTTCAGGTTCTGCTGTGTGGCAACTAGTGGCTTCGTTTTTGAAGCTTCCCATTTCTGGAACCCATTGTATCGTTGGTGCAACCATTGGTTTCTCCCTGGTGGCGAAGGGGCAGGAGGGGGTCAAGTGGTCAGAACTGATAAAAATTGGTATGTTTAATTCTAAATGGCTTTTTATTCTTTTTTTCTTGTCGTGTTACCATGGTGTTGTGTATGGGAGAATATGGTGTAAAATTGGAGGGATGGACTAAGGTTTTGAAAAGAGAGGACTAAAATTTAAAGTGTGTTTTGGTTCCTGATTTCCATTAGTTGACATTCTTTTCTTAATGTGTTCTATTCCAGTGATGTCTTGGTTCGTCTCACCGCTGCTTTCTGGTATTATGTCTGGAATTTTATTCTTCCTTGTTCGTGCATTCATCCTCCGTAAGGTAATCTTTCTCTCCCCCCATGACCTGTAATAAGTCACACTCAATGGTATTCAAACCGATAGCATTTTTGCAAATGTGATCGGTGTGTAGGAGTGTGGCCTTGGAAAGTTAGAAAAATTCTTTGTTTTGTATACCTCTCGTATGTTGAATTTTCTGAAAGAAGCAAGTTTTCAATACCCTACCCAAGAAGGCATTTGGGAAGGAAAAATTGAATGAACACTATAGTGTGCCAAGAAATTGGAGAGACTGAAAGAAAAAATTAAGGAAATGTATTTGGAGTGGCTTTGTTTACCTGTATGCAGATTACTACTTTAAATCACCGTCATATGCAGGCCAGTCTGAATTGTAAGCTTAGTGTTCAACAGATCACAATGTCCTGGGTGACTTTTTCTTAGCTGCCAGTTAAAGTGGAGTAGTTTGGGTCCCTACATAGTTATTTCTAGAGTGTTGATTATTGAAACTAGCTTGTAAGCTTCATGGCGGACACCCTACCTCTCACAGTGAGTTGATTCTAATAGGTCAGAATAGATAAAAAGGAACCAGTAAAGGTAATTTTCGTTTTGTTTTTCTTGGCAAAAAAAAAAAAAAAAAAAATTCCAGACATCATTTAATTTCCTGTCCATTTGAAAATCCCTTTTGAGGGACCTGATAGCATTTTTTTTTTTTTATCAAGAAGTCTGATGCTGGCTCCAAAATAAATGTAGATGACAAGGGATGTTGTCGTTGGACTGAATTACAGTAAGAATAAATGCATTTTTCTCAGGAAACAAAGTTGTCCTTTTCCTGAGGTGAATGGCTCTTAACGGTCCATTGTAAGTTCTTAAAAATTCTACTAAACTGAAGAAATCTGAGCGAAGGGAGATAGGTAGCTTAATCCCAAGGGGTAAGAATGTATTCAGAGCCGTTTGTTTGGTCTAGTTCTAAGCTTCTCTAGGGAAGGATATGTACTTTTCTATAGAAATTCAATAACTGGTAAAGTGACTCACTAATCACTATTTACCATGGCCTGAGTCTGGCAAAGGATAGCAGTGTAATACTTTGAAAACTTGAAACCTCTCTAGCTTGGTATAATTTGAGAGTAAACAGTTCGTTGATATTAACGGACTCAAAGTTTGGCATTGTCTTATTTAGCAAGCAGGTAATGAATAGCATCTACCCTCCTACTCCCCACAGCTGTGGAATATGATAACGTGATGCTTCCATTTGAAGCTTAGTAGTAGTCAGGGATCAGAACTCTTCGTATTTTTAGAGCTGTATAGCTTGCTCCTTACCAGAGAAGCAGGAGGATTGCTAGGATCCCCTGTAACAGATTTGTGCTCATAAAGGTTTACACTGGCTCTTTGTGGATTATTGAGAGACAGATTATTCCGATTCTGGACCTCTCCAGAATTGTGTGTCTCAAGCCAAAACAAACTTCTTTTCTGGAGGAGGAATGGTCAGGCTTTCAGGTGCAAAGTGGGATTTTCAGGTCCCCAGAACTCTCATTTGGGGAATGCCTGCCAGGCATTTTTATCCTCAGTTAGAGACCTTAAGTTAGATATATTAACTTCTTAATTATATATTCCTCATGGGGTATGAGGATGGACATGATCAAGAATGATTGGAATAGGTCTTCCCCGGTGGTCCAGTGGGTAAGACTCTGTGCTCCCAATGCAGGGGGCCCGGGTTCAGTCCCTGGTCAGGGAACTAGAACATGCATGCATGCTGCAACTAAAGAGTTCGCATGTCGCAACTAAGAAGTCCGCATGCCACAACTAAAAGATCCTGTGTGCCGCAACTAAGATCCGGCACAGCCAAAGTAAATAAATAAATATTTTTTAAAAAAAGAATGATTGGAATAGTGTTTAAAACTATTCAATATGGACTTTGAGAATCTACCCACACACACTCACGGGCAGGCACATACTCTTGTGTTTAATCTGCCAATAACAGATGAATTTTTAGGTGATGAGGCTGAATATTTCTGGTTACTGTTAGATTTTAAATCTCAAGAAAACATCTTTACACTAATAACCTTTGGTGGTCTTGGCTGTTAAAATATAAATATTTGACCATTAAGGTACTTTCCAACTAAAGATTCTGTTTTGGAAATTAACATTAAAAGTGCTTTTAAACATTTTCAATTTTCTGAATGTTGCAAGGGTGTTGGGTAGTCTAGTAGGAAAAAGCAGAGTGGAGGTTAAGGATTGGGACAGTAAACAAGGAATACGGGAAAGGGAGTTTTCCTGTTGAGTGTTTAAATTCTAGTCAAAGAAAGTGGGCCTTTCAGCATTCTCCCTTCTGTCAGGAATCTCATTAAATATATCTAGGGCATCTTTTCAAACTGAGGAACTTTTTTCTTTAGTTTACTGGAACGTCCGATGTATAAAAAAATGAACTATTATAGTTGAAAATGGGTTATGAAGACCCCCTTTCCCATCCCATATAACTGGATGATGAGATATTTACTTCTAGTTAAAGTTTTAAGTGTTAGGTGAGTCATGGTGGTAAACATTCAATAAAATGTTAGCCCTGGTTACCTCCTGGGGGAGTGGCTAAGAGGAGTTTGGAGGTAGCAAAAGGGAGAAAGAGAAGCCCCCGCAAATGTCTAGAACCCTTATGGATTTTGATTTCGGGGGGTGGTCTTAGGTTCCTTGGAGAATTTCTTAAAAGCACAGATAGCTCTTAGAAGAAAAATGTATATACACCTCAGGTTCATAACCTTACCGACTACCCTTGGGGTGGGAGCCGCATGGTTGAGTTACTCAGAGATGATGAGGTTTTTTTTTTAATTAATTAATTAATTAATTTTTGGCTGCGTTGGGTCTTCGTTGCACGTGGGCTTTCTCTACTTGTGGCGAGCGGGGGCTACTCTTCGTTGCAGCGTGTGGGGCTTCTCGTTGCAGTGGCTTCTCGTTGCGGAGCACAGACTCTAGTAGGCACGCGGGCTTCAGTAGTTATGGCATGCGGGCTCAGTAGTTGTGGCTTGTGGGCTCTAGAGCGCAGGCTTAGTAGTTGTGGCGCACGGGCTTAGTTTCTCTGCGGCATGTGGGATCTTCCCGGACCAGGGCTCGAACCCGTGTCCCCTGCATTGGCAGGCGGATTCTTAACCACTGCGCCACCAGGGAAGCCCTGATGCTTAGATTTTATTGGCTATTTTTGTTTTGACCAATTCCCTACCTGTAGCATTCTCTTAAACTACAGATAGGGAAGGTAATAGTCGGAGTGGTTTTCGTCGAGGGCCCATCTCTGCTGATTTGGAATGGCACCTCTACTTTCCGTTTCCTTGATCTTAAGCCATTACCTCACTCTTCTGATGTATTTATGATTCTTCTCGTCTGTTCCTCCCGAAGATTTTCCATTGGATTGTGATTCAAGATAGCATTACAGCTTTAGGCTAACAACATCTTTAAAGTTTAGCCTTCCCATGTATTCAGATCTGTGCCCTTGTTTTTAGCTCGTTTCCAGTCACACTGGCCTCCTTGCTGTTCCTCAGACAATTCAAGTGTTTGCCTCAGGGTCTTTGTACTTGCTGATGTCTCTGGGATATTCTGCCCTCCAGATAGCCTGCTTTCTGGCTGCTCTTTTTCTACCCCTGTGTGTGTACCTGGCTTATGGCTTGTTGATCTAACACATTTGTGTCTTTGCTCCACTGATGGTCTTTGGACTGTCTCCCGCCCCACCCCCCAAGAATTAAAGTGTGCACCTCCTTCCATCACTGCCTCCTTCCCCTTCTTTTTTCTTCGTAGCGTGATTCTGTACTAGAATGTAAATGTCAGTTCTGTGAGAGGAGGAACTTTGTCTCATTCACTCCCATATTTTAGTGCTTGGCACAGTCTGTTAAATGAGGAGGTGACCTAGTGTACAATTGATTTTTATCTTAGCACTTTGGTAAATCATTAGTTGTGGCATATTTATCAAATGTCTAGGTAAGATGGCTGTTGCTGGTATATTCTACTATGTGTTTTGTTTTTAAGAAGTCATTGCAGGTATAAAGTCAGGTAAGAAATGTAATATCTCAGTCTGTTTCTTGATCTCATACAGTACATTTTCAGGTGTGTGCTCAGATTTATATCTGGACATGAGGTACCTTAGGGCACTGGGGGTTGAAACTGATTATTCAGGACATCACCAGTCACTAGTAATAGGTAGCCTTGTTAAGAATAACAGCAACAGGGACTACCCTGGTGGCGCAGTAGTTAAGAATCCACCTGCCAATGCAGGAGACACGGGTTCGAGCCCTGGTCCGGGAAGATCCCACATGCCACGGAGCAGCTAAGCCCGTGCGCCACAACTACTGAGCCTGCGCTCTAGAGCCCGCGAGCCACAACTACTGAGCCCGTGTGCCACAACTCCTGAAGCCCTCATGTCTAGAGCCCCCATGCTCTGCAACAAGAGAAGCCACCGCAATGAGAAGCCCGCGCGCCGCAACAAAGAGTAGCCCCCGCTCTACACAATTGGAGAAAACCCAAGCGCAGCAACAAAGATGCAAAGAAGCCAAAAAAAAAAGAATAACAGCAACAAAAACCTAACCAACCCCCAGACATTAAACCAAACACAAGTGTAAATTCAGATAGATGTAGAAGGTGAGATCAGCCTTGGTAGGAGAACTTCCAGGAGCAAATGTAGGAAAAGACCATTTGGCCTGGGAAACTGCTATGGAGAGATAGTTATTGGAACTAATTCCTGAAGCTGCCCTTTGATAAGGTTCTATGGAAATGGGTTAAGTTTTTACAGCTTTTAAGATCTTGATCTTAGTGATAATATTTTACAGGCAGATCCAGTTCCTAATGGGTTGCGAGCTTTGCCCGTGTTCTATGCCTGCACAATTGGAATCAACCTCTTTTCCATCATGTACACTGGAGCACCTTGTAAGTACATATCAGAATATTTAAATGTGAATTTAAAGTTGTTTCTAAAACTTGCATTAAATGCCCAATTTACCCCTTTTTGTTTACAGGGCTGAAATCTCCTAGAAGGTGGCTGGCCTGCGCCCATTTCAGAAGGCTGCAGGCTAGTGTATGCTGAGTTAACCTAGATAGTTTTTCAACCAAAGAGACCTGCTCAGATTCTAAATCACTACAGACCTTTACTCTTTAGTCTTCACAGGATCCACCGATAATTTGATCTTCTCCCTCCCTCTTTCCTATCTATGCTAAAAATACCGGAATTGATGTTACCTCGACTACTGAAGAGTCATTAGTTATACTTGGTCTTCGATAATCAGTCATTTAGGACTGGTTTGCTGGATATTCTCATTTTTCTCTCCCAAGTGGAGCTCCTTTTTGTTTCTAAATTTACTCCCCTGAATCTGCTTGAATGAGAAGAGTTGGGATGTTTAACACCTGCCCTAAGTGCACTTGGAAGAAGAATTCATGCAGCTAAGAGGAAAAATATTTGTGAGAATATAAAGATTGAAATGTTGATTACTTTTATGTTGGAACGAAGGCAAAACATGGATTAAATTGTGATACGTGTTTCGTTTAGCAATTGAAAAAGATTGATAACCTGTAACTTGTCAGACAGGACAGTACATGTCTTGATCAGTCAGTTTTCCTGTCTAGGTTCATTTGGCTTGATGGCCTTTGACCCGTCAAGTCAGTGGCTTTCATTCTTTGGACTGTTGTGACACACTGGAAGAAAGACATTGTACATTGCTGCCCAGCACACACGTACTTAGAGAGGGATGGGGAGAGAGGGAAAGATAACTGGAAGAGTATCTTGAAGCTGCTTTACCTTAACTGTGTGCTATGCACTCATATTTGCAAGTATTTTTTTTTTAGCTTTTTAAAATGCTCATTGTGGCCCACCAAATTGATTTCATTTCTGACTAATGGATTGTAACTTGCTTTGTAAACCTCACTGAAGTAATAAGTCACTGACCAAAAATGGAGTTAGCTAAGTATTTTTAACCATGTCTTTATTAGAATAATCAGGAAAGAAATTGGACAACTTTATGAGGATATTGATCTTATTTAGGGGATACCAGGCTCCTTACCAAATGCTACAGGCAGAGGAAAGCTTGCCTGCTGCCTTTCCATTCTGTTTTAAATTGGCTTCTTCATGTTACACTAAAAAAGTCTCCATGAGGCTCTAAGCACTGATGTTTTATGTGGCAGCAGCAAAGCTCATAGTTGAGTGAAATTGGAAACTTGCATTTTCAGTTGTCTTTGAAAAGGGAATGTGGATATTTTTGTTCTGTCCTTTGGTCGATCATTTACAAGAAAAACCAGTCTCATTTCCCTTTTTTGACTTGGAACGTAGGCAAATTTAAATTGTGATACAGAGATTGATTAAATTTCATGTATATTTTAGTTTGTGTGACTAACTACATGGTTAGAATTGATAGCAGGAATTAAAATGGAAAGATTTAGTCATTACAGAACTTTGGTTTTGACGGGGCCTCAATTTATATCTGATTTTTAAATGCTAATCATTTTGAGGAGCAATAGAATTTCCATTTTATAAGTAATTCCTAATAAGCAAAACAACCACAAGTAACTAGGCTGTTCTTGGGTAAACCACAGATCATTATAATATCTTTTAGGCTTAAATAGTGTTCTCTAGTGCTTTGCTTCTGTCATTAAATATAGGCTAGTGGCTTGGAGGCTGTTGGCATTTAAGTGGTAACCAGGTGACTAATTAATGATCCCTGAGCCATGTGAGAAGTAGGCACGTCTCTGTTTAAGATGTGGCTTCCTAGTATGATTACCCCTCTACTATTTTCTTTTTGTGAAAGACAGCCCTTTGAACTATTCTTATCCCTTGGTAGATAAATGTATCTTAGTCTGAAAATGCATCCTAAGAGATAACCTTGCTCTAAAGATTTTGCTAGTACAATGGATGTGATAACTTCCACAGAGAACTAATTATATCAGTATGAGAAATGTGACGACTGGGGCACTTTCCTTTTTTAACGTTAAAATCTTACGTGCAAACAGAACGTGTGGCCACTCCCATCTGGAGGCTGGGCAGTGAAAGCTTCCATTTTTTTTCTTAGCTAGTTGCAGATGCTCGGTGTAGTAATCTGTCTTCTAAAGCAAAGAAAGGAAAAAGCCTCGTACGTGAAGGAGTTTGGGAGATGTCAGTCTAGCAGGTGTTTAAAGTAGGCCAGACTGGTGTGGATTTCAGATGCTATGGGATTTTTCTCCCAAATTTGTATAGCCACTAACACAGTAAACCCTGTGGACCTAAGGCTGGCGACAGCTGTAAAGGGTGATGGGCTGGCTTGGGGAACCCCAGAGTCCCCAGAGGAGGGTTTACACGCTATTACAGGGGGGCAGTTGCCCTGGGGTTTTCAAGATGCACCATTTTATCTCCTAGTGCTGGGCTTTGACAAACTTCCTCTGTGGGGTACCATCCTCATCTCGGTGGGATGTGCAGTTTTCTGTGCCCTTATCGTCTGGTTCTTTGTATGTCCCAGGATGAAGAGAAAAATTGAACGTAAGTAACAAGTTGTAGCAGAAAATTTTAACTAGTAGTGTTGTGCTTGCTTCTTTGTGTTTAGCCATCTGTAAAAATCCGCTGCTTAGATTGACTGGTAAAGTCAGAAAATTTACATGGAAATTTGCGGATATAGGTTTATTGTCCAAACTATGTTCTGACTGAGTTAAAATGACCTGAGACCTAGTCATAAGGCATATTTGACCTTCTTTGGGCCGCCAGACAAGCTAGGCACTTAATCTGTTTTTTCTTTTTTTACTGTACCTTGATCACTTGCCAGTGACATGCTAGATAAATACAGAGAAGTTGTAGTCTACATTAATTGGGGAGGATGAGGATACCTTAATGAAAAATAAAAGGTAGGTATGAAATATTTTCACAGGAAACATTTACCAAAACTAATGCCTTCAGATACAGATATTCAGAGCTATGTTAATATATCGTCTGACTTTAGATTTGGTTAATTCTCAGAATTGGAGCACAGATTCCAGAGGTAGACATTTTCAAGTGTCACAAAGGGATCACTTAGACCATTACTGTAGGTAGTATTTCAGTATCATCAAATATGGCATAACATTTTCGTTAGTATAGGTCTTAATTAAACCTTGTATTCCTTTCCTGACCACTTGAACTCTCTTGAAATGGTCTTTTTCTGTTCTTTTCATCTGCAAATGCTCGGGTAGTGATTTAAGTTAGTTCTTTGAAGAAGCAGAGGGCTGCACAGCCTGCAGTGGCACCAGAAGAGTGCTGCGTCATGCAGCTGCGCTCAGGAGCCTCCGAGAGGCTCTGCGCTAGTCTGGCGGCCTTCAGGACTTCATGACCTTGATTCTCCCTCAGTCTGGGAGAAGATGAGACAGGTCTTGCTAATGTTCTATATCCTGGTTTGTAGCTTGACTGGGATGCCTGAATGAACACGGAAACAGACTGGGCATCGGTACAAAGGCAGAAAGCATTCCTACCTGGTCGTGGAACCTTGAACCATAAGGCACATGTCTTTGTTTTCTAGAGGTGGAAATTCAAGTCACCTTTAGTTGCCTGCGTTGAGCTGTGTCATTTTGCTTGAACTCACAGACTGAAATTTGGGGCCAGTTTTTAAAAAGGACGTGCGCTAGATGCAGTCAGAATTTTCAGTTATCTGTCAGCCCCGTGCTTGAGCTACTTTTCCCCTCAGAAGGGGTCAGCAGGAAGCTCAGAATCGTTTCTACATCTGTGAAGGGTTCTATAAAGAACAAGAATTTATAGCAGAGTCCACAGAGCCTAAAAGATTTTACCGTCTGGCCCTTCACTAAAAAAAAACTTTGCAACCCCTAGTAATAGGGTGTTCTGCATTTGTATCGCTGGTTTCTTCCCAAGTGCGAGGTTAAGCGATACGGCAAATAAAGCAGACGGGAAAATTATCCTGAATTTTCACTGAAGTTTACGTGTGGTCTTATTTCGAGGATTTTTTTTTTTTTTTTGAGGTGAGGGAAAGGGGAAATGTGGAGCAAGTTAGTTTGGTCAAAACCAAACAAAAACATCCTTCTTTTCTAGGAGAAATCAAGTCTAGTCCATCTGAAAGCCCCTTAATGGAAAAAAAGAATAATAGCTTGAAAGAAGACCATGAAGAAACAAAGTTGGCTCTCAGTGATACTGAAACCAGGAATCCCGTTTCAGAGGTAGGGCCAGCTACTGGGCCCCTCCGGGCTGCAGTGGAGGAGAGAACGGTCTCGTTCAAACTTGGAGACTTGGAGGAAGCTCCAGAGCGAGAGAGGCTTCCCAGCGTGGACCTGAAAGAGGAAACCAGCATAGATGGCACCATGAACGGTGAGTGGACTCTTCCTCGGGTGGGTAAAGGCGAGTTTCCCTTTGTTAGCAGTACTGCTGTGAAGCTCTGTGTTTGGACTTGATGCTCTTGGCATTGAGTGTAACCTTTTGTTCTTGGCCAGGTGCAGTGCAGTTGCCTAATGGGAACCTAGTTCAGTTCAATCAAGCTGTCAGTAACCAGATAAACTCCAGCGGCCACTATCAGTATCACACCGTGCATAAAGATTCCGGCTTGTACAAAGAGCTGCTCCATAAGTTACATCTTGCCAAGGTGGGCGACTGCATGGGAGACTCTGGCGACAAACCCTTGAGGCGCAATAATAGCTACACTTCCTATACCATGGCGATCTGTGGCATGCCCCTGGATTCATTCCGTGCCAAAGAAGGTGAACAGAAGGGTGAAGAGATGGAGAAGCTGACGTGGCCTAACGGAGACAGCAAGAAGCGAATTCGAATGGACAGTTACACCAGTTACTGCAACGCCGTGTCTGACATTCACTCGGCGTCCGAGATCGACATGAGTGTCAAGGCCGAGATGGGTCTGGGCGACAGAAAAGGAAGCACCAGCTCTCTAGAAGAATGGTGTGACCAGGACAAACCAGAAGTGTCTCTCCTCTTCCAGTTCCTGCAGATCCTCACGGCCTGCTTTGGGTCATTCGCCCATGGTGGCAATGACGTCAGGTCAGTCGATTACGATTCTTGGCATTGCTCGTGCTATTTTTATACCGCCTAATCCTTTTATGAGGCTCTGCTTGTGGCCTTGGTACTTATACCACCCGTGGGACACTGAATAATGTAGAAAGGGTGAGGAGATAGCAATTAACTGACGTAAAAAAAAAAAACAGGAAGACAGATTTTTTTCCTCAGAGAGATTACAAAGAATATGTTTGCTTCTGTAGGTGATAAACACATATATCTTTCACAGAGAAGCCTTTTATCGAGATGGGAGCCAGTTCTTTGATAGAATCACTGCCCCCTAGAATGAATTTGTAGGTGGTTAATCCTAGTTCTGGGGTTTGTCACCTGTTCATTGGAACCCCAAATTTGCTTTAGTTGGGCCTGCAGGAAAACAGGCCACCAGATGCGTGGTGTTTCCCCTCTGAGAAGAGCTCTCATTTTCTTCTGTTGTGTATGTTGGGGTTCCATTTATTTCCTTTGAAAGAAAGACCAGTTTCTAATGGAAGCTTTGCTTTAGAAAACTTAGTAAATCAGTTAACAAATAGATTCATGCCAAGTTTTAGTTTTGCCTGAAAAATCATCCCTGCCCTCTTTTTTTCTTTCAGCAATGCCATCGGTCCTCTGGTTGCTTTATATCTGGTTTATGACACGGGAGATGTTTCCTCAAAAGTAGCAACCCCAATATGGCTTCTGCTCTATGGTGGTGTTGGTATCTGTATCGGTCTATGGGTTTGGGGAAGGAGAGTTATCCAGACCATGGGGAAAGATCTGACACCAATCACACCCTCTAGGTAAGTTGGCAAAGCAGGTCTTATTAGGTTGTTAATGCTGATTTTCTTAAGATACGTAATACTGTACAGTGCTACTACATAAAGTGACCAAGTTTGTATAAGTTCCCGATGTTACTCTCTCTTTGGTGTGAACTTTTTAGATTTTCCTTATCGTCTGGCCCTTAAACATAATTTATCTATTCAACTCCAGTGGGCTCTTTTTAACAAAATAACTTCTGAGAAAGATGTGTGTTCTGAGACTTACTAGCTACGTGCATTTGGCTTTTATCTCTCTTTACGGAGCCAACACTGGTGTTTACTAAATTCAGAGTAAAAGTGCAAGCTTTAAGAATGGGCTTCCAGAAAACCTTAAAACCTCAAACGCTGGAAAAGAGAAGAGGAATCTCATGGCCTGATTTAAAGCAGATTTCAGGAGTTAGAGCAAACTAAAGATGTGGGTGGAGTTTTTGTCACTGGGTAGAGCACAGCAAGATTGCGTGAACTTTTGGGGTAGTGCTAACTTACCGAAATTTAAGTTCCATTCTTGACAAGTGATCTATTTGTGTCCACAGCGGCTTCAGTATTGAACTGGCATCTGCCCTCACTGTAGTAATTGCGTCGAATATTGGCCTTCCCATCAGTACAACACATTGTAAAGTAAGTGTAATGTAGAGGTACTGTGTCTTTTGAGTGGTTTTAGTAGATATGTTGAGGGGTATTTTTTTGTTCTGTTTGTTTTTTTTCCTTTGATAATTTGGTGTTATACCGTGGGAGTCTTGAAGAGTTCACAAGTTTAGGACAAGTTGACTCTAAGAATGTAAATACACATTGTGCAGTTTCTTGTGTCTGTTACTTTTATTTAAGCAGATAGGATATTTTCTCCCCAAACGGTCCAGAAGCCCCTTTTTAGAGAGGTAGCAAGTCTGTGAGACTTGTTGGACCGTTGAAGGGCAGTTTATTGGAAGCAAGCATATATTCAGAGCATCTCAGGTTTGAAGTCCCGAGAAACTTATTGAATCCTAAGGTTGCTTGATGACCGTCTAAAAACCATAGGATAACTACAGGGAAAGGAAGAAACTAGCTTCCTTAAGGGAGTTAAAATTGGTTCATCATGGAGCCTTTGAGTCATTCTTTCTCTTCCAGAGAGATCTACGGGTGATTGGCTATTAGGTCTAATAGCAGCCTCCCTCTAGAATCTTTGGGAAACCTAAAACTTAAAGGAATCTATTATTAAGGCAGTTTTTATTATTATTAATGTAGTTGATTAAATTCCAGCAGCTCAGAAGGGAAAAGGGAGTTTTCTTTCCCTCTTTTACCCCAGTTAGCACAGATTCCGTGATTGGATTTTATAGTGCCTTCACCTTGTTACAAACTAGCTTTCATGGATCGGTCCAGCAGTCTGGGGCTCCTTACCTACATAAAGTCACGGGTCTATTTAACGAAATGCCATCGGCACTTCAGTAACCAGTTTCCTTGATCGTCTTCTCCCATAGGTGGGCTCTGTTGTGTCCGTCGGCTGGCTCCGATCCAAAAAGGCTGTTGACTGGCGGCTCTTCCGCAACATTTTTATGGCCTGGTTTGTCACAGTCCCCATTTCTGGCATTATCAGTGCTGCTATCATGGCAGTCTTCAAGTATGTCATCCTCAGAGTGTGAAGCTGTTTGAGATGGAAATTCGGGTCAGTGCTTGGGACCACCTTACACATTCCTGTTCCTTTGCAGAATGATTACAGTGTTATAGAAGACTGACAGGAGTCTCTTTAAAGTTTGGGAGCTGTGGGAGGGAAGCATTACTTGTGCTATAATTGCTTTTGTGCTAAATATGACTTGTCTCAAAATTAGCTATGTAAAGTAGCCAGGTTTCCACTGGTTCCTGTTGAGGTTCCTTTTCCTTCTGGGCTGTGAATTCCTGTATATATTTCTCTACTTTTTGTATCAGGCTTCAATTCCATTATGTTTTAATGTTGTCTCTGAAGATAACTTGTGATTTTTTTGTTTGTTTGTTTTGTTTCGTTTTAAAACAACCATTCAGAGCCTTTTGACAGAGTGTGCTCTGCTTTGTTGGTTTCACCAGCTTCTGCCCTAACACGCACAGGGACTTACTTAACAGCAAACACCGTAACCGAAGCTTCCTTTGTAGTCTCTTAGGAAAATAGTCATTTGTACCCTGCCCTCCTGCCGGTACTGGCAGGTTCTATTGGCATACGTGAACTTCTTATAAGGACAAGGTTCTTTGGACACGGTGAAAATTTAAGTTAGTAGTAACTTCTTTGCAAAGCAGTTCACTGACTCTTATTGCTAAGAAGAAGTAGGAAGAAAAATCCTTCTGGCAGTCTTGGTTATTTCTTTAAGATTTCTGGCAGTGTGGGATGGATGAATGCAGTGGAATATGAACTTTGGGTGAGTTAAATGGGCCAGCCTTCCATGTTCATCTGTCTACCTCTTAACTGAATAAAAAAGCCTACCGTTTTTAGAAAACATGTCTCATTGGTTTTGTTCATATATTTGAAGCATCTGAGCTCCCGATCGGTCAGCCTTATACAGTTCTTAGGAGAATGTGATAGCTTAACAAGTGAGAACTGCCCTCTAGCTTAAAGTTGCCCACTCCTCCCTGGTACGTTTCTTGTGATCCCAGAATATACATGACATTCCTCCATGGGGCATTTCTAACTGTTTGGCATTTTTTACCAGCACATCCTAGACATTTCCATGTTAGCACGTATCTACTCATTGTCTTTAACAGCCACAAAGCTTTCCTGTTTGAATGGATTATTTTGTTTTACTAGACCCTTATTTAGATTATTTGTAGCTTTTCTATTACAGAGAATGCTAAAATGAGTGTTCATGGTTCGTGTGTGTAGCTCAGCTTCATTTAAAAATTCTCAGTGTTGGATTCTTCCGTCTTGACCCATTATCTCTTTTACGCTTGATCAGGGCAGTTAAGCAGAAGTGCATGGCTTTGCAAACTAGATTGATGAGTCCTGTCCTTAGACTTTTAGCAAGACGCTTTTTAGAAGCCAGACTGCAACAAGGATAAGGTTATGCTTGCCTGACCTGTGCCTGAGAAATTGGACCACTGGTTGCGTACCTGCCATGGATTCACTTAGTAAATGTTCACCATGTCAGGCACTGCACTAAGCTTTTTATATACATTTAATTCTCAAGACCTTTTGCAGTAGTTCTTAACGTTATTTTGTAAATGATGAAAGATACTGAACTGTATCTTTCCGTTTTTTTTTTTTTTTTTTCTGCGGTACGCGGGCCTCTCACCGCTGTGGCCTCTCCCACTGCGGAGCACAGGCTCTGGAAGCGCAGGCTCAGCGGCCATGGCTCACGGGACCAGCCGCTCCGCGGCATGTGGGATCTTCCCGGACCGGGGCACGACCCCGCGTCCCCTGCATCGGCAGGCGGGCTCTCAACCACTGCGCCACCAGGGAAGACCCTAGATTTTTTTTAATTGAAATATATTGTATACAGAAAAGTGCACATAATTGTATAACTTGCTGACTTTTTGCACACTGGACAGATCCATGAAACCAGCAACCGGAACAGGAAATGAACAGTATCATTCACAGGATAAACGGGTCAATGTCGAGTCACCTGGTTAAACTGCAATATAGTAACTGAGAACTAGATAAATGTTACACAATCATGTTTACTTGCAAGCTGCCATCACTTCAGCAAGCTGGGCTAAGCTGTAGGCTACTAGTGCTTTCAACAGTTCATTTCCTGATTGGCAGGAAATAAAAGGATTTGTTCTCACCCTACCTCACCCTTTCACCTTTAGGCAACATAAAGTTGCCTAGAGACCAAAGGTGACAAAATTAAAAACTAAAACACTTGCTCATAAAACCTGGGTTGTGGTGTTCCCTCTACAACATAGTGGTATAAGGATGCCTGGTCTGTTAAACACTTTCTCCACTGTGTTTGGGCAGTGTGTACGATTTGCAAATATTTTAATTGCCATGGTTTTCTCTTGCTTCACAGGAAAATCTTGTTTAGTGCTCCAGAATTTCAGTAAGGTTACAGAACTCACACCCCATGGTGTGAAAGTCCTTTCTCTTTAACTCCCTTCTCTGCCTTTGTCTTTGCCTCTACTTGAGAGATTTAAATTCTTTAACCGTCCCATTCATTGTTTACACCCAAGACACAGATCTATGAAGTCTGAGAAAGATAGCTAACTGGAGATTGCTGAGGTGCTTCTACCAAACTGTTACTTTTGTGACAGATGGAGACTTTATTAATAGTTTTTTTAATACTAAAATATTAGAGCTGCTCATTGGCAGTAATGCTTGCCTTTCTAATGACTGGGCTCTTGTGAAAACCCCTTTTGTTATATTCAGAGGTGAAGCAGGGTTTCATCTCAGCTGAACACAACTGTGATGCCGTGCAGATTGCTAGTTATGAAAAGGAGCAAGATGTTTATTTTTCTGGGGACTGCTGACATTAGTGCAAGGTCTCCCCTCCCAGAGGATTATTGCTGAAGACCTAGATAGCAGGTTTCTACTTCCCATTCATTCTATTTCTAGAAGCAAGCAAATGTTCTCTAATTGCAGGCTTGGGCTGAATGCCTCCGTAGTGTTTCCCACTGTGCTAATTGGAAAAATATAATTTTCAACTAACTGTGACCTGCTTTGCAAAATAATCGTTGACAGCTGAGTTGCCAGTTGGGTTTCTAAAGTGAAATAGTACTTTTTAGTTTAGCACTAAGGATAATGGAGCTTTGGAAGTCCCAGGGCAAGCCTATGCTGTGTACAAGGACCATTAGAGATCAGATTTCAGCCTGTAAGAACCAAGAGCCTGTTGACTTGATGTCTTTTTCTAGGAGCTTTTATTAAATTGAATTTCAATTAAAAATTTGGAGGGGGCCACGTTCTGGGAACGTTCGTCCATGTTGCCCATTAGTTGAATAGTCATACGATGGGCCTTGTCTGTACCTTATTGATTTGGAAGGGAGGTAATCTTTTAGCTAAGGGCTTGGCCTCTGGCAAGCTCTCCTTCAGTCTAAATGTGGTTGGCCTTGCCAGCTTTTTGGAATTACTGTCAGCTTGTGAGTATAGAGTTGGTGTGACTCTTCTGTTTAGGATCTTTGGTTTTTCTGAGAGTGGTTGTGTCGTCACTGTCTACCACAGAAAAGGGCTTTAAATTCAAAGTTGCCATTGGAATTGGAGATCTTTTTTTTTTTTTTTTTTTAATTTTTAAAAATTTGTTTTATTTGGTTGCACCGGGTCTTAGTTGCGGCAGGCGGGCTCCTTAGTTGCGGCATGTGAACTCTTAGTTGCAGCATGCATGTGGGATCTAGTTCCCTGACCAGGGATGGAACCCAGGTTCCCTGCATTGGGAGTGTGGAGTCTCTTATCCACTGCGCCACCAGGGAAGTCCCAGAATCAGAGATCTTTTTTATTGGAATTGGAGACCTTTTTTTTTTTTTTTTTTTTAATTTTTAAAAATTTGTTTATTTGGTTGCACCGGGTCTTAGTTGCGGCAGGCGGGCTCCTTAGTTGCGGCATGTGAACTCTTAGTTGCAGCATGCATGTGGGATTTTTTTTTAATTTTTAAAAATTTGTTTATTTGGTTGCATCGGGTCTTAGTTGCGGCATGTGAACTCTTAGTTGCAGCATGCATGTGGGATCTAGTTCCCTGACCAGGGATGGAACCCAGGTTCCCTGCATTGGGAGTGTGGAGTCTCTTATCCACTGCGCCACCAGGGAAGTCCCAGAATCAGAGATCTTTTTTTTTTTTTTTTTAAATAAATTTATTTATTTATTTATTTATTTTTGGGTGTGTTGGGTCTTCGTTTCTGTGCGAGGGCTTTCTCTAGATGTGGCGAGCGG
>NC_041225.1:12914581-12937652 GCF_002837175.3 Physeter macrocephalus | reverse complement strand
GACGCGCAGGCTCAGCGGCCACGGCTCACGGGCCCAGCCGCCCCGCGGCATGTGGGATCTTCCCGGACCGGGGCACGAACCCGCGTCCCCCGCATCGGCAGGCGGACTCGCAACCACTGCGCCACCAGGGAAGCCCCAGAGATCTTAAAGACAGTGATTACTTCCTGTGTGTGGTGGAGTGTAGTGGTTACGGACATGAGCTTTGGAGCTAGACCTGTCTAGGTTCAAATTCCAGCTCTACCACTTGTGTATCCTTGAGGTCGTTTAATCTTTCTAAGCCTCAGGTCCCTGTTTGAAGATTGGTGATAATAATGGTACTTATGTCACAGGATTTTCACGAGGATTAATTAAAATAATGCCTGTAAAGTGTGCCGTGCCTGACACTTCTTAAGTAGTGTTTATTAACTGGTCTCATCCTCCAAATAAATATATTGTAACTTCTCTTGACACGGTAATGTTTAACTTGACACTGATCCCCTAGATAGCCTTCCTTGACTATGGAGTGACTTTTAAGTGATTTTCCTTAACTGTACCTTTATGTATTTCTTAAATCTGAAATGAAGGATTTAATTTTGGTGGCTTGCCTTTGAAGAAAAGTGTATTCAGACCCCGTGTAAATAAGGATTCGGTTAAACTGTGAGCGATGGACGATCCCAAGAACACAGAAGAAAGTTTATTTCTTCCGCCAGTTACTGATGGGCTGGAACTGGTGTCTCAGTTTGGGAAGAGTCCCATGGGCCTGGGATCCAAACCCCTGAGGAGGGCACGCTGGCGGCTAGTGACTTTTAATAAGAGGTGTGTGAAGAGGCTGACTCTGTGAGGGCTAAAAAACTACCAACAGGATTCAACTGGTTGGGGTGGGGGAACTGCTGCTGTGGGAATGAAGAAATGTGAAGAAATGGAAGGAACAGGAAGCTAAACAGGAGTAGTTCCTTTTCCTGGCCGGCTCTTCACAGCTCCCCCTGCTGAACAAATGTGAACAAGTGGAACAAGACTCCACGCTCCCAATGCAGGGGACCCGGGTTCCATCCCTGGTCAGGGAACTAAGATCCCACATGCGTGCCGTGACCAGAGCCGGTGAACACATGTTGGTTGGGAGAGTTCCAGCCCCAGCGGCACCACAAAGTAGGGAGGGCTGGGTTTGCAGCTGAGATGTGGCATAGCTGAGCACCCAACACAGGGGCGTCTGCCGGATTTCGTCATCTTCAGAGCACGTTTGGAATTAATACCTTATCTGTGGGGTGATATTTTGAGATTGTGTGACTATCCGGTGCCTCACGGCCGTCTTGCACTCGGTGGCCTCAGTATCCATTGATGAGTCTTGCCTGAATCCATTATTGCCAAACTGGTTGTAAAATGGGTAATGTTCTATTTTTCTTACACCTTGAACATTTATTAGTTGGCATTCTTTGTTTGGTAAAGGAAAGCTCTCTCACCTCCCTCATTCTTTGCTCTGGGAAATGGCGGTTTTCAGTTGGGTGACCACATCTTGGCTAAAAGTTGGAGTTGTATTATTAAGAACTGGGTAGAACAGACACACGGTGTAGGCAGCTGTCACTTTGACACAGTCCGAAGCCTAAGCAGTCTTATTTCTGTCATTGTATCCATAATTGTCTTGAATTATAAAAGCTTTAGAAGGAATAAGAAGGAATTAATGAGTATTTTACATATGAAAGGATGAGGGAAAACAACCTGAATTCACAGGTGGTGTCTGATGTTTCAGGGTGTTATTCTCTTGAGAGGACCAAATAGGCCAGTGATTCTCAACTGTGCCTGCCCCACTGGACTCATCTGGAGACCTGAGGCCTGGGTTCTTTCCAGGGGCATTAGGATTTAATTGGTATAGGTGGGATCTGGGCACAGGATTTTTAAAAGCTCACTTCGGGATTCCAATATGCTTCCACGGTTCAGAACTTGGAAACAGGCAGCCGACAGTGGTCACGTGGCGTAAATGAGTGCTGTCTGTTACATTCCATTGAATGGGAATGAAGGAACTGAACTAGGTATCCTGGCATGCCTTGTTTTCAAATCAGCACTTTTAAAAACCTTCCCACTGTTAGTGTGTGACCACATGGCATATTTATAAATTGGATTTCTTTGTTTATTTGTTTGTTAACTTTTTACTTTATATTGGAGTATACTTGATTAAGAATGTTGTGATAGTTTCAGGTGTACAGCAAAGTGCTTCGGTTATACACATACATGTATCTATTCTTTTTCAAATTCTTTTCCCAGTTCGGTTGCTGCATAATATTGAGCAGAGTTCCCTGTGTTATACAGCAGGTCCTTGTTGGTTATCCATTTCAAATATAGCAGTGTGTACATGTCAATCCCAAAGTCCCTAGCTATCGCTTGCCCCCACCCGTCCACCCTGCTAACCATAAGTTTGTTCTCTTAAGTCTGTGAGTCTGTTTTGTGAGTAAGTTCATTTGTATCATTTCTTTTTAGATTCTGCTTATAAGGGATATCATATGATATGTCTTTTTCTCTGACTTCACTCAGTATGACAATCTCTAGGTCCATCCATGTTGCTACAAATGGCATTATTTTGTTCGTTTTTATGGCTGAGGAATATTCCATTGTATATACGTGCAACTGTAAATTTGATTTCTTTCCCTTGGGGAAAAAAAAAGTTACTGTTCTCAAAATCCAGTCTGACGCAGTTGGTCCAGATCCAGGCAGCCAGATAAATGTGACTTCTCATGCCCTTAGTCACACACTCATTTGAACTCCTGTAAAAATGGAAACACCTTTTTCTAGCTTAAGGGTGAAGGAGAGGGTCCCAAGGGTGAGGAAATAACAAGGGGTGGAATGTCGGAGTGAATATGAAGGCAGTTCCTACTGGACACTGAGCCTTTGTCTCAGCCCCAGCGTTGTACACATACTCACTGTAAATAGGTCTTTATTCGTTTGTTTATTTTGGCCACGCCACGGGCATGGGGAATCTTAGTTCCCCAACCAGGGAACGAACCCGTGGAAGCGCGGAGTCTTAACCGCTGGACCGCCAGGGAAGTCCCTATAGATAGGTCTTTAAAACTTCCAAAGTTTGATGTGAAATATTTCAGACATAGAGAAGGTTATAAAAAGAATAAAATAATGAACACTCTTGTACCCACCGTGTAGTTTAAGATTCCAGGGCCTGGACTGTTTTCCTCTTGTTCCATTCAGACTACTGACAACTGACCGAATTTAGTGTTTACTGTTTCTTTTTACTTTTACTACACACGCTTGTTTCCCTAAAAGAGACATAACATTGTTTTGCATGTTTCAAGCTATATGGAAATGATTTCACACCATATGCATTTTCATTCTAATTACTTTTTATACATCGTAGTAGTGAGATTCCTCCGTGTTAGTATGCTTAGCTCTGGCCCGTACATGACCACATCACAGTTTATTACCTCTTTTCCTGGTCAGCATTTAGGTGGTTTCCAATTTTTGGCAATTAAAAACAGTGCTACCCTTAGTATTCTTGCTTTTTTTTTTTTTTGGCCCTGCTGCCATGCATGTAGGATCTTCCCTGACCAGGGATCGAACACGTGGAAGTGGAAGTGCAGAGTCTCAACCACTGGACCACCAGGGAAGTCCATCCATTAGTATTCTTATATGGATTTCCTTGGGCATCTGTGCAGGAGTTTCTCGTGGTCTAAATCTAGGTGTAGAATCACTGCATTGTAGTATTTGTTCATCTTTAATCTTATCATATATTGCCAAGTTGGTCTCCAAAACTTGAAGCAGTATATGCTCTCACGAGCAGTGTATAAAGTTCCAGTTCTATGCCTTTGTCAACACTTGCCATTGTCGGACGTTACAATTTTTGCCAAATACGTTATTTATTAATCCTCCCAGCAATCTTATGAGTAGGCTTCTTATTTCAGGTGAGGAAATTGAGTGTCAGATATTAAGTAATTTGTTCAAGGTCACAGCAAGTCAATGATAGAGTTGATTCTAACCCAGGCCTACCGGATGCCAAAGCTCTTGATTAACAGTACGTCATTGCAATGTAGTGTAGCTGCTGAATCTGTAACTAGAGATGAGCGTCAGCAGGTGTGAGAGATGACAGATGGGCAAAGGACCAGGATTTAGGAAGGAATAAGAGAGGCTGAGGTGAGAGAGGAAGTGTATGAGGAATGAAACGGTAGTGCCTTGTCTGTCGCTTCAACATGCAAGCTGGCATAAGAAAAGGGTAACTGTGGCAGTTTAAGAATGGCCACAAATTCTTTGACTCTCTCCACATAGAGATGAAGTCTGTGTCCCCTCTCCTTAAATCTCAGGGTGGGCTGTCTCTGCTTTGAGTCATAGACTTTGGCAGAAGTGACTGCCAATTTCCAGACCTGGCCCCTTAGAGGCTGGCAGCTTCCACTTCCTGTCTCTTAGAACACTTGGTCTGGGGAAGAGACTTGGCTGCAGTGTTGTGATGTAGCCCAGGCAGATTCATGGAGAGGAACCAAGGTTCTTGGTCGACAGCCAGTCCCAACTTGCCAGCCATGTGAGTGAGCCATGTTGGAAGTTGATTCTTCAGCCTCACCTGCTGCCGTGTGGAGCAGAGAAGAGCTCCGTTTGGAGCCCTCCCCAAATTCCTGATCCTCCAAATCATGAGCAAAATAAAATGCTTCTTTTGAGCCGCTAAGTTTTGGGATAGTTTCTTATGTGACAATAGGTAACCAGAGCTATAGTGAAGGCAGAAACTGAAGGGAAGATATATATATATATATATATATATATATGGCTGTCACAATATATGTGTATTACATGCATTTCAAAATTTTAAATCCACCCAATACGACTATTTTGGGTTGACTTTTCCCATGTTATACAAACAGTACATTATAAAATCACCTACCTGGGGCTTCCCTGGTGGCTCAGTGGTTAAGAGTCTGCCTGCCAATGCTGGGGACACGGGTTTGAGCCCTGGTCCGGGAAGTCCCACATGCCACGGAGCAGCTAAGCCCGTGCGCCACAACTACTGAGCCTGTGCTCTAGAGCCCTTGAGCCACAACTACTGAGCCTGCGTGCCACAACTACTGAAGCCCGTGCGCCTAGAGCCCGTGCTCTGCAACAAGAGAAGCCACCGCAATGAGAAGCCTGCGCACCTCAATGAAGAGTAGCCCCCGCTCGCGGCAACTAGAGAAAGCCCGTGTGCAACGAAGACCCAACGCAGCCAAAAATAAATAAAATAATTTAAAAAAAATAAAAAATAAAATAAAATCACCTACCTGGACCTAGAGAGTGTCATACAGAGTGAAGTTAAGTCAGAAAGAGAAAAGCAAATATAATGATGCATATATGTGGAATCTAGAAAAATGGTATAGATGATCTTATCTGCAAAGTAGAAATAGAGACACAGACGTAGAGAACAAATGTATGGATACCGAGGGGGAAAGTGGTGGGGTGGGAGGAATTGGGAGACTGGGATTGACACATATACATTATTGATACTATGTATAAAATAGACAGCTGATGGGAACACACTGTATAGCCCAGGGAACTCTACCTAATGCACTGTGGTGACCTAAATGGGAGGGAAGTCCAAAAGGGAGGGGATATCTGTATGTGTATGGCTGATTCATTTTGTTGTGTAGTGGAGGCTAACACAACATTGTAAAGCAACCATACTCCAATAAAAATTAATAAAAAAAAAAATAAAATCACCTACCATGACTCCCGATCTACTATTTTCATTTGTCCACGTTCTGTTCTAGTCTTTGCTTTAACTGCATATTTAATTTCTAGTTAAATATGTAATTATGAAATAGGTACAGTTTAGGTCTTCTGTGTCATAATTTTTAGATGGATTTGGTCAAAGGGAAGTCAGCAATTAGGTTGGTGCAAAATTAGTCATAGTTCACGTTAATTTAGCACTCACTTTGCCTTAATTCATTTAATATTCATAATAATTCAATCAGGAAGTTGTATCTTACAGATGAGAAGACTAAGGGATTCTTGAGGTTAGGGAATAATCCAAGGTCACACAGCCAGCACACTAGGGAATGTGTCATTACTGCAATGGAGAAGGTTAAAAGCAACGGAGGACAGTTTATCTGGTGCCCATACAGAGAGAAAACATTCAACAGGTAAGGCAAGAGCATTTCCAAATCTGAGATAAATGAGATTGCTGGATGCCAATTGGACTGCTCCTCTTAAAGTAAGTGAGTGCTGGGAACATTATTTAAGGAGCATTGAAACAACATTTGCTGCGTGCTTTGGCAATAGCTCCTTCAGAAAAATCTGCAGCCAGCAGATCTGGATACCACAGAGACAACACCATTGAGACTTCCTCACGTGCTTGGAGAAAAGAGTCCTTACTTACCATCAAATCTGTGACCTGTGCCTTTGGGGTCTTCAAAGCCAGTCAAGATAACTGGCAATTGAAGGAGAAGGAAAATAAAGAACAGGAAGGTTATGGTTGGCTTTGTACATAGTAGAGATGCCTCTGTTACCCATTTCTGGGGTTTTATTGCTGGGGTCTTGTACTCTTGGGAAGAGCGCCTCTATCGATGAACAAAGGAGCAGTGTTGGACTAAACATAGTCTGATTTGCAGGCATAACTATTAGGATATTGACAATGCTGCCATTTTCTGAATGCCTGGCATGCAACTCTGGCATCCCCAGTGCCACCCCATGGTCTGTGGCAGCTTGGTTGGCCCTGACCGCAGGAGGAACCTTGAGGCATCATGTTGCCAAAACAGGCGAAGCTTTGACTTGCCCCCCACCGCCCCACCCACTGCCATCTTGCAGAAGTTTCTGTTAAACAGAGCAGAGTTTGTGGGTAGGAGCAACGGATCTACTTGATGACGCAAAACTGCTGGAACCAGCTGATGAGAAACATGTTTCGAGAAGATAAAGGGGCTGTTCTGGGCACTGCTTTCCCAAAGTCGCTGGGCTAACAGCAGGCTGGGGCTTGTTGCTTTCTTGCTTCCTCCTGAGCAGCCCTCCTGGCATCAAGGAACAGCTGAGCAACTCAGGAAGGACAGTGGCTATGATAGACCAGCCTGCATCACCAGGGCACTCTTTTTTCTTTTTTGGCTGCACTGCAGGGCATGCGGAACTTCCCGACCAGGGAGCGAACCCGCGCCCCCTGCAGTGGAAGCACAGAATCTTGACCACTGGACCACCAGGGAAGCCCACCAGGGCACTTTTTGCTATGATAGTTGCAAATTGTTTTCCAGACAAAACACTGTGACATACCCCTGTCACTTAGAGCTTGTGTGTGCCCTTTATGGAGGGGCTGGACAGGTCAGGCAGCGAGAATCTGGCTTTGTCTGGCATTGGGGGTCTCCTTCCTGATTTAGTTCCCATGCATTTTCTGGGTCTTCATTTCTTCATTTCTGGCTGACAGCGTTTTTGAATCCTGAGCTTGGGAAGAAATGATAAAGATGTTATAAAGAAAAATGATGTTATGAATCTATCTAAGATGTAAGGGGCAAAGTTTCTCCAGTGATACAAGTATTTCTTTTCAGATTTCAGGCTCCAGGCTGCTTCCCTCCCGGCTTTTTCAGGAAGCCTGGTGCAGTGGACATGTTGGGGTATCTCAGCATCCATTCCGTTTTCCCTTTCCCCCGCAGGCCCAGATTTCTGGTGGGGATTTAAGTGGTCCCAGCTCTAAGCTGATCAAGACAAGCCAATTCTACCCTTCTCCCAGGTGGACATGTGAACAAGTATGGTCTAATCAAAGTGAACATCAGGACTTTTGCTGGAAATTCTGGGGCAAAGAGTTTTCTGCTGTGTGATTATCCACACCATGCAAAGGGAACCGGGAAGCATCCATCTGGGAGTCCCAAGCCTTTCCCAAGGATGCTGCTAATAATGAGGAAGATAGTGCAGAGCCCAGGAAAGAAGCAAGTCCTTGTAATGTCACTGAGCTACTGGAGGAAGGCTCCCTGTGGACTTTCGTCACCTGGGCCTAGAAATTTCTTTTATGGCTTAAGCCAGTTTGAGTCAGGTTTCCTGTTTCTTGGCAACTGAAGCCATCCTAACTGGTACCCTTGGGATGCTGGTCACTAGAGTCTTTGATCTGAGCTGTTGTCTCTGATGCAGAGGGGGACAGAATTCTAGAACCCCAGGGTTGTGGGTTCCATGGAGGAGGCAGCACTGCCCTATTTTTCCCAATAGTTGTCCTGGCAGAGGTGGGCCCTCCTTCCCAGAGGGGAGGGGGATCTAAGGTCCTGGTCCTGAGGGAATTTACCAGCGTCCATGTGACTATGATCCATCTACTGGGATTAAAGAACTAGTTCCTTTTTTAAAAAAAAAAATTATTTATTTATCTTTGGCTGCATTGGGTCTTCGTTTCTGTGCGTGGGCTTTTCTCTAGTTGTGGCAAGCGAGGCTACTCTTCGTTGCGGTGCACGGGCTTCTCATTGCAGTGGCTTCTCTTGTTGAGGAGCACGGGCTCTAGGCGCGCGGGCTTCAGTAGTTGTGGCGCGCGGGCTTAGTTGCTCCGTGGCATGTGGGATCTTCCTGGACCAGGGTTCGAACCCATGTTCGGGCGGATTCTTAACCACTGCGCCACCAGAGAAGCCCGGAGTAATTCCTTATAGGGCTATATTCAGCTCCTCTGGAACAACAGAAGTCTATAGATACCGTGTAAATAAACATCCTGTTCCCCAGCTTCCTTCCCCCAGACCCACTTAGTAATACCAGCAGTTCAAAGCACTGCTTCCTCTTCCTGTTTTTATTTTCTGTAGCTCCTTCCCTTTGGGGTGCACCAGATGATCCTGGGGATGTGGCTTCCAGATCCTATGAGGCGCCTTTTCTCTTATCAGCCTCAGGCAGCCTTGTGCCTGTTCTACCCAGTGTGGGCCTCCTTGACGTGAAGGTGGGGCCTCCCATGCCCCAGATTCCGTTTGGGTCTCGTTTGTTCCTTTCCCCCCCAGCTGATCAATAAGATTAAGTATCCTCCGTGAAGGATTAAAAGAGACTGGGAAAGCAAGAGTGTAAACTGATTAAACGTTAATACAAAACTACAATAAGGAAAATAGTTTGGTACTATTTTCTGTATAGTCCAAGAATAGACATCAAATAATTGGAACTGAATAGAAAGTCCTGAAATGGACCCGAGTGTATATGATATATTAGAATGTACTTCATTGTTGGTATTTCAAATCATTTCCAGGGAAGGATAAATCAGTGGTTCTCAACTGGGGGTGATTTGTTTCCCAGGGGACACCGGGCAATATCTAAAGGCATTTTTGGTTGTCACAACTGGGGTAATGCTACTAGAATTTGACAGATGTCAGGAATGCTGCTAAACATCCTACAATGTGCAGGACAACCCCCAAACAAAGAATTACCTGGGGCTTCCCTGGTGGCGCAGTGGTTGGGAATCTGCCTGCCAATGCAGGGGACACGGGTTCGAGCCCTGGTCTGGGAAGATCCCACATGCCGCGGAGCAACTAAACCCGTGAGCCACAACTACTGAGCCTGCGCGTCTGGAACCTGTGCTCCGCAACAAGAGAGGCCACGATGGTGAGGGGCCCGCGCACCGCAATGAAGAGTGGCCCCCGCTCTCCGCAATTGGAGAAAGGCCTTGCACAGCAACAAAGACCCAACACAGCCAAAAATAAATAAATAAATTTATTTAAAAAAAAAAAAAAAGTACAGAGATCCAGTCATAGATAAATAAGCACTAGGGATGCCATGTACAGCATGATACATGTAATTAACACTGCTGTATGTTATATATGAAAGTTGAGATAGTAAATCCTGAGTTCTCATCACCGTGGAGAAAGGCCTCGCCCAGCAATGAAGACCCAACAAGGCCAAAAATAAATAAATAAATTTATAAAAAAAAAAAAAAAAAAAAAAAAAAGAATTACCTGGCCCCAAATACCTGTAGTGCCACTGGTGAGAAACCTTGGGATAAATGAGATATTTGGAAGAACCATTCAGGGGGAAAAGAAAAATGAAATTAGATTCTGAATCATACCACAACAAAAATAATTTCAAGTTAGATAAAATATAAATTTTTAATAAACAAAATCTTTAGTAAAGTTTAGAAGAAAACACAGGTAAATTTTTATCCTTAATGTGTAAAGACTTTTTAAAACCACACAAACAAATCAGAAACAATAAAGGAAATACTGATAGACTTCACACCATAATCATGAAAAACACCATCAAGGCACTATAAAAAATAGCAACAAGAGTTGCAACATGTGTGACAAAAGATTATTTTTTTCCCACACTTTCTTTTCCTTTTCAGATTCTTTTCCATTATAAGTTCTTTTTTAATTTAATTTTTATTCATATTGGAGTATAGTTGATTTACAATATTGTGTTAGTTTCAAGTGTACAGCAAAGTGATCCAGTTATACATATACATGTATCTATTCTTTTTCAGATTCTTTTCCCATATAGGTCATTACAGGATATTGAGTAGAGTTCCCTGTGCTGTACAGTAGGTCCTTGTTGATTATTCCCACACTTTTATTAGCATTGGAAGAAATTAAATATCATTTTACAATGCTTTTTCCTCAACTTTATTGAGGTATGATTGACAAATAAAAAATTGTACACATTTAAGGCATACAGTGTGGTGTTTTGATATAAGTATACCTTGTGTAATGATTACTACAGTCAAGCTAATTAACATATCCAACACCTTTAAGAGTTACCATTTTGTGTTTGTGTGTGTGTGGGGGTTGGGGGTGGTGAGGGGAGAACACTTAAGATCTACTCTTGGGAATTCTCTGGTGGTCCAGTGGCTAGGACGCTGTGCTTTCACTGCCAAGGGCCAGGGGTGCAATCCCTGGTTGGGGAACTAAGATCCCTCAAGCTGTGCAGTGCGGCCCATTAAAAAAAAGTCTATTCTCTTAACAAATTTCAAGTATACGATCTATTATTAACGTATAGTTACAATGCTGTATATTAGCTCTCTACAACTTATTCATCTTATAACTGAAAGTCTGTACCTTATGACCAACATCCTGCCATCTCCTTCATCCCCCAGTCCCTGGAAAACACAATTTCTTTATTTTATTTTCTTTATTTATTTTTGGCTGCATTGGGTCTTCGTTGCGGTGTGTGGGCTTCTCATTGTGGTGGCTTCTCTTGTTGTAGTGCACGGGCTTAGTTGCTCCGTGGCATGTGGGATCTTCCTGGACCAGGGCTCGAACCCGTGTCCCCTGCATTGACAGGCGGATTATTAACCTCTGCACCACCAGGGAAGTCCCAGAAAACACCATTTCTTAAGTTTCTGTTTCTCTAAGTTCAACTTTTTTAGATTCTACGTATAACTGATATCATGCAATATTTGTCTTTCTGTGTCTGGTTTATTTCACCTTGCATAATATCCTCCCAGTTCATCCATGTAATTGCAAATGACAGGACTTTGCTCTATTTTTTTTAATTAATTTTTATTGGAGTATACTTGATTTACAATGTTGTGTTAGTTTCAGGTGTACAGCATTGAGTAGAGTTCCCTGTGCTATACAGTAGGTTCTTATCAGTTATCTATTTTATATATAGTAGTGTTATATGTCATTCCCAATCTCCCAATTTATCCCTCCCCAACCCCCCTCCCTGCTTTCCCCCTCGGTAACCATAAGTTTATTTTCTATATCTGTGACTCTATTTCTGTGTTGTAAATAAGTTCATTTTTACCATTTTTTTAGATTCCACATATAAGCAATATCATATGGTATTTGTCTTTCTTTGCCTGACTTAACTTCACTCAGTGTGACAAGGATTTCCTCTTTTTTAAGGCTGAAAAACATTCCATCATATATATATATATATATATATATATATATATTTCCCCATTTTATTAGCATTGATAAAATATCTCACAATTTCTTTATCTATTCATCCATCAACAGACACTTTGGTTGTTTCCATATCTTGGCTATTGTGAATAATATTGCAATGAACATGGGAGTGCAGATATTGCTTTAAGATCCTGATTTCAGGGACTTCCCTGGTGGCGCAGTGATTAAGAATCCACCAGCCAATGCAGGGGACACGGGTTCGATCCCTGGTCCGGGAAGATCCCACATGCCACGGAGCAACTAAGCCCGTGTGCCACAGCTACTGAACCCGTACTCTAGAGCCTGCGAGCTGCAACTACTGAGCCCATGGGCTGCAACTACTGAGGCCCACACGCCTAGAGCCTGGGCTCCGCAACGAGAGAAGCCACTGCCATGAGAAGCCCATGCACCACAACGAAGAGTAGCCCCACTTGCCGCAACTAGAGAAAGCCTGTGTGCAGCAACGAAGGCCCAACGCAGCCAAAACAAAACAAAACAAAGATTCTGATTTCATTTCCTCTGGATATATACTAAGAAGTGAGATTACTGGATTATATGGTAGTTGTATTATTAAGTTTTTGAGGAACTTCCATACTGTTTTCCATAGTGGCTTTACCCGTTTACATTCCCACCAACAGTGTAGAAATGTTCTCTTTTCTTCAAAACCTCATCAACACTTGTTATCTCTTGTCTTTTTGATAATAACCAGTCTAACAGATATGAGATGATACCTCACTGTGGTTTTGATTTGCACTTCCCTGATGATTAGGGATATTGAACATCTTTTCATATACATGTTGCCCATTTGTGTATCTTCTTTAGAGAAACATCTATTCAGTTCCTTTGCCCATTTTTAAATTGGACTATTATTGTTTGCAATTGAGTTGTATAATTTCCTTATACATTTTGGATGTATAAGGAAATTATACAACTCAATTGCAAACAATAATAGTCTGATTGATGTTTTACAAAGATTTTCTAATCTGATATATGTTTTGCAAAGATTTTCTCCCATTCTAGAGGTTGACTTTTTCATTTTGTTAATTTTTTCCTTGCTGTGCAGAAGCTTTTTGTCTGATATAATATCTCTTGTTTATTTTTGCTTTTATTGCCTGTGCTTTTGATGTCATCAAAAAAATCATTGCCAAGACCAATGTCAGGGAGCTCATTCCATATATTTTCTTCTAGAATGCTCATCATAGCATTGTTATAATTGGGAAAAACTGGAGAAAACCTCAGTGCCCAATAATCAGGAATCAGTTAAACATTCATTCAATGGAATATCATGTCATCATTAATGATAATGTAATAATAATGTGAAAAGATATTTCACTTGGAAAAATGTTTACTATTTATTCAGAGGGAAAAAATACAAACTGTTGTAGTAGTATCACATTTTTGTAAAAGACAAAGTACATGTATGTTCACATGAGTAGAAAAACCACTATTTATTTTATTATTATTATTATTATTTTTGTGGTACGCGGGCCTCTCACTGCTGTGGCTTCTCCCGTTGTGGAGAACAGGCTCCGGACGCGCAGGCTCAGCGGCCACGGCTGACGGGCCCAGCCGCCTCGCGGCGTGTGGGATCCTCCCGGACCGGGGCACGAACCCGCGTCCCCTGCATCGGCAGGCGGACTCTCAACCACTGCGCCACCAGGGAAGCCCCTGTTTATTTTAAAAAGATACTAAACAGTTGACGGGGTTATCTCTGGTTGGTGGGGAAGGGGGTGGGTGGGAACTGGGTGATGGGATTTTTTTCTGTGTATTTTCAAAAAATTCTAAAAGAATCTGCTTTGTGGTAAGAAAAGAACGTGATTTCAAAACTTCCAAGCAAAGTGGTTGTAGAACACTCACCAGGGGTGGCGTGAGTGCTCTCCCAGGTGTCTGCAAACTTGGCCTCTGGTCTTTTGGGCAGCCCCTTCCCCTCCTTCTCTGTGACCTCTGTCTTCTCACCTCCTAAATGTGGGTTGGAAGAGCTTAGACTCTCAGATGCCTCTAGTTTGCAGCTGCTGCTGTCTGCTGACAAACCCTGTGAGGATTTGTGCCAAAACATTCCCTCATTCTTCTTATCCATTAATAGCATGTGGGACTCACAAGTTTCTGACAGATAATTTACTTACAAAAGACTTACATGTGTGTCTTATCCCTCATTGGGCCTTTGCTCCAAGGTAAACACAAGGTAAAGCGGGGTCAGGGTCCATTTTAGAGCCCAGCAAGCTGAAGTCCAGGGAGAAGGACATCACGTGGGTTTGGTGTTTTCCTGTGCAGGGCCATTTGAGCTGGACTCTGTTAACCCCAGGGCTTTTGTATGTACAGGGAACCCAGAGCTAATTAATTAACTAATTAATTAATTATTTTTTCAATGAAGTTAACATTTTTTTTCTTTTTTTTTTAATTGAACCATACTTGATTTACAACGTTGTGTTAATTTCTGCTGTACAGCAAAGTGATTCAGTTATACATACATTCTTTTTCATTATGGTTTATCACAGGATATTGAATATAATTCCCTGTGCTCTACAGTAGGACCTTGTTGTGTATGCATTCTCTGTATACTAGTTTGCATCTGTTAACCCCAGGCTCCCACTCCATCCCTCCCCCACCTCCTCTCCCCCTTGGCAACCACAAGTCTGTTCCCAGAGCTCCTTTATCATTAGGTTGCTGAGGAACACAGGCAGAGACTGACAGGGAGAAAGAATCTATGAGTGACACAAATGAAAGCCGTTTTATTAAAGTAAAAGATAATTTTTAAAAGATATTTGAAAGTGGCTTCTGGGACAGAAAAGTCCCCAAACTTCTGGGGAAAAGATTATCCTCCTGGTTGATCATCAGGGGATATCTAATAATTTGCTCCAAGTCTCAATTTCTTTGTCTACATTGGGTGGGGTGGGGAGGTTTGGATTCCCTGAACTTTTCAGTTGAAAAATTCCAATATTTTTATGTTTGATGGGGATTTTTCAAACCCACGCTCTGCGAGGTGCAGGGAGAAGAGGGCAACATAGGAAAGAGAGTTGTAATGACTCTGTCCATCCAAATAGCTGTCTACTGTGTCTTCTTGGTTTTCTTAACTAGCGCTGTCCAATAGAAGCATAACGCGAGCCTGTACGTAATTGTAATTTTTCTAGTAGCCACATTTTGAAAAGTAAAAAGAAACAGGTGAAATTAATTTTAATAATAGATCTAACCCAATATATCGAAAATATTGTATAATGACTATAAAAATTATTGAGAGATTTTATATTTATTTTTTGGTACTAAGTCTTTGCTATCTGGTGTGTATTTTACACTTACAGCACATCTCCACTCGGACTAGCCACACTTCAAGTTCTCAATAGCCATACGTGGCTAGTGGCTACCATAGTGGACAGTCAGCTTTAAGCCATACCAGGTAGGTAGGGTTTATTTCTCCCCTTATACAGATGGGAAAAGAGAGGCTTAGAGGGTCTGCAGTGCACCTGGCAGAGCAGAGACAGGGCCCCAAGCCTTCCCTCTCCCCCCTTCAGCTGATCCCCCCATTACACGCCACCCTTCTCCACAGCCCGAGGTACAGTCCGGCCTCCTTGGACCTCAAAGGCAAGTGGGGAGACAGAACCAATTCAGTTCTAGTGCAGTGACACACCAGATAGTGCAATGAAGTTCACAGGAGGGAGGGGGCTGTGAGGCCTGGAGGAGGAGACAGGTCAGGTTATCTCTCAGCAGCAGGACGGCCTGGGCTGTGGCTCTTGGCCGGGTAGGTGTCCCTGATAAGCTGCCCAGACAACAGATTCCTGAAGACCATCTCGAGGACCCATGGGCCAGTCTTCCATGACCTGTGGTTTCATCTGTGCAGTATTTCGGTGAGGCTTGGCCCTTGCAGAGAGGCTTAACATGCCCAGGAGAAAGAGGAGACGCCATCCATGGGGCTTCCCTGTTGGTGGCAGTGGTTAAGAATCCACCTGCCAATGCAGGGGACACGGGTTCGAGCCCTGGTCTGGGAAGATCCCACATGCTGTGGAGCAACTAAGCCCGTGTGCCACAACTACTGAGCCTGCACTCTAGAGCCGGTGAGCCACAACTACTGAGCCCACGTGCCACAACTACTGAAGCCCGCGCGCCTAGAGCCCGTGCTCCGCAACAAGAGAAGCCACCGCAATGAGAAGCCTGCTGACCGCAACGAAGAGTAGCCCCCGCTCGCCACAACTAGAGAAAGCCCGCGCCCAGCAACAAAGACCCAACACAGCTAAATAAATAAATAAATTAATTAATTAAAAAAAAGAAAGAAGAGACGTCATCCATAAAAATAGCAATGGTAATAAGAATACTAATAGTGATAGCAGTGTGCTTCCACCCAGGGTAAAGTGGTTCTGCTCCTGGTAGTGCGGTTTTTGCCCAGCATCCCTGGGAAGCAGGTTGGATACACATTGTTCCCCGTCCTGGAGGCCTTCCCCCACGGTTCCCAGGCCCAGTGCTGACCTTCAGGAGGACCACCCCCGTGCCAGGGTCCTTCTGTCCTGCTGGGGTCTCAGGCTGTCTTTCCCTGAGTGTAGCCAACCAAGAGACTACTCCATGTGATCCAAGAATTTAGGTGATTTTTCTACTGAAGACTTAATTATAATAAAAGCAACTACCTATCAAACACGAACTCCTGGCTTTACAGACAAAAATGTAAAGGGACAGAGTAGGGCGTGGGTTACACAGGAAGGGACTGTACAGCCGAGCCCAGGAGGGGCAGGATTGAGAACAGATCACGTCTCAGCCTGGCCCTGCTACTCATCATATGGCCCTTCAAAGGTGTCCCAAGGACATTGCAGAGATCCAAATATGCTTTAGGTGATTTTAATAACATAGTTCTACCTAACCATGTCAAACAGTATTTGTCAATGAATTGAATCTTCAAAGAGCTTTTCTGAATTGATATGAAATTTTACAGCATGAACTTGAGCCTGGATAATAATGCATTTCCTGTTTTTAAAACTGCTGTGAAGATCAAGTGTAACAGAGACTTCCCTGGCAGTCCAGTGGTTAAGACTCTGCGCTTCCAACACAGGGGGCACGGGTTCCATCCCTGGTTGGAGATCCTGCATGCTGCGCTGTGTGGCCAAAAAAAAAAAAAAAAAAAAAAAGACCAAGTATAATAGTTTAAACGAAAGCACTCTGTAAGCCAGGCAGCTACAAATACATGTAGCGTGTTTTTGTGATTAATTATCACTATTTATTTTCTTTTAACCTAACTGCAGCTGATATTAATCTTTGGAGCCTCTGAGAATCTTCTCATCAAAAAGCCTTTTCAGCCTTAAATTCCCTGGATAAATATATGAATTGGTCCTGAGCCCAGAGCCCACCTTCTCATTATTTTTTTCACCAATTTCTTTTTGCTTTATTTTTATTGAAACAATTTTTCCAGTTGTATTGAGGTATTATTGATATATAACATTGTATTAAACGTATATAACAATGATTTGATACATATATGTATTGAGAAATGATCACCACAATAAGTCTAGTTAACATCCATCACCTCACATAGTTACATTTTTTTCCACTTGTGATGAGAATTTTTTTCTTCCAGTTTCATTGAGATATAGTTGACATACAGCACTGTATAAGTTTAAGGTGCACAGCATAATGATTTGACTTATATACGTCATGAAGTGATGATCACAGTAAGTTTAGTGAACATCCAACATCTCATATAGATATAAAATTAAAGAAATAGAAAAAGATTGTTTTTCTCTCTTAACAACTTTCATATATAAAATCAGCAGTGTTAGTTCTATTTATCCTGTGGTACATTACATCCCTAGTTCTTATTTATCTTGGAAGTTTGTACCTTTTGACTACCTTCATCCCCTCCCCCTCCCACCCCCAACCTCTGATAACAACAAATCTGATCTCTTTTTCTGTGAGTTTGTTTGTTTTTGAAGTATAATTGACCTATAACACTATGTTAGTTCCTGTTACACAACATAGTGATTTGATTTTTCTTTACATATCAGAATGATCACCAGGATAATTCTAGTCATGTCACCATACAAAGATATTACACAGCTATTTACTGTACATAGCAATCTATATGCATATGTGTGATTATTTTAAGTTGCTGATCACTTAAGTTCAAATGCATTTTAACAACCCTGTATTTTTACTCCTATCCACTACACTTACTGTTTTTGACATCATAATTGATATCTTTTTGTTTTGTGTATCCCTTAACCACTAATTGTGGATATAGATGATTTTACTACGTTTGTCTTTTAACTTTCCTACTAGCTTTATACATGGCTGATTACTACCTTTACTGTATATTTGCCTTTACCAATGAAATTTTTCCTTTTGTAATCTTCATGTTTCTAGTTGTGGTCTTTTCTTTTTAGCTTAGAGAAGTCCCTTTAACATTTCTTATAAAGCTTGTTCGGTGGTGCTGAAGTCTTTTAGCTTTTGCTTGTCTGTAAAACCTTTGGTCTCTCCATAAAATCTGACTGAGAGCCTTGCTTAGTAGAGTATTCCTGATTGTAGGTTTTCCCCTTTCATCACATTAAATATATCGTGCCACTCCCTTCTGGCCTGCAGAGTTTCTGCTCAAAAGTCAGCTGACAGTCTTATGGGAGTTCCCTTATATGTAACTAGATGCTTTTCCCTTGTTGCTTTTAATATTTTCTCTTTATAGCTTTAATTTTTGTCATTTTAATTACAGTGTGTCTTGGCATGTTCCTCTTTGGGCTCATCCTGTATGGGACTCTCTGAGCTTCCTGGACTTGGGTGACTGTTTCCTTTCCCAGGTTAGGGAAGTTTTCAGTTATTATGCCTTCAAATATGTTCTCAGCCCCTTTGTCTCTTCTCCTGGGACCCCTATAATGTGAACATTAGCACTTTTGATATTGTCCCAGAAGTCTCCTAAATTGTCCTCAGTTCTTTTCATTCTTTTTTCTTTTTTTCTGTTCAGTGTCAGTAATTTTCACTACTTTGCTTTCCAGTTCCTTGATCTGTTCCTTTGTATCATTTAAGCTATTGTTGATTCCTTCTAGAGTATTTTTCATTTCAGTTATTGTATTCATCTCTGTTTGGTTCTTCTTTGTATTTTCTAACTCTGTTAAAAACTCCTAACTTCTCATTTTGGTCATCCAATCTTCTGTGTTCTTTGAACATCTTTATGATCATTACCTTGAACCTTCTATAGGGTAGATTGTCAATCTCCACTGCACTTGGTTCTTCTTCTGGGGTTTAGCCTATTCCTTTGTTTGGAGGATATTCCTCTGTTGGCTTACTTTGCCTAATTTGCTGTTTTTATTTGTATGTATCTGGTAGGTTGGTTACATTTCCTGATCTTGGAGAAGTGGCCTTTTGTATGAGACATCCTATGTGTCCCAGCAGCACACTCCCCTCTGGTCACCAGAGGTATGTGCTCTAGGGATGCCCCCTATTTGGGCTGTGTTGGTCCTTCTGTTGTCACAGGCTGACTATGTGTGTGGGGGGTCTGGTAGGTGTGGCAGGCCCCCAGTCTCTGCCTTGTGCAGAGGCTGCCTGCCACTGGTTGGTGGGACCTAGTCATGAGACTGCTGGCTGCAGGACCCTGGGAGGGGGGACTGGGGCTAGTGCTGGGCCACTCGCGGACAGAGCTGTGTTCTGGAGTGGGTGGCTGTGGTGCTGGCGGTCCCAGATCTCATGTTGACCTGCTGGTGGGACGTGAAGTGACTGTGGCCGTCATGGTCATTACCTTCTTGAGTCTGCTTTTCCCATGATGTTGCTCATCTTTTTTCCCATAGGGATAAATGCCAATTCTTGAAAATAAAATGGAGGCTGCAGCCAACTCACACACATGGTGCTTTCCTGATGAAGATGTCTCGAGCTTGGGGTTGGCCAAAGGCAGTTGGCCCTGCTCAGAGCGATGATCCAGGGAATGTCTCACCCTCCTTTCCTATGGGGGGGCAGGGGTCATTGTACGGGTATACCACAATTTTTAATCTCTCTCTTATCATTATTATTATTTTTTGCGGTACGTGGGCCTCTCACTGTTGTGGCCTCTCCCGTTGCGGAGCGCAGGCTCCGGACGTGCAGGCTCAGCGGCCATGGCTCACGGGCCTAGCTGCTCCGCGGCATGTGGGATCTTCCTGGACCGGGGCACGAACCCGTGTCCCCTGCATCAGCAGGTGGACTCTCAACCACTGCGCCACCAGGGAAGCCCTCCCTCTTATTTTTGACTTTGCAACAGATGGTCTATTCAGTGCCCCCACCTAATGGGGGTGAACCTCTGGGCCACTTCTACATATGTACTGGATTTTTTAAAAGTGTATTTTTAAAAAATATTTATTTTGGCTGTGCCGGGTCTTAGTTGTGGCATGCGGGATCTTTAGTTGCGGTGTGTGGACTCTTAGTTGCGGCATGCATGCAGGATCTAGTTCCCCGACCAGGGATCGAACCTGGGGCCCCTGCATTGGGAGCATGGAGTCTTACCCACTGGACCACTAGGGAAGTCTCTATACTGGATTTTTATCTCCTACTCCTTTCTGCTAATCTGAGCCCTTTCTTCCCATCCCTGCCCCCTCCTTTGCCTTAGGTCTGCTGCAGAGTGGAGCAACTATTCTGATGCTTAAGATTGTGTAAAAAATAACCATTTCTTGCACGAGTAATATAAAGTAACATCAAGGATGCCAAATTAAAAAACTAAAAAAAATGTGTGCGGTTTTGACAGCCCACCAAATAAGATTCTCAACGACTTTAGCAGACTACCAAGCCCTCACCACCTGTTTCTTTAAAAGGCTATGCTTTTTGCCAGAATGCATATTTTACTTTAGCATTTCTCTTATGTAGACACTCGGATAATATCTGTAGATGTATCACATTTCTTTCTTAAGTAATTACTTTAAACGTTAAAAACATTTAAAAATAATATATGAATATGGTTTAAAAAAGATTCAAACAGTACAGAAGAATGTAAAAGGAGAAGAAAAAGCCTTCCTCCCCACATCATTTTCATTTCTCAGGGCAGCCACTGGGAACAGGTTGGGGAGAATCTCTGCTAACATTTACAATGTCCAATACACATGCTGTATGTAATCCAAACAAAACCAGGCCTCCATGTTCTTGCCTTAGCACAGTGATACTTACACAAGAAACACAAATCTGGCTTCACTTTTGAAAACAGTCTAGGTCTTTGCTAGGTCTTTACTGAAGCTCTCTTGAGAGCACTATGGAGAGAGGTTCACAGCACACACACATGTGCCTCAGTCAGGATTCTTTTCATTTTATTTTATTTATTATACAGCAGGTTCTTATTAGTCATCAGTTTTATACACATCAGTGTATACATGTCAATCCCAATCTCCCAGTTCATCACCCCCCCCCCCACTTTCCCCCCTTGGTGTCCATACGTTTGTTCTCTACATCTGTGTCTCAATTTCTGCCCTGCAAACTGGTTCATCTGTACCATTTTTCTAGGTTCCACATATATGTGTTAATATGTGATATTTGTTTTTCCCTTTCTGACTTACTTCACTCTGTATGACAGTCTCTAGATTCATCCACATCTCTACAAATGACCCAACTTCGTTCCTTTTTATGGCTGAGTAATACTCCGTTGTATATATGTACCACATCTTCTTTATCCATTCGTCTGTCGATGGGCATTTAGGTTGCTTCCATGACCTGGCTATTGTAAATAGTGCTGCAGTGAACATAGGCGTGCATGTGTCTTTTTGAATTAATGGCTTTCTCTGGGTATATGCCCAGTAGTGGGATTGCTGGGTCATATGGTAATTCTATTTTTAGTTTTTTAAGGAACCTCCATACTGTTCTCCATAGTGGCTGTATCAATTTACATTCCCACCAGCAGTGCAAGAGGGTTCCCTTTTCTCCACACCCTCTCCAGCATTTATTATTTCTAGAGTTTTTGATGATGGCCAATCTGACCGGTGTGAGATGATATCTCATTGTCGTTTTGATTTGCATTTCTCTAATGATTAATGATGTTGAGCATTCTTTCATGTGTTTGTTGGCGATCTGTATATCTTCTTTGGAGAAATGTCTATTTAGTTCTTCTGCCCATTTTTGGATTGGGTTGTTTGTTTTTTTGTTATTGAGCTGCAAGAGTTGCTTATAAATTTTGGATATTAATCCTTTGTCAGTTGCTTCATTTGCAAATATTTTCTCCCATTCTGAGGGTTGTCTTTTGGTCTTGTTTATGGTATCCTTTGCTGTGCAAAAGCTTTTAAGTTTCATTAGGTCCCATTTGTTTATTTTTGTTTTTATTTCCATTTCTCCAGGAGATGGGTCAAAAAGGATCTTGCTGTGATTTATGTCATAGAGTGTTCTGCCTATGTTTTCCTCTAAGAGTTTGATAGTGTCTGGCCTTACATGTAGGTCTTTAACCCATTTTGAGTTTATTCTTGTGTGTGGGGTTAGGGAGTGTTCTAATTTCCTACTTTTACATGTAGCTGTCCAGTTTTCCCAGAACCACTTATTGAAGAGACTGTCTTTTCTCCACGGTATATCCTTGCCTCCTTTATCAAAGATAAGGTGACCATATGTGTGTGGGTTTATCTCTGGGATTTCTATCCTGTTCCATTGATCTGTATTTCTGTTTTTGTGCCAGTACCATACTGTCTTGATTACTGTAGCCTTGTAGTATAATCTGAAGTCAGGGAGCCTGATTCCTCCAGCTCCATTTTTCGTTCTCAAGATTGCTTTGGCTATTCGGGGTCTTTTGTGTTTCCATACAAATTGTGAAATTTTTTTTCCTAGTTCTGTAAAAAATGCCAGTGGTAGTTTGATAGGGATTGCATTGAATCTGTAGATTGCTTTGGGTAGTAGAGTCATTTTCACAATGTTGATTCTTCCAATCCAAGAACATGGTATATCTCTCCATCGATGTGTATCATCTTTAATTTCTTTCATCAGTGTCTTATAATTTTCTGCATACAGGTCTTTTGTCTCCTTAAGTAGGTTTATTCCTAGATATTTTATTCTTTTTGTTGCAATGGTAAATGGGAGTGTTTTCTTAATTTCACTCTCAGATTTTTCATCATTAGTGTATAAGAATGCCAGAGATTTCTGTGCATTAATTTTGTATCCTGCTACTTTACCAAATTCATTGATTAGCTCTAGTAGTTTCCTGGTAGCCTCCTTAGGATTCTCTATGTATAGTATCATGTCATCTGCAAACAGTGACAGCTTTACTTCTTCTTTTCCTATTTGGATTCCTTTTATTTCTTTTTCTTCTCTGATTGCTGTGGCTAGAACTTCCAAAACTATGTTGAATAAGAGTGGTGAGAGTGGGCAACCTTGTCTTGTTCCTGATCTTAGTGGAAATGCTTTCAGTTTTTCACCATTGAGAACAATGCTGGCTGTAG
>NC_041225.1:12913145-12913790 GCF_002837175.3 Physeter macrocephalus | reverse complement strand
GTTTTGGATCGTCGTGTTTTCATTATCATTTGTCTCTAGGTATTTTTTGATTTTCTCTTTGATTTCTTCAGGGATCTCTTGGTTATTTAGTAACGTATTTTTTAGCCTCCATGTGTTTGTGTTTTTTACGTTTTTTTCCCCCGTAATTGACTTCTAATCTCATAGTGTTGTGGTCAGAAAAGATGCTTGATATGATTTCAATTTTCTTAAATTTACTGAGGCTTTATTTGTGACCCAAGATGTGATCTATCCTGGATAATGTTCCGTGCGCACTTGAGAAGAGAGTGTAATCTGCTGTTTTTGGATGGCATATCCTATGAATATCAATTAAATCTCTCTGGTCTATTGTGTCATTTAAAGCTTGTGTTTCCTTATTAATTTTCAGTTTGAATGATCTGTCCATTGGTGTAGGTGAGGTGTTAAAGTCCCCCACTATTATTGTGTTACTGTCGATTTCTTCTTTTATAGCTGTTAGCAGTTGTCTTATGTATTGAGGTGCTCCTATGTTGGGTGCATATATATTCATAATTGTTATAGATATAACAATTCTTGGATTGTTATATCTTCTTGGTTTGATCCCTTGATCATTATGTAGTGTCCTTCCTTGTCTCTTGTAACATTCTTTATTTTCAAGTCTATTTTATC
>NC_041225.1:12912827-12913072 GCF_002837175.3 Physeter macrocephalus | reverse complement strand
GTCTTTTGGTTGGAGCATTTAATCCATTAACGTTTAAGGTAATTATTGATATGTATGCTCCTATTACCATTTTCTTAATTGTTTGGGGTTTGTTTTTGTAAGTCCTTTTCTTCTCTTGTGTTTCCCACTTAGTGAAGTTCCTTTAGCATTTGTTGTAGAGCTGGTTTGGTGGTGCTGAATTCTCTTAGCTTTTGCTTGTCTGTAAAGCTTTTGATTTCTCCATCGAATCTGAATGAGATCCTTGC
>NC_041225.1:12891700-12912386 GCF_002837175.3 Physeter macrocephalus | reverse complement strand
CTATTGATTCCTTCTAGTGTATTTTTCATTTCAGTTATTGTGTTGTTCATCTCTGTTTGTTTGTTCTTTAATTCTTCTAGATCTTTGTTAAACATTCCTCGCATCTTCTCGATCTTTGCCTCCATTCTTTTTCCGAGGTCCTGGATCATCTTCACTATCATTATTCTGAATTCTTTTTCTGGAAGGTTTCCTATCTCCACTTCATTTAGTTGTTTTTCTGGGGTTTTATGTTGTTTCTTCATCTGGTACATAGCCCTCTGCCTTTTCATCTTGTCTCGCTTTCTGTGAATGTGGTTTTTATTCCACCTCAGTCAGGATTCTTGATTGGAAGCAACAGATATCACTGTTTTCGGGTTTCCGTGGTGGCGCAGTGGTTAAGAATCCACCTGCCAATGGAGGGGACACAGGTTCAAGCCCTGGTCCAGGAAGATCCCACATGCCGCGGAGCAACTAAGCCCATGTGCCACAACTACTGAGCCTGCACGCCACAACTACTGAAGCTCATGTGCCTAGATCCCAAGCTCTGCAACAAGAGAAGCCATCACAATGAGAAGCCTGTGCACCGCAATGAAGAGTAGCCCCCACTGGCCGCAACTAGAGAAAGCCCGTGTGCAGCAACGAAGACCCAATGCAGCCAAAAAAAAAAGAAAAAAGAAATAACTGTTTTCTATTAGACAGTATTGGGTGCTCATGTAATCTCTGGATATCTCATAGCTGGGAGGCTCTGCAGATGAGACCAACCCCCAAATCATGTCCCAGAGTTGGTCTGGTTAAAGTACAATGACCACCGACAACGGTGCTGGTGACTACAGCTGGCAACACCACCAATGCCCACTCTGGACCCTGGAGAGTGAATGTCCTGCCATCTCGGCTGCTTTATGTTCCTAATTTCTTTTTTGCGGTACGCGGGCCTCTCACTGTTGTGGCCTCTCCCGCTGCGGAGCACAGGCTCCGGACGTGCAGGCTCAGCGGCCACGGCTCACGGGCCCAGCCGCTCCGCGGCACGTGGGATCTTCCCGGACCGGGGTACGAACCTGTGTCCCCTGCATCGGCAGGCGGACGCTCAACCACTGCACCACCAGGGAAGCCCCAAATGCTTATACTTTTATAATTTTGTTCCTGCTACACACACATGAGACGAACAAAAGTTGTGTGCATTTTTTACAAAAAGTAGTGTCGTACTCTGTACATCTGGCACCTTGCTTTTGATAGCACAGCTTGAGATCATTCCATTTCAATACAAACAGAGAACTGCTTGTTGCTTTTTGGTGGCCGAATAGTGAATGAACCATGATTAATTTCATACGTTGTCTCCTGATGGGCATTAAGTTGTCAGTCTTTCGGAATTCAAACATTGCTGTGTCCTTGTGCTTGTATATTACTCTCCTGTGTAAGTAGGGACATTGCTTAGTCCAGCTGGGGAAGAATTTTAGCCCTTCACACCCCCAGGGTGTGAAGTTATGGTGGGCTGGGTGGGCCTCCCAGGGGCTGCTTCCAGCGAGGGCTCCATCTGCTTTGTGGGTGGATGTAGAAACCTGAGTGAGGCTTGGCAAGAAATCTAGTGAGAAATGTCACAACCCAAACAGTAACTATATGCACTGTGCTTTACATTTCTTGTTCCACTGTGACCAGCTGCCATTACCCGGAGCTAAAAGACTGAGTGAAATGGCTAGAGGAAGTGGTTGGAACTTGTTGGCAATTTGGCAAAATATCATTTGAACATTTGGATAGCCATTGAGCAAATCAAATTTTTAACTTTAGGGACAGATTCAGAGGTTTGTCCTTCCACTATCAGTCTGGGGTGAAGATTTTTCGTTGCCTGACCTCTTGCCATTCACTCTTTATTTTGGATACAGCAGCCCCATTTCCTTCTGGGGAAATACCTGTCCAAGGTGAGGTGCCTTTAGGAAAGCAATCATCACTAGCCAAGGTGTGAGGCCATATGACTCCATCTGGGCCAACGAGACTGTCTCTCCTGGACTTTGACTCCTGCGTGGGGTGACGTGAGAACCGGAGAAACATGGCTTGTGCTGAGCCATGCCAGAGGCACCCTGTTCTGGCTCCCTGAGCTGTGGCCCCTGCAGCTGCCCTTACCCCTGCCTTTCTGACTTTAGTTTCTGCTGCTTCATTCTGTGAGCCCTCTTTCTCATCAATGCTTTTTTTTTTTTTTTTTTTTTTTTTTGCTGAGGTTGCCCCTGTTGGCTCTGTTGCTAGGACCGGCAAGTCTGAACTTGACCTCTGGCTTCTGCAGGGAGGCGGCAACAGTGACCACAGGCACCCTTCCCCCAACTCCCCGCGGTCTGTATCCACCCAGCTTCTCCCGCTTTGGTCCAGCCTGGTCCACTCTCCACCTCTGCTGCCTGCCCCGCCCCTCCATCATACCAGCTTCTCCCTCCTCGCAGCAGGCCCTGCTTTACCTGTCCCATGCCTCCCTCACTCCTGCACCCAGCCTGGGAACTGTGGTCAGAGCCAGCCTTGACCTTTTTCTTGCGACCCCCTGTGCCTGCCTTTGCTCTCCCTCCAGAGCCTCAGTCTCTTGGCCCTCCCCCAGATTAGATGCTGGGACCATCTAACCCCCAGAGATCGGGCTCAGTTTCTCCCCTACGCTATGGCTTTTCCTCTGGGCACCCTGAGGCTACTGTGGTCAGGCTGCTTGGGGAGCACAGGGTAGAGCTGTGGAGAGGGAAGATGGAGAGAGAGTGAGTCATGGAGAGAGGGACGGAGCCCCTAAGGAAGGAAATTAGTGTATACACGTTGGTGAACACCAGGATTCTGTGATTTGAGGGTCCAGAAAGCTCTCCTTACTTAGCACTCTTTTTTTTAAAAACATCTTTATTGGAGTATAATTGCTTTACAATGGTGTGTTAGTTTCTGCTGTAAAACAAAGTGACTCAGCTATACTTATACTTATATCCCCCTATCTCCTCTCTCTTGCGTCTCCCTCCCACCCTCCCTATCCCACCCCTCTAGGTGGTCACAAAGCACCGAGCTGATCTCCCTGTCTTAGCACTCTTTTACTAGCCTGGATTAATACAGGATCTTCATGCAAATGAAAATAGTGAAATGGCGAACCCATTAAACTCCAGACACTGTCATTTGCATTTGTTTATCATTAAGACCTAGCAAAGAGCCAGCACGATGAGGATGAGACACAGGTGTTTTGAAAAAAAAAAAAGAAAAATCAGAAAATCTGGATTTGAGACCCAGCTCCCCACTTACTACTGAGCCCCCTTAACGAGGTATTTAAACCTTCTGGATACCACTCTTCCCTGCCATAGCAGGGCTATAATTACGTGTGTTCTTTATCTTACTGGATACTTGGGGAGGAGGTGGAGGGGATCAAATGGCACAGGAGCTTTGAGCAGCTTAAAACCACACAGCGAGGTTAGTCATCGCTGCTATTTTTCTCCTGGGAAGAGACACAAACTCTGTCATCCCCGCAGGAGTGGGTGCGTGTCAGCCCTCACTGCTGGCCCTGGTCCTTGGGCTTGTGGCTGGGGGTAGGGGGACAGAAGGGTGGAGGAGGGAATTTTCTGGGCAGGATTTTACAACAGGGTTGAGGAAGAAGAACTGGGGCGGGTATTCAGACTGGAAGCCTGTGAGGGGGCTCACAGAAACCAGTGCTTTGTGTGGGTAGGAGGCTCTCCAGGCTGTCTCTGGTTGTTCTGTTTCCAAGCGTTAAGTCCATTCTGAGGCCGAAGGGTTGTGAACGGGCCCTCAGGTCCAAAAGGGGAGCGCCCACAGTGTTGAGATTGGAAGGGCCTGGAAGGGGCCTCTCTGCTCCGAATTTGGTCTGGACCGCAGAGCAACCCTGCCTGTCCCGAGGCAGAGCGCGGGCGAAGATCTGGGAGGGCTGGCGAGATCCCTGCCTGGAGCAGGAAGGAGTAGGTGGTTTTAATGAGCAGGAGGCCTGAGTGGCTGGAGCAACGTGAGCAAGGGTAGGAGATGGGGTGATGAGAGGGGGGCAGGGGCCCGGCTGGAAAGGAATGAAGCCGGCTACGGAGGTGAGGCTCTAGCAAGTTCTTCACTGGGCTTTGACAGCCTCCGCGGCTCCATCTGCAAAATGGATCGAGGCAGGTGAAGGGAGCAATGGCTGTGCGGGGTGACTTGGAAGTGAAGCCGGGAGGAAAGGCGGGAGAGGCAGCCCCTCATCCACCGCCTATCTCCGAAGGGCCCAGCCTCCAAGCCCCAGCTGGGTCTTCAGGGAAATGAGGCAGCGAGCCCTGCGCAGGCGCTCTGGGTTTTCCTTCCTCCGCATCTGTCATCGTTGATGAGATGGAGAGTAAAGACCCAGCGAACTCGCAAAGCGTCTCCTGAAGTTCAGCCTGGCGGTAAAGTAGGGGGTAGGTAAATAGGTAAAATGCGGTAGCCTCAGGAGAGAGCTGCTCATCCCCATACGACCCAAAAGGGCCGAAAAGATGCCCCACTTAATAAGAAATCCGGCCTCTGGCTTGGGAAATCCACTCGGGCTCTTGGTGCCCCAAGCGGAGTCCCTTTTTGAACCCATCGGACCCCAGGCTGCTCAGGCAGATCCCAGCGGGGCCCCGGCAGCCGGCTGGGTTTTGTGCGCCCTGAGTTTCCAAATCAGAGAGTGTCCTGGGCTCTGGAGCACCCGCCGGGCCCCCGTGAGACCCGGATGCTCAGGATCGCTGGGGGTGTTGGCTCTGGGGTGGGGGGGTCGCCGGTGCCCATGCTTTGCAGGTTTTCTGCGGCTTTCTTTGCTTCTGCCTACGCTGACTGCAGTTTTATTTTTAACAGATGGTTAATGCATTAAAAAAAACGTTGATCCCTGATCTCCAGGAATTTGTAATCTAACAATATTTTTAGTGAGAGGAAAAAAATTAGAGACTTTCTTATTGAAGTAAAATGGTGAGATTCTAAAAATTCAATACATTTTTAGTTATAAAAGTAATACATGCAATGTGAAGAAGTTGGAATCCTTGTGTGTTGCTGGTGGGAATGTATCAATAAAATGGTGCAGCCACTTTGGGACTCAGTATGGAGGTTTCTCAAAAATTAAACATAGAATTACCATACGATCCAGCAATTTCACTTCTAGGTAGATAGCCAAGAGATTTGAAAGCAGGGACTCAAATAGACGGCTATATACCCATGTTCATAGCAGTATCATTCATAATAGCCAAAAGGTGGGAACATCCAAATGTCTATTAGATGAATCGATAAATAAAATGTGGCATATCCCTATAATGGAATACTATTCATTCACAAAAAGGGGTGAAATTCTGGAATCTAAAAAATAAAAATGAATTAATATAACAAAACAGAAACCGATTCACAGATATAGAGAACAAACTAGCAGATACCAGTGGGTAGAAGGTTGGAGCAGGGGCAAAATAAGGGTAGGGAATTAAGAGGTACAAACTATTATGTATAACATAAATAAGGTACAAGGTAGTAATGTATAGCACAAGGAATATAGCCAATGTTTTATAATAACTTTAAATGGAGTATAATCTATAAAAATATTGACTCACTATACTGTACACCTGAAACTAATATAATATTATAGATCTACTATACTTTAGTAAAAAAAAGTGTTATAACAATGTCCTCAGGCATAGTCATATGAATAAAGTTTTACAGTATAAAAAAAAGGGATAGGCAATTCCCTGGCGGTCCAGTGGTTAGGGCTGTGCGCTTCCACTGCAGGGGGCACGGGTTCGATCCCTGGTCTGGGAAACAAGATCCTGCATTCCACACAGCGTGACCAAAAATAAAAAACAAGAGGTAAAATTCTGACACACGTTACAACATGGATGAACCTTGAAAAAATTTTGAATGAAACAAGCCAGACACAAAAGGACAAATATTGTATGTTTCCATTTTCATGTGTTACCTAGAGTAGGCACATTTATAAAGACAGAAAATTGAATAGTGGTTACCAGGGGCTGGGGGACAGAGGAGATGAGAAGTTATTGTTTGATGGGTACAGAGTTTCATTTTGGGAAGATAAAACGTTCTGGAGATGGATGGTTATGATAATAGCACAGCACTGTGAATGTACTTTATGCCATTGAACTGTACACTTAAAAATGGTTAAAGTGGGGCTTTCCTGGTGGTGCAGTGGTTGAGAGTCCGCCTGCCGATGCAGGGGACACGGGTTCGTGCCCCGGTCCGGGAAGATCCCACGTGCCGCGGAGCGGCTGGGCCCGTGAGCCGTGGCCGCTGGGCCTGCGCGTCCGGAGCCTGTTCTCCGCAACGGGAGAGGCCACACAGCAGTCAGAGGCCCGCGTACCGCAAAAAAAAAAAAAAGGTTTAAGTGGAAATTTTATATTATGTGTATTCTACCGTAATGAAAACAAAGTAATACATGCACATGGTAAACATAATCTGTTCAAAAGACTAATGTTTTCCAATCGGACTTCCCCATCTCTTCCCCTTTTCTCCATTCTCGGTCTCACTCCTCTGAGTGACCCATTATTGGCAGATGTCAGTGGATCCTTCCAGACAATTTTTATAGACATGCTTGTCCTTAATCATATTTTATCTTTACACAAATAGGATTATGGTGTTTACTATGCTGCAACTTGTTTTTTCACTTGCTAATATCGCAGCCAACTTTTTGTTTTGGTATAGACACACCTACCTCATTCTGTAGAGGGTTGCATTTTAGGGCACCTCATAATTTAACCAGTTTTCTACTGGTGAACATTTTTATTTGCTCTATAAACTATGCTGCATTAAAAATCTTTATATGCCGCATTAATTATCTTTTATATAGCTGTGGGAATATATCTGTTGGGTAAATTCCCAGAAAAGGGAATTCCGGGGCAAAGGGCATGTGTGTTAAAAGTGTTTATAGTATAACTGATTCACTTTGTTGTAAAGCAGAAATTAACACACCATTGTAAAGCAATTATACTCCAATAAAGATGTTAAAAAAAAGTGTTTATAGATATTGCAAAATTGCCCTGCAAAAAGGGTGCACCAATTTACATTCCTATCCGTAGACTCATTGGTCCTCCATTTGCCCTTCCTCATTTCCTTCCCTTCCCTTTCTCCCTCCCCGCCCCCCTTCCTTCCACTTAACAAACAGACAAGCAAAAACTTTACTTTTTCCCTAGTAACATGACAGGAATGAAAATAAAACGTATATTACAGTTTCTCATAGTTTGTTGGTCCAGCTGGTTCTCTGGCATCCACCTATTGACTATATTCATCTTTTTGCTTTAATTCACATCATGTTATTACTCTAGGAATAAGTTATCTTGAAATGTTTGGGTCTTACGTATGCTTTTTGTCTTGTCAACATAAAGTTAAAAATATGTCTTTCATTCTAAAGAATGACTGCTGGGTTCAGGGTACGATTTTGTTTTTGGTTATAATTACACTTTCTTTATATGAAAATTGCCCTGTAGTTTTTAATTTAATTTTATGGCTCACGATCCAAAAATACGAGCTGGTGTCCTGTGAAAAGTCTGTCTCTTTTCCTTATTCTCCATCTCTGGTTCCTACCGCCTTCCCTGTCCTCTGAAACCTTGTTTTTAGTTTCTTATGTATTCTTCCAGTGTTTCTTTATGAAAATACAAGCAAACAAATATGGATTCTTTTCCCTCTCTTTTTACACGAATGTAGTGCATTATTTGTTCTGCAACCTTTTTTCCTTACTAGTTATTGGCATACATTGGAGATCTTTCCTTATTAGTAGATGGAGAGCTTCCTCATTCTTTTTCAAGGTTGTATATATATATATATATATATATATATATATATATGATATTCCATTATGGAGGGACCTTATTTACGTAACCAGCCCTCTGTTAATGAGTATACCCTGTTTATTTTTACTATTATAAACAGTGTTGCAGTGTGGTCCATGTCCTTGACCATGTGGTCATTTTGGATGTGTACAAGTCATTCTGAAGTGTCGTGAGGAGCTGATGGGTCAAAGGATTTCTCTTAATTTTGTAGATGCTGCCAAATTGCCTTCCTGAAGGGGCTGTACCGATCTGCACTATCACGAAGAATGTGTGAAAGTTCCTCTTTCTCCACAGCCTCACTGCATGTATTATCTTGTTGGAGTTTTGCCAGTCTGATAGGTGAAAATTGGTATCTGTAGTTTTAATTTGCACTTCTCTTGTGAGTGAGCTTGATGATCTTTTAAATTTAATTAAAAATTTATTATCTTTAATTGAAGTATAGTTGATTTACAATGCTATGTTGATGATCTTTTTCCTTTTTTATACATTTAAGAGCCATTTGTATTTCTGTTCTTTGAATTATCTGTTCATTTTTCTCTTTGGGGTTATGGATATTCTTCTAGAAGCTCTTTCTGTAGTAGGGAGGTTTGATCTCTGTCTGTGATATGAGTAGCAAGCCCCTTTCCCTGCAGTTTATCACGTCTTTTGGCTTTGCACATGGTGTATTCCATTGTGGCTTTTTTATTGTCATGACTTTAATTTTTTTAAATTTTGAAATAATTTTGGACTTGAAGAAGTTACTAAGATAGTACGGAGACATCCCTTATGCCCTTCTCCCAGCTTCTTCTAATGCTAACATCTTTGATAATCACTGTACAATTACTGAACGCAGAAAATGAATATTGACTGAGTACTTTTAACAGATCTATAGATTTTATTCAGGTTTCCCTAGTTTCTCACCTAATGTTCTTGTTCTGTGCCAGGATCCCATTTTGCATTTAGTTGTCATATCATCTTAAACTTCTCCCATCTGCTTCTTAGCCTTGTCTTGTCTTTCATGACTTTGACAAAACAGTAATGGTCAGATATTTTATAGAATGTCCCTCAATTTGAGTATATCTAATGTTTTCTCATGATTAGGTTAAAGTTATGGATTTGGGGGGAGAATAACACAGAAGTAATGTGGCTTTCTCAGTGCTCCATATGGGGTACATGATATTAACTTTGATCATTTAGTTAAGATAGTGTCTGTCTGGTTACACCACTGTAAAGTTGCTATTTCCCCCCCTGGTAATTAACAAGTGTTTGAGGGGAGATACTTTCAGGCTATGCAAATATCCTGTTTTTTTCCTTAATTTTTTTTTTTTTTTTGTGGCTTGTGGGATCTTCGTTCCCCCACCAGGGGGGAACCTGGGTCCTGGGCAGTGAAAGGCCAGAGTCCTAACCACCGGACCACCAGGGAATTCCCTCCTGTTTTTCCTTAAACTTACACCCACTAATTTTATCATTCATCTGTGGATATTGCCTACAGCCAGGACCAGCTACATAGTCTGTGGGACCCAGAGCAGAACGAAAATGCACAGCCCCTTTTCCAAAAATTATTAAGAATTTCAAGATAGTGACAGCAGGGCATAAAACTAAGCATGAGACTTTAATTATTACTGTGGAGTTCTATGAGTTTTATATTTCTCTCATTACTTCTACATTTATTAATAGGAATTCTTCTGTAAGGAAGAACTGTCCCTACTCCCCTATTTATTTAGTCATTTATTTATATCAGTAGGAATTCATGGATATTTATTTTACTCTTTGAGTTACAAGCCAATACTATCGTTTATTTTGCTGCTCAAATTGTTTCAGCTTTGGCTGTTGGGAGCTCTTTCAGATCGGCTCCTGTGTTCTTTTAATATGGCCCCATCTTTTATTCTTATTTTTAATTTTTTTTTAGTACTTCCTTACCTTCTGGTAGCACAAGATGCTTCAGACTTGTTTGTATTTTCTCTGTCTCAACCCTGGAATTACTCTCCAAGGACCCCTGATTCCTTTTACTGCAGAATGGGATTAGAAATCAAGATCTGGATGTTAGGTGTGCTCTTAACTACTGGGGTGTCATTGCTTCCAGTCCCTCAGTGAATGGAGCTAAAAAATACTAACCCATATAATATGTACACATTTTCTTTTCTACCTTCCCTCCTTCCTTCCCTCCTTTCTCCCTCCCTCCCTTCCTCCCTCCCTTCCATCCATCCATCCCTCCCTTTTGCCCTTTCTAGAATGTTTTTAGTTGAAATAATACAATATGTAGCCTTTTCAGATTGGCTTCTTTCACTTAAAAACATGCATTTGTTTCCTCCATGTCTTCTCTTGGCTTTATAGTGCATTTCTTTTTAGCACTGAATAATATTCCATTGTCTGAATGTATCACAGATTGTTTATCCATTCACCTACTGAAGGACATCATGGTTGCTTCCAAGTTTTGGCAAATGTAAATAAAGCTGCTATAAATATCCACGTGCAGGTTTTTGTATGGACACAAGTTTTCAGTTTATTTGGGTAAATAACCAAGGAGCATGGTTACTGGATTGTATGGTAAGTATGTTTAGTTTTGTAAGAAACTGACAAACTGTCTTCTGAAGTGGCTGTAACATTTTGCATTCTCACCAGCAAGGAGTGAGAGTTCCTGGTGCTCCACACCCTTACCAGCACTTGGTGTTGTCAGTGTTTTGGATTTTGGCCATTCTAACTGGTGTGTAGTTGTATCTCTTTGTTTTAAGTTGTAGTTCTCTAATGACATATGATGTTGAACATCTTTTCATATACTTACTTGCCATCTTTATGTCTTCTTTGGTGAGGCACCTGTTCAGGTCTTTTGCCCATTTTTGAATCAGATTGTTTGTTTTCTTATTGCTGAGCTCTAAGAGTTATTTGTATATTTTGGATGACAGCCCTTCATCAGATGTGTCTTGCAAATATTTTGACCTAGGCTGTGGCTTGTGTTGTCATTCTCTTGACATTGTTTTTCAATATCATTGATTTTTAAAAAATAGATCTTTACTGGAGTATAATTGCTTCGCAATACCGTGTTAGTTTCTGTTGCACAACAAAGCGAATCAGCCGTATGCATACACATGTCCCCATGTCCCCTCCCTCTTGAGCCTCCCTCGCATCCTCCCTATCCCACCCCTCTGGGTCATTGCAAAGCGCGGAGCGGATCTCCCTGTGCTATGCTACTGCTTCCCACTAGCTAACTATTTTACATTCGGTAGTGTATATATTTCCATGCTACTCTCATTTTGCCCCAGCTTCCCCCTCCCACCATGTCATCAAGTCCATTCTCTATGTCTACCTCTTTATTCCTGCCCTGCAACTAGGTTCATCAGTACCATTTTTTTTTTTAGATTCCATATATATGCGTTAGCATATGGTATTTGTTTTTCTCTTTCTGACTTATTTCACTCCGTATGACAGACTCTAGGTCCATCCACCTCACTACAAATAACTCAGTTTTGTTTCTTTTTATGGCTGAGTAATATTCCATTGTATATATGTGCCACATCTTCTTCATTCATCCATCTGTCGATGGACATCTAGGTTGCTTCCGTGTCCTGGCTATTGTAAATAGTGCTGCAGTGAACATTGTGGTGCATGTCTCTTTTTGAATTACGGTTTTCTCAGGGTATATGCCCAGCAGTGGGATTTTTAGTTTTTTAAGGAACCTCCATACTGTTTTCGATAGTGGTTGTATCAATTTACATTCCCACCAACAGTGTAGGAGGGTTCCCTTTTCACCACACCCTTTCCAGCATTTATTGTTTCTAGCTTTTTTGATAATGGCCATTCTGACTGCCGTGAGGTGATACCTCATTGTAGTTTTGATTTGCACTTCTCTAATAATTAGTGATGCTGAGCATCTTTTCATGTGCCTCTTGGCCATCTATATGTCTTCCTTGGTGAAATGTCTATTTAGGTCTTCTGCCCATTTTTTAACTGGATTGTTTGTTTTTTTGATATTGAGCTCCATGAGCTGTTTGGATATTTTGGAGATTAATCCTTTGTCTATTGTTTCATTTGCAAATATTTTCTCCCACCCTGAGGGTTGTCTTTGTCTTGTTTATTGTTTCCTTTGCTGTGCAAAAGATTTTAAGTTTAATTAAGTCCCATTTGTTTATTTTTCTTTTTATTTCTGTTACTCTAGGAGGTGGGTCAAAAAAGATCTTGCTGTGGTTTATGTCAAACAGTGTTTTTCCTATGTTTTCCTCTAAAAGTTTTATAGTGTCTGGTCTTACATTTAAGTCTTTAATCCACTTGGTGTTTATTTTTGTGTATGGTGTTAAGTAGTGTTCTAATTTCATTCTTTTACATGTAGCTGTCCAGTTTTCCCAGCACCACTTATTGAAGAGGCTGTCTTTTCTCCATTGTATGTTCTTGCCTCCTTTGTTGTGAATTAGGTGCCCATATGTGTGTGGGTTTATCTCTGGGCATTCTATCCTGTACCATTGATCTATATTTCTGTTTATGTGCCAGCACCATACTGTCTTGATTACTGTAGCTTTGTAGTATAGTTTGAAGCCTGGGAGCCTGATTCCTCCAACTCCATTTTTCTTTCTCAAGATTGCTTTGGCTATTCAGGGTCTTTTGTGTTTCCATACAAATTGTAAGTTTTTTTGTTCTAATTCTGTGAAGAACGCCACTGGTAGTTTGATAGGGATTGCACTGAATCTGTAGATTGCTTTGGGTAGCATAGTCATTTTCACAATATTGATTCTTCCAATCCAAGAACATGGTATAGGTATATTTCTCCATCTGTTTGTGTCATCTTTGATTTCTTTCATCAGTGTTTTTTTTTAAATTTATTTTTATTTAATTTATTTTATTTTTGGCTATATTGGGTCTTCGTTGCTGCACGCGGGCTTTCTCTAGTTGTGGTGAGCGGAGGCTACTCTTTGTTACAGTGCGAGGGCTTCTCCCTGCGGTGGCTTCTCTTGTTGCGGAGCATGGGCTCTAGGCGCGCAGGCTTCAGTAGTTGTGGCTTGCGGGCTCTAGAGCGCAGGCTCAGTAGTTTTGGTGCATGGGCTTAGTTGCTCCATGGCATGTGGGATCTTCCCGGACCAGGGCTGGAACCCGTGTCCCCTGCATAGGCAGGCAGATTCTTAACCACTGCGCCACCAGAGAAGCCCTAGGAGGATTTTCTGAAGATTTGGAGCAGACATGGGGATGTAAGGAGGATGGAGCAGGGGTCTGGGCAGCCAGTGGCACAGCAGGCAGCCCTGTCTTTAGAGTGTCCTGTCTCGGGGGCACCACTAGCTTCCTTTGCACACGTTACTGCTTTCCTTTTGTCTCCTTTTTTCCCCATCTCTCCATCTTCCTCATGGGGGCAAGACTCCTGACTCCTGCAAGAGAATTATCCCTGTCCTTCGGTCTCACCTTACTCTGAGGGGCTTAGCTGCCGGCCATAACAGAGCATGGCCTGCACAACCATATGTGGGGGTGGTGTCTGCTGCTCTTTGCTCTTCCTGGGTTTTCCAGTGCTTTCTGGAAACTCTGCTTTCTAAGGCAGGAGGCATGGGAATCGGGGCATGTCCCAGTGTGGCAGCAATGAAGGAAGAACAGACAGAGAGACTGTGTAACATGGGTAAGAGCAGATTGAAAAAGGACAATTAAAATTTTTAGTTAAAAAAATTTGTAGGTGGGGAAGCAATATAAACACAAGGAAAAAAATTCAAACTGTCAAAAAGTGTACGGTGAAAAACCTCCCCTCTGTGCCCTCAGTCCTTTAGTTCACTTTCCTGAAATAACCACTGTTACCAGCTTCTTATTGATTTTGGGGAAATGTTTTATGCATATATAAGCATAAATTATATGTATTATGTGTAAGTATTCTCCCCCTTTTAACAAGAAATAGTAGCCTGTTATACATAAGGCTTTTCTTTTAACTTTTGAAAATATAACAATATATCTTTACTATTTTAAATGGAGCTACTTATAAATATATGTACATAAATACACACACACAAACACATATATATCAATATTTTCTTGCATTTGCACAAAAGGCAAACCTAGTCACCTCCTTCATCCGTCAGCGGGGAAGCCTTCTGGGGCACAGGAGTTTCCATTATGAAAGGGATTCTTGTTGCCAGACATTCCTGATGTCAGGTTCAGTCCCGGGATGTGATAACGAACACTGAGCATTGTTTCTGAGGGCTCAGAGCTGTGGTCGGTGGTATTCTTGCGCCCAGTTATTTTCTGTCTACTCCGTAGAGGGTTCTGCACACCCGGGTGTGACCAGTGGTGCCTCCCCGTGGGAGGAATGTACTTCTTCCCCTCACTGGCACTGGATTGGCCACGTCACCTCCCTGGGCCAACGGAAGTGAGTGGGCGTGATGCCTGCCACGTTGACATCAAAGCCTTAAAAGCCAGGGTGGGCTTCTGCTGTCTCTTTGTCCTTGGCCATGAGAATGGAGACAGGGCTTGTTCCTTCAGCCTGGGTCCCAGAACAAGAAGGCATTTGGAGTAAAGCCACAGCTGATCCACATCTTATGAGTAACGTGGGTGAGAGAGAAAGCTTCCTCGTTGAAGGGTTGTTTGTTACAGCAGCCTCGCCTGGTGAAAGCTGACTGGTGCTGGGGCTGTGCTTTGTTACAAAGTCCAGGTGGCTCTGAGGAACTGGTATCTGCTAACACTGCCTCTGGGTTGGATCTGGATCTACCACCAGTAGGTAAAGGAGTTCTGGTTGTTATGACAGGAATTAAGATATGCCATGGGCACTATGATATCTCCTACTTTGTTCATAGCAGTGCCAATCACTTCCAATGTTCAGAAAGCCATTTGGTCGTGTATAATAAGAGTCCTAAATAATTTTTACTTCTGGAAATCTAGCCCAATAAAAAAAGTCAGAGCTATACAGGGAGGTCCATTGTAAAGTTATTTAAAAAATTGGAAACAATGTAAAAGCCCCATCACAATGGAAGAGTGTATATGTTATTCTATAGGATGGACACTGTGCAGTCATTAAAAATCAAGTAGCTGAATATTTAATGAGGTGGAGGAGATGTTTGTGTTTTAATACTGAGTGAAAGAAACAGGATACAGAACTATATGCTTATGACAATCCTAACAAATTTGGGATCACACTGCTTATAATTTTGTATCTTTTTTCACTTACGTTATGTGAATAAACATTTTCCCGAAGGTCAAACATGTAAATATGTACCAAAAAAAGACCATGAGGAAATAAGCAAAAACAGTGGTTATCTCTGGGTAGCATTTTCTTGTCTGTACTTTCTGTGTTTTCCAAACGTGCTATGATGAATATGTGCTACTTTAATAATCAGAAGTAAGTAACTGCTGTTTAAAAATAATTATTCCGGTTACTTCTAGAGCTGTGCCTTTGCGCTGTGGCTGGCCAGGGGCCTTAATTGGGGCTCCTTGTCTAAGAATAAGCCTGTGTGTTTAATTAGGTCACTCTCCTGCCGACCTAGAATCTTTGCACAGGGCTTAGCTTGTGCTGCCCCGAGCCCCTGGGACGTACCCTGTCTGAGCTGGGAGCCTCACAGGCAGGCGCCGGACCGCTGCCTGCCTTTAGCTTAGTCTGAATTTGAGAAATTTGTGAACTGTCACCCTGATGCCTCTCTCCCTTAAAAATTAATTGAGACCTAGCAGTTTTATTGAAGAGAAAACGAAGACTCATGAAGTAAGCATTCTACCCGTTTTGGGTTGGTTGTAATCTTGGTGAGGACAGCTGCTGTGCCCGGCAGCCATAGTTCACTGTCCCCTGCGGCCTTCCAGGTCTGTCCCGTGTCACATACGTGGAGGCCCTGGAGAGGCTGGGGGGCAGATGAGGGATATCTCATGTGTGAGAGCCAGAAGTCTCCTAGAGAAGAGCTCAGTCCAAAGGAAAAGGAGACCAGTATGACCCTAACCAGGGCCTCAGGTGTCAGTGGGCCAGCCAGGGCCACTCCGTTCCTGTGGTGTCACTAAGCCTTTTTCCAGGTTTGGCCCTTGTAAGTGTGTGCGGTGTGTGGGCAGGTGGGTGTCCACGGCGTTGCCCAGCAGATGCTACAGTGGATTTGGGGACCAGACCTGGGGACAGACAGGGAAAGGGCGGCTGGGACCGGCAGCCTCATTGGAATAGGGCCTGCGAATAAACTAGCACAGCACCATCCACTTTCCAAAATAGTTTTTCTTAACTGTTTCACAATCATTCACAATTGAATGACTTTGCTGTCCATGGGGCACGGGTTCCCTCCCCTTCCCAGACTCCATCAACCTCCCTGGGATCTGCTTCTACCCTGCACCACAGGGCCTGGTCCTCTCCCAGACTGCTCCCCATCTGAAATCTTCAAATCCATCATCCTTAATTTTTTTCCTTGGGGTCTAATGTACATATAATAAAGTACATGAGTTTTAAAAAAATTTTTATTTATTTTTTAAAATAAATTTATTTATTTATTTTTGGCTGCATTAGGTCTTCGTTGCTACGCACGGGCTCTCTCTAGTTGCAGTGAACGGGGGCTACTCTTCGTTGCGGTGCGCGGGCTTCTCATGGCGGTGGCTTCTCTTGTTGCGGAGCACGGGCTCTAGGTGCACGGGCGTCGGTAGTTGTAGCACGTGGGCTCAGTAGTTGTGGCGCATGGGCTTAGTTGCTCTGCAGCACGTGAGATCCTCCCGGACCGGGGCACGAACCCGTGTCCCCTGCATCGGCAGGCGGACTCTCCACCACTGCGCCACCAGGGAAGTCCCAGTACATGAGTTCTTACGCTCGGTATTATGTCTGTGAGATTCCCCCATGTTATCGTGGGTAGTACAGTTTATTCTCCACCCCATTGGATGGATAGGACACCATGTATTTATCCTTTCTGGTCCTGATGGGCATTTGGATTGTTTCCAGTTTGGGATTATTGTGAATAAAGATGCCACGAACATTCTTATACAAGTCTCTTGGTGGATGCACATTATGTCTTTTAACCTGATTTCCATCCTTTGCCTTCTCTGTCATTTATTGAGACCCTTGGTCCTGCAGCCCCGAGGTCAGTCTGGCTCTGTAGCCCAGTCTCATTGCTTTTTTTGGCCAAGGCTCCTGCAAGGAGAGGGCTTCACACACTGCTCCCACCTCCCCGGCCTCTGCCCCCACTCGACTGCTGTCCCCTCTTGCCACTGATGCCCCATGGGTCCAGGTCTCCTGTGACCTTGGGCCTTTTCTGACCTTGGCTTTTCTGCAGTGATGTTCCAGCTCACAGCTCCCTCTCTCCTCCCTGGCTTGCAGGGACACCTCTTCCTTCTACTTCTCCCCTGCAAATCTGGCAGCTCCCTGTCAGCCTCTTCTGTTGGAGCCTCTCCTGCCTCTGTCCCTATGTGGTTGTTCCCAGGCCTCTGTCCTCAGCTCTCTTGTGCCCCCGTCTCTCCGAGGGGCCCCTCCTGCCACTGGGTCTTCAGCTGCCACGGATGCTGACGCACCATCCCTCTCCTCAACCCAGGTCCCCAGACCCAAAGGATTCCAAACTTATCCGGTGGCAGCCTGGATGGGCTCCGACATGAGGTTGTTTATTGTCTTTGTGGACTCACTTCGTGTGAATGAATATTCATGTGCTGCCTGCACGAACGTCAGTGGATTTGATTATGGGCTGTTGCCCTAGACTCCACCCAAGGTGTGATCGTGCATATATACAGTAAATCATGCGTTACCCTCTTAAACTTAGAAAATATTGAATTCTGAAATATATCTGGCCCCCAGGGTTTCAAGTTAACGTCGGTGGAGCTGGAACTCTCTCTCCAGCTCGTGGACGAGGCCTTTGCTCTCCCAACGAGCCCCTGCCCTTCCTGTGTCTCTGGGCTGGTGGCCACATACTCCTCTGGCCTCTCATTATCTCAGCCTCGTTCATCTCCGGGATCCCCTCCAGTTAATCAGTTTCCAGGTCCTGAATAACCTAGTGACTCTCTGGCCGTCCCTCCCCTCGCCCTTCCCCACGAATTCAGCCGCTCACAGCTCCTTCCTGGGCCATGGCGGGCAGCTCCCGTTGTCCTAGCCGGCCGAGCCTTCCCGGCACTGACACCAGAGGCAGCTTTAACACCAGGTGGATCACATGCTCATCCTGCTCAAAATGCTGCCAGGGCTCCCCGCCACCTGCTGGGTCAAGGTCAAGCTCTTTATTAGGACACAGGAGCCTGTGTGATCTGGCCTTCTGCCCTCCCCCACTCCCTTTGGGCCCCAGGAACGGTTGTGTGTTCACTACACCCCTTCTCCCTTTCACACCAGCAATTGCTCTGCCAGGAATTCCTCATGTGGTCTCCGGGGAGCTCCTGTTCACTTTTCAAAAGAGGCTGGTGGGCGCCACCTTCTCCTGGAGCTGCGCTCACCCCCCAGCAGATGTGCTCTCCTGTCCCTCTGGCTGGCTGCCTCTGGACAGCACGGGCAGCGCCCTGCTGTGCTCAGGACACCCTGTGAGGTATCAGCTTGTGAGGTGGGGGTAGAGGTGAGGGGTGGTACACTCAGCACCGATGGGCTCATCCCTCAGTGGCCTGTGCCCGGCTCAGCAGGGCAGGTGCTCACGAAATGCAAAAAAAAAAAGTTTTACTCAAAAAAAAATGAATCAATGTATGTATCATTTTGTGTTCTGCTGTTTTCAGTTAGCATAAGCATTTCCTTTTTAAAATTTATTTTACTGAAGTAGAGTTGATTTACAATGTTGTGTTAATTTCTGCCGTACAGCAAAGTGATTCAGTTATATATCTATACATACACACACACACACACATTCTTTTTCATATTCTTTTCCATTACGGTTTATCACAGGATATTGAATATAGTTCCCCGTGCTATACAGTTGGACCTTGTTGTTTATCCATTCTGTACGTAATAGTTTGTGTCTGCTAATCCCAAACTCCCAGTCTAACCCTCCCCCTGCCCCCTCCCCCTTGCCAACCACGAGTCTGTTCTCTATGTCTGTGAGTCTGTTTTTTGTCTCACAGATAAGTTCCTTTGCGTCATATTTTAGGTTCCACGTATGAGTGATATCATATGGTATTTGTCTCTCTCTTTCTGGCTTACTTCACTTAGTATGACAATCTCTAGGTCCATCCATGTTGCTGCAAATGGCATTATTTCATTCTTTTTTTATGACTGAGTAGTATTCCATTGTGTATATAGCTTAAACATTTTTTGAAGTTTCTATGTCATTTTATGTACTTGAATCTTCATTATTTAACCACATGTCAGAAAATTTCGATACTGAAGATAAGAAGTTAAATACAGCCCTGCATTTTACCCAGACCCCTGGGTGATTCATATGCACATGAAGTCACTGTTCACTTGAGTTATTTTTTCCGTCCTTTGCGTACGCATTTTGTAAATGGTTGACATGCCTGTGCAAATACAATGTTGGGTTCTGCTTTTCTCCCCCAATGTGGGAAAAGCATTTTCACAGTTTCTGAGTTCATCTTCTTAACCACAATGAGCAAAGTTTGTGTAATCTTTTAAAAATAACAGATTCACTCTTCTCTAGTTGCACATTAAAAGGGCCTCTGTTTTTTCATGAGTCCTCTTCTTGCATTTAGCTTTTTGATTCTTGGAACGGGATGGTTCAAACGAAATGGACATTTTCATGACCAGATCTGTATGCACCAAGTGGTTTTCTGAAGGGAAGCCTCATCTCCTTGGGAGAGTGGTTGATGACACAAACACTGTGTGCAGGAGGGGGTGGTCATTCTAGGAACATGGCCCATGGGACAAGCCCAGGTCCCATCCTCTCTACAAGTCCTACCTGATTCAATAACAGCTGTGGAGCCCGGCCAGGCTTGGAGAGGATTTACCAGATGACAGAACATCAGGATGTGATCTCTCCCTCCTGCCCTCCGCTCATTTCTACCCTGAGCTGAGCTCCTGGCAATTGCTGGGCATTTCTGTTCTTAACCCTGCCCTGCATCTGGCTAATGGACCAAGTGTAAGAGGGACCAATGGCCCCAGAAGGGAGGTGACTGTCTCCCTCCTTTACCCCACAAACCGGGATGTGGTGGTGACTGATACCCAAGGGCAGACTGCAGAGAAAATGGCAGGAAGTGAATTTTCCCCGCTGAATCTTCCTACAAAGACGGTGGTGGTGTTGTCTGTGGTGGTGGCCAACCTTTAGGAGGAGGGGCAGTGACAGGACACGTGAAGGCCCCAGGGAGTGACCAAGGTTTCCAGAGAAAGTCCTTCGCCCAGCTCAGACTTCGTTTCCTTCTCTAGAAAGAGGATGACAATAATAGTAATAATATCTATATCACAGGGCTGAGGTGAGAATCAAATGAGAAAATGAATTTAGGACACAGTCAGTTCTGTACAGATGCTGGATCCAGAGGGATGAGATTCCCAAGGCCTGGGGTAGGGCGGCCTCAGCTTCCTACTGCACCCATAACGTCTAGCGTTGGCTGGATTTGTCAAATGACTTTTTGTTTTACTTAATTTTTTTAAACAGAGGCTATTTATTTATTTTTACATTTATTCTGGCTGCACCGTGCGGCTTACGGGATCTTAGTTCCCTGAGCAGGGATCGAACCCTTGCCCCCTGCAGTGGGAGCACAGAATCCTAACCACTGGACCGTCAGGGAAGTCCCTCAAATGACTTTTTAAAGCCAAGGTCCTGAAACTTTGCTGTACGTTAGACTCACCTGGGGAGAAGCAATGCCCGATGTCCGGGGGCCCACCCTGGACCAGTTCCACGAGACTCTCAGGGAGGGAGGGGTCCCCCCACCAGGCTGTCACTCAGCACCGGCTGTGGCCCTCCTTGGCTTGAATGTGCCCTCCTGCCCTTGCCCGGCTGCTTCCCATTCATCAGAGGTCTTAAAGCTCCCCAGGTCATTCAAACTTGCTGGCTAATGCTCCACTGTTGTCACTGAAATGCAGTGAGACCGGCATTGCGCCAGGGATGATTTGGGCACTCGTTAGCAATACAGACTCCTGGGCCCCTCCCCAGACCTGTTGAGTCAGAAGCTGCACTTTTTTTTTTTTTTTTTTTTTTTTTTTTTTTTTTTTTTTGCGGTACGCGGCCTCT
>NC_041225.1:12882540-12891418 GCF_002837175.3 Physeter macrocephalus | reverse complement strand
CCCGGACCGGGGCACGAACCCGCGTCCCCTGCATCGGCAGGCGGACTCTCAACCACTGCGCCACCAGGGAAGCCCAGAAGCTGCATTTTAACCAGACTCCTGGGTGATTCATGTGCATGTTAAAATTTCAGAAGTACTGACTGGGACTCTAAGAGCATTGGTGAGTCTGCTGGGCACAGACCTCCTGTCCCGCTGGAATTCAGCCTCCAGGCTCCATGGGGCACCTGCGAGGTGCCTCCCTCATGGGGTTTGGAGGGTCCACAGCTGCAGCCTTTGAGGGGCCCCCTCCTGAGGCCTCAGACTTGATATGGGGTCGGTCGCCTGTGGTGTCACCAGGAAGGCACACGAAGGAAGCCACACCTGCACACCAAGAGCCATCCCCGGGAGCCCCTGAGCCGCCAAGGTCGCCAGCGAGGGGACCGCCGCCCTGGCCCTGCTCTGCCTGCGCAGCCGGCACAGGGGTTGGGCTGCCGTGCTGTCTGGGTTTTCACTGCAACAGTGCTGAGGCCAAGAACAGTCCCTGTCTCTACAGAGGCCTGTTTTTGGTGAAATACAGCCTCTCCTGTTGTCCCGCTTCTAGATTCTGCTCCCAAAGGCCCAGGTCTGTGATGGAATGTTCTAGAAGGAGCTTTGTTCCTGCCGCGCACCACGGCGCCCAGCGCTCTGGGTTAATTCACTCCTGTCCTGACAACATCGTCACCGTCCTAGCCTGCAATCAGTGGTCACGCTTGAGTCTGGTACAGCCTCCCAGGCTCTGTCACCTCTTCTCATCCAAGCTCACCCCAATAACTCATGAATCTCGAGGCCTGTTTCCCAGGGGGCCTCTCAGTCTCCTCCATCACACCGTCTGTGTACGGATCCCAACCTTATCGCCCTGCTCTGCTCCCCCTGCCTCCCCAGGAGCCGGGCCACCCCCGTGCCTTCAACACAGACCGCCGGGCTCCGTCCCCTCACCCTCATTACCCATCCGTCTGTGAGCTGACCCGCTTTATTTCCTAGTGTTTCCCCCACCTCCTCTTCGCCAGCATCACTCCCGTGCAGCGCGGGTTCAGGTGCTTAGCATCCCTTGCCCATCACTGCACCAGGCGCCGGACTGGCCTCTGCCGCCCGGCCGAGCCCTCTCACGTGTCCTCCTCCACCCTGAGCCACGGAGATCCACCCCTGGGCACACGGGACCGGGTCACTCTTCTCTTACATTCCTTCACTCTCATCACCTCTAAGAGAAAGTCCCCGCCTGTCAGTGTGGCCTGGAAGGCCGGCCACAGTGCGCCCCAGCTGACACCCCAACTCCCCACCCCAACCAAGCATGTCTGTGACTCCCGCAGGCTCGCCAGGCTGCGGCTCAGCACCGTTGGGGGCAGCCCTTGCGTGGCTGATTCCTCTTCCGGGAAGGCTTCCCTGACCTCCCCGGGTTCTAAGGGCACAGCTTTCTCTTTTCACTGTTTCCCACTAATGCATGTTGTCTGCTCCTTTCTTGGACTGTCAGCTGCTTAAGGGCAGGTAACACTTCTTCATAGTTTTAAACCCAGCTTCTAGCATAAGCTCGGCATGAAGCGCATACTTAAGGAATGCGTGGTGTCTGACTAGGTCGATTTATGTGCAGGAAATACTGCACATAATACTGAAATACGCCCCATCCTGACTCCCGCGCAGCTTCCCTTTGCCCCGGGACCCTCTGCTCTGGCCTGTGCTCACCCTGCCTAGCCCCCTCCGGATTCTCCAGGTTGCAGCAAGGGCAGCTGTGGGTCTCTGTCGGGGGCGGGGGGACGGACCTGTCCCTGGCAGTGGCTCTTAAGGCCTCTGGCCAGGCCTCAGCCGGGTCTGGCAGGTCTCGGATGCCCTTCCATCCTGTCCCAGACCTGGCTCGGGGCCATCGTGCACCTTCCCCACTGAGCTACACAGTCCAGGGACAGGATGGCACTGTCTCCTATGCTTCGGGCTTCCTCTGCCTCCCGCCACCCTCCGATTCCCTGGGGACCCAAGGTCTGCAGGGCTGCACAGCTGCTGAGCTAGGGAGGCCCCTAGTTTCCCAGTTTAGGTGTAAATGAGACCTCACCTCACTCCCTCAGGGGCCAATTTTACCTAAAAGTGGAGCCCCAAAGTGTTGCATTGATGTCCCACGGGGGAGCCTTGGCCCCGGCCTCCCTGCCCCCATCCTGTGCTCTTGCAGGATGGTCAGGTCGGCCGTGCGGGCAGTCAGTGCACACTCACACCCACACTCACTCACACTCACATATGCACTCACACAGCACAGACTCCCGGCGACTTCCTTTATTCTAATGGCAGGAGAGACAGGTTCTTGGAAGTTTCCTAACGTCTCACCCCAGATCTCTCCTTCCACGCTGCCCCACCCATTCAGGGGGCCGGCCTTTGCCCTGGGTGGGGCAGGGTTGGGGCAGAATTGTATGTGGGTCCTATGTCAGCCCCAGCCCCTTCCAGCAAGTGGGGTCCACCCTCGGCAGCGGCCCTCCCCATTCACCCCGGGACGTGCCCTTCGGCTGTGCGGCCACATCGGAGGGGAGGAGCCCTCCAGCCGGGGCGGGGCTCCCACGGCCACTGCCCTGGAGGCCCCTCCCAGCCTCTGCTGTTCTGTGGGTCAGTTTCCTTCCAGCCCCTCAGCACTGGGCGCCCTGCCGGCTATGTGAGATCCCTTTCTCCTCGAAACTAACACGAATCCTACATTTCCTGAAGATCTCATCCAGGACGCCCCTCTGTTAAAAAGCCTTCCTGGTGGCTCTTTCCCTTTGGCACGCCACTGAAGATCCTGGTGTTACCCATATGGTAAGAACAGACTGTACCCAAAGTCTCGCTTCTGCTGAGGTGTCCCTGATGCTAAGATCTGCATCTTTGACCTGGGATGGAAGAAGGCAAAAGCGGATGAGCTCCCACTCTGTGGCCACGTGGTGTCACATGAGGATGAGCAAGTCTCCTCCGAAGCCCCGGAGGCTGCCCGTATTTGTGTCAACGCGCACGTCACGAAAAGCTGTGGCAAAGATAGTTTTCACATCCGAGTGCAGCCCCACCCCTTCCACATCATCCGTGTCAACAAGATGTTGCCCTGGGCTGGAGCTGATAGGCGAGGTGCCTTTGGAAAGCCCCAGGGCACGGTGGCCAGGGTCCACATTGGCCACGTCATCATGTCCATCCACGCCAAGCTGCAGAACAGGAGCACGTGACTGAGGCCCTGCGCAGGGCCAAGTTCAAGTTCCCTGGCCGCCAGAAGAGCCACATCTCCAAGAAGTGGGGATTTACTAAGTTTAATGCGGATGAATTTGAAAACATGGTGGCAGAAAAGAGGCTCATCCCGGATGCCTGTGGGATCAAATACACCCCTAGTCGTGGCCCCTGGACACGTGGCGGGCCTTGCACTCCTGAGAGCCTTGGCGCTGTCCCCTCCTTACTCACGCCCACCGATAAATCCTACTTTCCTGTCCAGAAAGATCCAAAAAGCCTTCCTGATGTATTGCTCTGGTACCCGCCTCGGTCTCCCTGTACAGCCACCCCTGTGTGAGGAAGCCCCATCTGCGGGAAGTTTCTGGTGGTCTCGAGAGAGTTTCTCCAAGCTCAGGGGAAGGAAAGGCCCCTCCAGGCCCTCGATGCTGTGGACCAGCTGGTCACCAGCTGTGTGAGCTGGAATAATGCCTCCGACTGAAGGCGGAGGTGAAGTGTGAGGGGCGACAGGTGCACCCAACACCCCGGGCACCTAGGATCTGGCCACCTCTCTGAGTGTCAGGCAGCCACGGGGAACAAAGCCGTCACGTGCTGGGCCTGGACACTTTCTAAACAGGCACAGCCTGGGTGTGAGAATCGACAGGCATGAGGGCTGAGTGGTCCTGTTTCTACTCTGCCCCTGGGTGGATGGGAGGCGTCCAGCTGGGAGCTCAGAAGAAAGTGGAAGCCAAAGTGACTGTTCCTGGGGGTAACATGGGGGCCTTGGGACTCCTTATTTTTAAAATATATTTTTTAAATTTGGAAATAATTCCAAGTCTCTGAAAAGTTGTAAAAATAAAACATAGTTCAAAGAACATCTTTATACCTTTTGCCAAGATTTACTCCATTTGCTTTATCATTTGTCTCCCCAAGCACGTACACACACACACACACACACACACACACACACACACACACACACACGGATGTCTCTATATGCATAATTTTTTCCCTGAACCATTTGAAGGTAAGTTACACTTTTACCCTAAATACTTCAGTATTTTCCAAGAATAGAGATTTTTCTTATGGTATCAACTTTACAGATTGACATTGAGCCAGTACTTTTAGGTGTTGTAGATCGTCTAGTCTTATTTGTTGACCTAATGATGTCCTTGGGTTAAATCTTCTTCCCTGATTCAATATCTGAGAGCAGATACCGCATTCAGTTGTCATGTGTCTTTAGCCTCCTCCATTAATCTGGAACATTCCCTTGGCCTTTCTTTGTCTTTCATGCTGTTGAAAAGTCCAGGGGTTTTGTGAGGGCTCCTGGGCAGAGGCGGTTTCACCCAGGGGTTGACAGCACAGATGTTGAGGTAATGTACCTCCTGCAGCCTCCATACTCCTGCCTCACCATCCTAACAGTTGCTCATCTGGAATTACCAAGGAAGGAACTATTTCACTGAAATACACTTTTCTTCCCCCCAGATAATTTTTATCCCTTCAAAAGTGCCTAACTTCATTAAGTTTGGCCATCTTGTAGAGAAAATTTTCTAAAATGTATCATAAACTGGTCTTCCTTTTTAAAAGAGGACATGCCACATCCCATAAGTCTTTCTGGACGATCCAGGTCAAAACTCTGAATGGAAGTCGTCGTGCTTTGTTGCAAAACCAGCAATTGTGGACCCTTAGGGACTATTTCCAGCTCTACACTAAATGGTCCCAATTGCTCTGCTTTTTGATACTCACTTTTGTACTTTTTTTTTTTCTGATTCTGAGATTCTAGTCATCTGCCACTTCTTATAGCTCCTGGTATGCTTCTAGCAATTACTTCTTTAAATGGCCTTGGGCTGGGAAGATTGATAACCAAGTGTGTTAGAATTGTGTGTAAAGCAAGAATCTTAAGTTCTTTCTTTCTTTCTTAGACAGTTTTATTATTTTTTTATTTTTATTTTTAAAATTAATTAATTTTATTTATTTTTTGGCCACGTTGGGTCTTTGTTTCTGCGCATGGACTTTCTCTCGTTGCGGCGAGAGGGGGCTACTCTTCGTTGCGGTGCGCGGGCTTCTCATTGCTGTGGCTTCTCTTGTTGCGGAGCATGGGCTCTAGGCACACGGGCTTCAGTAGTTGTGGCACGCGGCCTCAGTAGTTGCGGCGTGAGGGCTCTAGGGTGTGGGGGCTTCAGTTGTTGTGGCACTCAGGCTTAGTTGCTCCGTGGCATGTAGGATCTTCCCGGACCAGGGCTTGAACCCGTGTCCCCTGCTTTGGCAGGCAGATTCTTAACCACTGCACCACCAGGGAAGTCCCTGGACACTCTTATTTTATTTTTTTAAACATTCACTTACAGGTTTTTGAGTGGACATATTTTTTTTATGGGTTTTTAAAATTGTTTTTTTTTGGGAAAAGTGCGTCTTACAAAAGGGCAGCTGCGAAATACAGAGACCTCTGCGACAATTACTTGTTTTTGCTTAACGTGAAAGAATGATTGGTATCCAAGGAATCAAAGCAGTAGATGGACAAATCAGGGGCATCTCCAAGTTATTTTCAGGAAATAGAGCAACAAAACGCAAAGCTATAATTTCCAATCAAGGAATTCTTCTAACAATTTAACTTTAGCTTATCTCGAGGCTTACCACCCCTCCGTCTCCTTTTAGTGGAAAAGCATGACTGACTATTGCAAACCAATTACTCCACTACAGGAAACACCTTAGAACATAGTTTCGAATCACATCTGTCTAGCTGCAAAGCTCAGGGATGCAATGAGGCAAATACCCACAAAAACAAACACAAAAACCCGACAACAAAAACCCCTCAAATGAGGACAAAGGTTTGTCAAAAAGTGACTGCACTGGAAAGTCTAGGAGATCATAAAGCATTAAATACAACTGGAACTGAGACCCAGTTTGTGTGAATACATGAGATAACCAGATAGTTTGAACTTCTATGGCTAGGCCCATTTCTCTATTTATACAGACAGAGCTAGCCCTGCTCTATTAACAGCTACCAATGTACTGCTTTGTCCTTTAAGATCTATTTTGAGTGGACATATGTTTTTTTTTTCCTTTCTTAAATATTTATTTATTTATTTGGCTGTGCCGGTCTTAGTTGAGGCGCCCCATGGTTACCCCTGCCAATCCCAGCCCCCTGCCCTCTCTGGCCAGGGCACCCCTCTGCCCCCTCTAGGACACGGGCAAGCTCCGCGTGGGCACCAGCACGGGGCCCCATCAGCACCGTGCCGTCTACTCTGGAGGTACCGGCTCCCCGGCCCGTCCCTCCACAGGCGCCATCTCTCAGCTAGGAGCCCATGTCCCCGGGCTGCCCAGCAGGACAGGAAGGGCTGTGAGTGGGCCTGTCCTCCCACGGTCGGGCAGGGTGGTTGGACGCAGTGTGCGAGCTGCTCGGGGTGCGGGGGAAGGACGTCCTGTACGTCGGGGACCACATCTTTGGGGACATCCTCAAGTCCAAGAAGCGGCAGGGCTGGCGGACTTGCCTGGTGGCTCCTGCGCTGTCCCGGGAGCTGGACGTCCGGGCCTGAGAGCAGGGTGAGCTATGGGGGGCCAGCAGGGGGCACCATGGTCACATCTTCCCCTCTCTCCTGCAGGGGGTTGGCAGTGACCATGATAATACCGTCCTCTCTGTGGTTTGTGAGAGCAGATCTATTTTATACACGAGGAAACAGAGAGCCAGAGAGGTTAAGCGGCTTGCCCAAAGTCATACAGCCAGAAGGGCTAAAGTTGAGACTCAAATCCTGTCTCCTGATTCCAGAGTCCTGCGGTGTTTCTGTAGTCCGAGGTTTCCTTTCTCACTGAACCCACCCTCCCTACCCACCCTGAGGAATCTTAGTGAGTGGAAGGCCCACTCTCCCAGCCGGGAATGACTTGTATCCTCGGGGTCAGGAGTTGCTATGAACCCAAACAATCTGGGCTTGTCCTAAGGGCTGGGTTTGAGTCATTGCCTTGTGACCTTGGGTGGGTCACCTGACTCCCTGTCAGCTTCCTCAACCGTCCCTGCTCTGCCTTGGGCAGAGTCTCCCTCCATGTAAGGAAAGGGTTAAGGATGTTATACACACAGCAGGGGGAGCCTAGACCCCAGTGACCTTTCCACCCTCACCTCAACTAGCTGAGCTAGGCCTGGGACAAAGGTAGGCAGGGCTGTCAAGCCCCCTGTCCCCTGTCCACTTTTCAGAGCGAATGGAGGAGCCGAAGAGGCTGGACATGCAACTGGCGGACCTGTACCAGTGAGAGTCCTGACCTGTGACCCCTTCCCGGGGAGGGGAGCAGGATGCAGGGTAGTTAGTGGTCCATGTCCAGGCCTGGCAGCGGGGTCCTCGCCAGAGTGGTCAGGAAATCACGATCTGTTTCAGGATGGGCTTCCCTAGTAAACTGGACTTTGGGACCCCTCTGACCCCCTTGGGACACTCACACTGTGACCTCTAGGCCCTTCCTGCTGGCCCACCAGCCTGGACTGAGGACGCTTACCATCTCACTCACGGGCACACACCCAGCCCAGTAACCCTCACTGGGTGCCCGTAGGGTGTCCCCAACTCGATCTGGGGAGGTTGTGCCTGGAGCCTGGGGGGCCGGCTCCTCTCTTCCTGGGTCACGTGGCCATTTTTGCACCAGGCACATGGATGGCGGCAGTTCTGGGCTGCCACTCACCAGCTCCACCAAGAGGGAGATTCGGGTAAGAGCGGGGTGCCGAGGGAGGAGGGGATGGGCCCAGCGTGGCTGAAGGTAGGGCTTGTGCCTCCGGGCTGCCTGACCGGATCCGCTCCGTCCCAGACCCCAGAGCCCACTTACGACTCCCCCAGTCTCCAGGAGCGCCACCTGGCCTTGTCAGCCAGCGCCCCCTGCTGGCCATATTCCGAATGACAGCAGTATGCTCTTAAAAGGGCCTGCAGGGTGATGGGTGGGGCTTAGCCTGTTCCTCAATCTCCACCGTTAACCTTGAGAAGTGCCTGCCTCCTGGGTTGGGTCCCCATGTGACCGACTACCCGGCTAGCGTCTGGGGTCAGCCAGACAAGGGGCCTGAGAAGACGGGATCTAGGGCCGGTGGAAAGGACATGTTCCCTTGTGGTATTACTTGACCAGTCACCAAAGCTGGGAGAGTGCCACAGGCGACATCAAGGGGATGCAGGCCACTTGGCCTTCCCAGGCCCAGCGGGGACCAATAGTGAAGGATCTTTGCTGAGCCTCTTGTAGGGTATTTGAGCCTCCCACAGCCCCGCGAGGTGGGCTGGGCAGGGATCGTCACCCTTATTTTACTCACGGGGAAACTGAGGCACAGAGAGGGGAAGTAGCATGTGCTCAGTCACTCTGGGAGTAACGTCTGGACCAGTTTTCTAGACTAAAAGAAGGGCCTGTGATGGGGGGCGCCTGTTGAGGGGGCTGGAGTGGGGACTGGGCGTGTGGGCCTCCTGCAAAGCCCTCTGAGGAGGCATCAGAAGGTAAGTGATAAAAAAAAAAAAAAAAAAAAAAAGAAGGTAAGTGATGCTGAGAGTTTAGTGCAGGGTGGTCGCTCTCCAGGGCCAGGCAGGAAACTAACTGTGAAGCGGGAAGTGGGGTCCGTGGCAAAGTGGGGAGCTGCCCCACTTCCCAAAGACCCCGGCTGGCCGGGCAACACGGCGGCCCCTTCCCTGTCGTGGGCTGCAGGGGCCGGGGTGTGGGGGGAGGGAGGAGGGGGGCGGGGGAGGGGGAGGGGGGAGGGGGGTGGGCGGGGATGGGATCTCTG
>NC_041225.1:12880445-12882391 GCF_002837175.3 Physeter macrocephalus | reverse complement strand
GGGGTGGGCGGGTATGGGATCTCTGCCAGCCAGTCACCCTGGAGCTGGACCAGTGCTACAGCGCGATGGGCAGCCTGTTCCGCTGCGGCTTCCGCCAGACACTCTTCTCCAGCCAGCTGATGCGCTACGCCGACCTCTACACGGCCACCTGCCTCAACTTCCTGTACCACCCGCTCAGTTCTCTGTACTGGGCGGCCCCGGAGCTGGTGGGTCCTTGCAGAACCCCCCCTGGCATCCCTGACCCTCCGTCCCAGAAGGATCCACTGGTCCCCAGCCCTGCCAAGAGCTTTTGAGGTCACCAGACCCACGCTCCCTCATCTAGGCACAAGTGGGTCAAACCCTTGCAGATAACTGTCCACACGGTTTAAAAAAAAAAAAAAAAGCTCTAGAGGGGTTGCGGTTGTATAGATACGATGCCTCTGCTGGGAAGTTTTCCTCCTGCCCTCCTGATTTAAACTGAGACCACATTTTCTCCCTAGTACATATGATACTGGTTTGAAGGAGAAAGGCTACGGTCTCCCTACCCTCAGTACACATACAGTGATCACAGAGGAAGTGGACCAAACAGTAGTCCATACAGTAAACGCTCCAGCTGGTTTTCCTCTGGAAGCCCTGGAGATGCTTCTGGGGCAACAGCAGGGAAGTGGAGGCGGCAAAGACACCACGGAGTTCATGGGGGCCGTGGGACTGACCAGTGCAGAGCTCCCCGGAGGACACCCGTCCCTCTCCCAACAGGCGGTCATTATTTCCGTCGTAGATGGTGTGCCATCTGCTGTCAAGGATCTGGACTTGAAACGAGTTCTCTGGGGCTCCCTGAGCCCTGCTTTTCTTGTCACTCTCAGCTCCCTTCCTGATATTTGAGAGGAGGAAAAACTATTTTATGTTTCTGGGCTGGGTGTTTGTTTTTTTAAAGCGATTCTGCTGAATGCGTAACATAACCCAGCGAAGGAGGTTTTCTTCTCATTTTACCACTGGTGAATTTTAAGTGCAGAGAACCTAAGTGACTTGCTGTCACACTGGTAGACAGACTGCAGAGTCAGCACTTGAAACCAGGGCTGCTGAACGCGCTCTGTCCCCTGCACCACACTGCCACATGCTGGGGGAACGGAGCTCTCACCATGCAGCTTCATCTCTTCTCTGGGCTTTTAGATGAGCAGGGCTGGAGATTTCCTGTTGGCAAAGCTGGGGGTCCGAGGCATAGTTATAGTGCTGTTAGACATTGTTGCTAAAGTAGAGACCAGACAGGTGAAGAGAAAGCATCCCGAGCACCCAGGTGAAACAGTTAAAGAAACCTGACCTTTACCCCGCTGTGCTGCCTGGGATTTTTGAGGAAGTGAAGTCCATCTGCCAGAACCTTCCTTCTCCTGCCGACCCTCCTGGGCTCCCTTTTCTGTGGCATCACTGGGCAGGAAGCTGGCAGCTGGGGGCAGAGGACGGAGCTGGGGGGGCGGTGTCTGTGCATAACTGGGGACTCCAGGAAGGCCTCACCACTGACGGAGCTCCTCCACCTCCTGCTGCATTGGTCCCCACGGAGGCCCCATGAGTCAGCAGCAGAGCCAGAACGGGCCAGTCTGGGCCCCGCCGCCCGCCTGCTCTCCTGCAGCCGGAGGGTGAGTTGCTGGGAATTGGGAGGAGCCACCTGGTTGGCCCAGGAGCTCAGCGACTTAGGGGCTACCCTGGGGCGAGAGCAGTGGGTCCCAGTGGAGCAGTATCAACCGGAGCGGGCATGTGGGAAATTTGCAGGAGCTCTTTTGCCTTCAAGTGCAATCATTCCTGAGTATTTACATAGAAATACGTTTTTTTTTTTAAATTTTTTTTTTTTTTTTGCTGTACGCGGGCCTCTCACCGCTGTGGCCTCTCCCGTTGCGGAGCACAGGCTCCGGACGCGCAGGCCCAGCGGCCATGGCCCACGGGCCCAGCCGCTCCGCGGCATGCGGGATCCTTCC
>NC_041225.1:12880012-12880190 GCF_002837175.3 Physeter macrocephalus | reverse complement strand
GGCCCCCCCCCCCCTTTTTTTTTCTTTTCCCCGGTACGCGGGCCTCTCACTGCTGTGGCCTCTCCCGTTGTAGAGCACAGGTTCCGGACGCTCGGGCCCAGCCGCTCTGCGGCATGCGGGATCCTCCCGGACCGGGGCACGAACCCGCAGGCGGCCTCTCCACCACTGTGCCACCAGG
>NC_041225.1:12865789-12879460 GCF_002837175.3 Physeter macrocephalus | reverse complement strand
GCGGGTCTCTCACTGTTGTGGCCTCTCCCGTTGCGGAGCACAGGCTCCGGACGTGCAGGCTCAGCGGCCATGGCTCACGGCCCAGCCGCTCTGCCGCACGTGGGATCTTCCCGGACTGGGGCTCGAACCGGCGTCCCCTGCATCGGCAGGCGGACTCTCAACCACTGCGCCACCAGGGAAGCCCAGAAATACATATTATTATACATTGCTTTTCATTTCTCCTATGTTATAGTTAGGGTATTATATTGATTTTTAAGATTATAGAGACAATCATTATATTATCTATGAATTTCAATTCAGGATAGAAAAGAAGAAATGAAAATATTTGTTTTATGTATTTATTTAATTGAAGTATAGTTGATTTACAATGTTGTGTTAGAAAATATTTGCATTTAAAATGAGGCATTGGGTCCGAGGGGGCCGAGAACCACTGGCTGTCAGCCCAGATTCACAGGTTCTGCTAAGCGGGGTCAGGTGACTGTACTGGGGCCCTGCACCTCTCCACACCAGTTCTGGCTCATTTCTCTGACAGATCCGTCTCCGCCCTGGGAGAGGCTGCAGAACACAGGCTCTCCCTGGCCAGGCTTCCTCTCCAGGCAGCTTTTATGGACACAATGTGTAGGGGCTTCTGCTTTGACCCCTCTGTTACTTTGTGCTGCCTGACTGCCCTTTGAGTGCGGACTCCAGTTTTCCTGAGTGGCAGGCTCAGTTCCTGGCCTGGTTCTGCAGCCCCAAGCCCTGCAGGAGGGTTCCTGTTCCTACCCTGGGGTTCCTGGGCCTTGATTTTCAAAATGCCCGTCTCATCGGTTCCCTTTAGATCGGTGGCTTCGGGCTCAGTGTGCGTTCTTCCCACCGGGTTTTTTACCAAGCACCTCCAGCATGCCCGAAAAGGGAGAAACTGAATTGTAAGCCACTCCACTTCTGCCCAGGAGAAGCTCAGAATTCAAGCACATCAATACTTTAATCAGTGCTTTGCAACTATTTTTCCCTCCCAGCCCACCACAGGGCTGGACCCACTCCCATCTGCAACTGCAGGTTCTCTGGGGATGTGTTGGTTTCTCTACCCCTTCACCTCCATCCCAGCCCAGACTAGGGCATTTTGACACATTTTCTACCCCTGGTTGGGAGTCACTGTGTGAACCTGGGAAGGTTCCATAACCAGCTTTCTTTGTTTCTTAGTAGGCTGAGGGCAAAGAGAGAGGCGAGGACCAGGAGGGCTGCACGGTCATCTTCCACTTGAAATATTTTTCAGATAACAGGAAAAATATGGAAGAGAGAAAAAGCAGCCATATTGAAATCTCCTAAAATGTAGCAGATTTGGAGCCTAAGAGCACTTCTTTTAGGTAGGAGGAAGGTGTCTTGCTCTCATCCTGGAAGGCAACCCTCCCGGGCCTCTGGGCCATTTGTGTGTTAACAAGTGGAATTATTTTGCCCAGTTCCCCTGAGTGTATCATTCCACATCCAATTTTATTTCTCTCCATTTCTTTTTAAAAATAGTATTTCCAGGACTTCCCTGGAGGTCCAGTGGTTAAGACTCAGCACTTCCAATGCAGAGGGTGTGGGTTCGATCCCTGGTCGGGGAGCTAAGATCCCACATGCCTTGCGGCCAAAAAACCAAAACATAAAGTAGTAGCAATAGTGTAACAAATTCAATACTTTTAAAAAAATGGTCCACATCAAAAAATAAATAATAATAATATTTCTGTGCACTTTTGATTCTGTTACTAGTAACAATAATACCTAATTGGCTATAGATGACCTCATTAACTGTTCTTTCCAGGTCACTATGAGAGACAGCGAGATGCCCAGACATCTTTGAACTTGATGTATACACGCATTAAAAACTGTAAGTCCTACTCATGATTCAAAAACTTGATTCTTTATTTTAGTCGGAGCTCCTCCGTGGTGTTAAGCCCTGGCCTTTCTTGTTCTGATGTCACTGATTTGAGTTCACATTTTTTTTTTTTTTTTTTTTGCGGTACGCGGGCCTCTCACTGTTGTGGCCTCTCCCGCTGCGGGGCACAGGCTCCGGACGTGCAGGCGCAGCGGCCATGGCTCACGGGCCCAGCCGCACTGCGGCATGTGGGATCCCCCCGGACCGGGGCACGAGCCCGCGTCCCCCGCATCGGCAGGCGGATTCTCAACCACTGCGCCACCAGGGAAGCCCCTTGAGTTCACTTTTAATGTTAGTGTATCGTCTGGCATTAATATTGGAGGCTTAGAAGGAATATATTTACATGTTTGAAATGACAAAACAAACTCCTGAAGGAATTGGTCTGTGGCACAGTTCACTAGTTTTATTTTCTGTGGATAAACAAGGGAAACATTTGGAATATCTGAGGATGAATAAGGGACAACAGGCTGCGTGCTCAGAGGGTTCACATTTTTTTTTTTTATCTCTGTGCATTTCAGAAGCTTCCAGGCCTTTCACGCTTCTTCCTGGGTTGACTTTTGGGCCTCAAAGTCCTGCAGGGGTAGGTTCTCCAGGCAAGAACCGGGTATCCCTGGCCTTCTGTCTTTAAACACTAGATTTTTATTCAAGGGGTAGAAGATAGTATTTTACGGGAAAACTGCTCAGACCCTAGGGCCTATGCTTTTCTGGAAAGGCGCTGAAATACAGTAGTATTACAGAAAGTATTTTGTAATGCTACAAAACTGAACCCTTAGAATTCCCTCCCAGGGTGGAGAGAATGCAGAAGGGCCTGGGGGTAAACGCCCTGGCAGCAGACCCTTAAGGGGTGTGAGGAAGAGAGGAAGGGGGCAAGGGACAGGGAGGGGAGAGAGACCTGCAAAAGGAAGAGGTGGCCAAAGGGCCCTTCCCGTGTTTTTCCTTCTGCCTGAAGCACCCCCATCTCTGCTCCCCCCTCACATCTCGGGGGGCCTCCCCACCTCCCTGACTGGATCAGTTCCTTCTCTTAGTCCCTCCCCCATGGACCTCTTTCTCAGGATCATCACACTTTGACATTTGTGATTCTTTAACATGTGTCCCCACTGGGCTTGAGGCTCCTTGGTGACAGGTCGTTTGGGTCATCATTTGTTATCTCTGGCTTCCACTGTCCTGTATGTTTTATTGAGTGAACCATATAACCTGATTTATTATTACTCTGGGTCAGCTTGTAGAACTGCAGGGGAAAGGGCGAGGCTAAAGACCTATAATGAGAGGAGAGGAAGTGGGGAAGGGCTATACAACTCTGGATTAGAACCCTCAACTCTTAGGAACTCATCTGAGGCAGGGTAGGGTGGGAGATATTTCTAGCTGGGGGTTCATTTGATGCAGTATATATATATATATATTTAATCCTGTGTCACCTCTGTCCTCATTTATCTGCACCTTAGAGATGTCCTCCATTACTCCTAAGACTGGTAGACACCGATAGTCATATCCCGTTACTGGAAGAATTTTTAGTTGGGCATGTGGCCACCCAGAAGACATTTCCCAGCCTTCTTTGAGGATGAGTGGGGACACGTGACCAAGTTGTGGTCCCTCCCATCCTAAGCAGAAATAATGCATCCAACTTCCAGGTTGTGACCTTAAAGGGAGAGGGTGTGCCTTCCACTCCCTCTCTTCCCCGTTCCCACTGGCTGCCACGTGAAACTGGCTGGGAGCCATGCTTGTCCATATGGATGAGGCTGCACCCTGGGGATGGCAGAGCCCCGAGACAGATGTGGTGTGGGCCTGGCACAGCTGAGCACTGGCTGTTTCACCAGGGTTGCTGATGGGAGAGAGATGCATTTCTAGTTGTGACTAGTTATAGCGGCTGAATCGGTACCGAATTCCGGCACCCAGTCCTGAGCAGGCAGAAATGAAGAGAAGCACCATCCCTGGGGTAGTGATCTTGTGGTAAAAATGTGATCAATCACCTCATCTGGAGGAAAAATGATGATAGCACTTTGGCTATCACAGTGATTCTTATTTGGTAAGTTGGGAACAGTTCAAGAATTTCTTTCTCAGATTTGCTCTTTCCTTATCACCATCCTAGCTCTCATTTCCATACTTTAGAGATAGGAGTTAAAAGCTCTGGACTTGGAGCCAGGCAGCTCTGAGTTTGAAACTTCAGTCCTGCCTGTCAATTACTGTCTCACTTTCTCTGTTTCCATACCTATGCCATAGGGCTACTGTGAGAATGTAGCCCGACAATATGCCTGGAAGGCGGCCAGAGCAAGCATGAAATAGGAGTTTCCTCTACTACTGTATATATGTGTACTAGTCAGGATTTTTCCCTAGCAACTGACAGAAACCTAAATGAAACTGGCTTAGGAATAAGGGAATCAATTGTCTCATATCAATGAAAAGTACAGGGCTTGGCCAGCTCCAGGCTTTAGCCAGGGATCAAATGATGTCACTGGATGTAAGCTTACTCTCTCTAGCTCTCAGGCTTATTCTGTGTTGGTGCCATTCTCTAGGAGGTTTTTCTCTCCGTGGTTATAAGAAGGTTTAGAGATTTCCATCCTATCTTTTCAGCAACTCTACCAGGAAAAGAGTCTCTCTCCAACAAAAGTCTGGGAAACGAGTCTCACTGGTTTTGAGTGAGAAATAACCCCATCGTCCAAATCAATGCCGCTGGCCAGGATACTGGGCTCTGGTCGGCCTAGCCGGGGTCACATGCTCATGTGGGTGGAGTCCGTTCCTGTTAAGCAACAGATTGTGAGCGGGAAAGAGGTGGTCCTAAGGAAATTAGGGCACCCTTATTAGAAGAAGGACTGCATGCCAAGCAGGCACAACAGATGTCTTTTATCGCATGAGTGCCTGCACCTCGTAAACAGTAGTAAATGTGAGCTGTCACGCCGCCTCCTCTCCTCGTCTTCTGCTTCATGGCCATGCTGCACCCGGATGCCGGTATAGAACCGTCCGTATTTATCTTCCTTTAACACTCCCTTTACACGCCCCCTTCTCAGAAGCTGCACATTAGACTTAATTTCTGCCGAGGCCCCTATCTCCCCTGCAATTCCCTATGAACCTTCCTCCCAAGTGATTAAGGGCCTGCTTCTTACCTTCTCTCTCTCCCTCCCTCCTGCTCCGGGTATCTACGAACAGCTATTTACTAAACAAGAGGGTTACTCAGAATCTACAAAGAGCTCCAGAATCATGGTGCAGTTTTCTGTAGCTGCTACACCATCCCCATCCCTTCCACATCCTTTTATATCCTGAAGATGCTACTTAGTCCAATCAGGCTGTTTAAAACCTCCAATCTGTCAGTTTGAAAACGACACGTTATTCGATGCCAGTGGTTCGGCCTACATTGTTAGAACCCAGGGTGGTACTGTGAGACGTCCTGCGAGGAACTGGCAATAGCGAAGCTGTTCTTTTGAGAAGTGAGCTGTAACACTGAGACGATGTTCTGAGGAGAGAGAGACGTAAACTCACCAGACAGCTGATTCCCAGTCTGGGTGGGGGGATGGGCATTAGGGGGCCAGGGTGAACCGTCTGAAGCCACAGAACAGCTCATGCACAGAGGACGGCAGTGCGGGCCCAATCAGAGGACCGGTCCACGGACGTGAGAGGGAATGCCTGGGGTCTGAGGCAAGGACGTTCCTAACGAGGAGGGCCGTGCTTCAGGCTCTTTTTGTCTCGTGATTTTGAATATTTGATTTCCCCGAGTCCCATTTTCAGCTTCCAGGACTTCTGAGCAACCCCCCGGGCATTATTTGGCTTTAGAGGTAAAGTGAGTCTGTCTAAAGGGAAGGGAACGCCTAGCTGTGTGGATTCCTGCATTTTGGTTGTGGTGACAATCTATTTCTCATCGAAAGTTAGTCTATTAGCATTATGGTTTTATACCTGTTTTATGAACCTCGTTTTTATCAATCTGGCTTAGAGAGATGGATCTGCTTCCCTCACAATGGAAAAATCCACATCAAGGTGAGTTCTCCAGGGTAATGGGTGTTCCCTGTGAGGCCTCTTGGGATAGCCTATTGGTGTTCCCCAGACAAACCCCTAATTCTCTAGGCCAAGCCACCATCACTGTTTTCTGTAATAAATATGATAAATGAATAAGCAGGAATGAACAAAAGTTAATTGTTTTTTAGATGATACATAAATATTAAGAACACTAAAATCTAAAATACGTTGACTAGGTTTTCCTGTACATTATATTTACACAACGATTCTGATTTTACCTTTCCACAAGCAGGTGCCCAGGAGGAAGGAAAGGCGACCTATGATAGTCTCTGGGGCTCAGACGTCTTCTCAGGCCAGGTGTCCCTTAGCAGAGCAAAGAATTGAAGAGGCAAGGGTCCTTTCCCCACCCCTGTCTGCTGCTCCCTTTTGTTTTTATTTGAAGCATTTCTCAATAACAAATGCAAAATTAGGTTTGACTATAAAAAGCTAGATGACCACTCCAGTTCAGGATTGTGTATCACTTAGGAGGCCAGGCCCAGAAAGGATGTGAATTACCTCTCATCTCCAAGGATCTGTGACGGAAGTCAAAGATGACACATAAAAGTCATCTGTGATCTCTGAGCGAAAGGCACAGCCAGCATAAACTCAGCTGCAAAATGAGACGATTTGACCAGATGGTCTGTCACATCCCACCTAGTGGGGAAGGCTAGTTTCTACGCTCAGATCTTCCATGCTGGAAGGACTTGCCCTCTCTGCTACGGTGGATGCAGGAAGGAAAGTCTATCATATTGTGGAATTGACCTCCTGATATAAAAAATAACTATGTTGGGATCAAGGTAGGTCAATAAAATTGAAATTTTTACCATACTTGTGGGATAAGTTAATTTTCAAAGTTTGAAATTTATGTATGCTGTAGAGCTGTGGCAAACTACAGTCTTAAATAACCAGACTGTCCCATGGGGGTGTAAAATCTGAGCGTAAGCCCAGGGAACTACTTCCCAAGCCCTGGGGCCCACAGTCTGCATCCATGATGCCCCTCTATTACAGTTTCTCCCAGGCCACCTAGGTTAAGTGCATTTCTTGTCTTGTAGAAGCTCTGAAATGTCTCTCTTTTAAAAAAAAAACATCAAGAAGTTACGACTCAAGGACTTGAAACCCTAATGTTACCGGCAAAGCCTCATTTTTGCGGAATATAAAACACTCTGTCTCTTCCACTTCTAAGAGTTCGTTGAGAGAAGCCACCACTAGGTCATGTTCCTGCAGCATTTCCGGGTAGCGGGACACTGCTCGCTCGATCCTGGCCGAACGCCGCACAGGAGTGATAAGCTTCATGTCTTGCACTTCCGGCATTCCGTTTATTCTGAGAGACAGCAAGAGATGCATTCAAAACCTTCTAACTTCTTTCAAAATTCTACTTGTTAGTCTTTATTTTTTTCTTATTCCCTAATAAAGCACAAGAGACATGTCTATAGCAGCTCCCGCCCTAAGATGGACGTGCCCTCACTGTCAGAATGAGCTGGGTGGTGTCCACCCGCTCTCAGACGGTGTCAGCACAGGGATTTAATTGAATTAAGTGTTAAGTGTGGTTTTATTTGAAGTCAGCTACTTGGCAGTTGGTGTTTGTTTATTCCATAAACTTTCAAAGAGCTGACGGGTTTTGAGGAAATTGGGCCTAACACCAAATGAGGCTGGGCTAATGAATTCTAAGATTCTTTCTAGCTTTTGACAGTAAATTATTCAAAAGACATCTTTTAAGATGGTGGACCAAACCACAAATTGAAACTGGAACAAATCAGGCATCTTCCTGGTAAACTTGAATGCATTCCAGTCACAGGCAGCCTGGAGGGTAAGTTGCCGAGACCTTTCCACGCGGTGAATCCTGGTCACACATCACAAAACCACTGATTACATCAGCCTCATAAAACTCGTGGCCAGTCTGCTGAAAATGCTCATCATCAATTCCGGAGACAGTAAGAGGTGGTCTTCACGTCAGCTGCCTGCCTTCATCCACCCACGAGCTGACTAGAGTGGGGAAGTGACAGGTCTGAGACAGGAGTTTAGACTGGAAGAGGCCCAGCTGTGCTTTCCAGAGAACGAAGATACAGAACTGTGGTCTTGGTGCTTTTGTTTGGAATTTTCCTTTCAAGAGCACGAACAGAGATTGATGTTATACTAATGTTTTAGAAAATTACATTGATACCCTGACACAGTTCCTGAAATTACTCTGGATTCTTAAACTTACACAGGTCTCAAAACCAAACACTTTTGAATACTATGCGCGGCCTCTAACTAGTACATGCCTGACCGCCTCCCTGTTCCTACAGGGCTGTTCACAGCTCCTTCCTTCCCACAGCTCCAGAGGTTGCCCTGCTTGGCAGTTTGTGCAGCACCCCTGCTCCTGCCCCCCAGGACTGGCTGGAAAGGTGGGTGGGATCTGCGAGTGCAGCACAAATGAGGGGGAAGAGGGAGGACCAATGCCAGGAGGGAGGGGTGACCCCACTCCAGCAGCCCTCCTGCCTCTGGCAGCTCCTTCCTCACTGCAGGTCAGGTCTCCTCGGGGGTGGTGTGAGGGGGGATGGCGTGGGTACAGAGAAAGGACACAGATCTTTCTGGCACTGGTTCCAACCCTCCCCTCACCCTCAGCTCCTTCCCTTAACACCAAAGATGGATTAGACCACCTGGTCCTCGTATGAGGCAGAAGGTTACCACTAATCTGATGGTATCCTGGATCTGTGGAGGAGAAATTGAGAATTGGGCTTGAGTTAGACCTGTGAACACAAGCCTGCTTTAGAGTTTGCTTACCTAGGGATCGGGGCGATCTGTAATTTGATACCAGGATGATTATCCTGTTCTGACTTGGTTATTTGGAGTGTTGCTGAAACCTGTTCCCTCTCTTTTAGAGAAAGACAAGACGTCCCAGACTCCATCTTCTTGGCCAGCATTTCTATTGATGTTATATTAGTTTCAGCAGCTAAAGAGTCAGAGGTAATTCCTGTGTGTACAAGGTCAGAAAGAAAAGATTTAGCAATTTAATACTGAAGCTAAAAAATCAATAAAATGAAACAGCAGTTATCTACAATGATTTCTCAGTGATCCTTATGGATTCCATATACTAAATAAAGAGTAATTGAGGGCTTCCCTGGTGGCGCAGTGGTTGAGAGTCCGCCTGCCGATGCAGGGGACGCGGGTTCATGCCCCGGTCCGGGAAGATCCCACGTGCCGCGGAGCGGCTGGGCCCGTGAGCCACGGCCGCTGAGCCTGTGCGTCCAGAGCCTGCGCTCCGCAACGGGAGAGGCCACAACAGTGAGAGGCCCGCGTACGGCAAAAAAACAAAACAAAACAAAAAAGAAGAGTAATTGATTTGGAGTGGGACTTACAACTAGTTTTTCCTGCTAAGCCCTGTAGTAACACCCTGCTACATCAGGCCATCCTCCTAACCAGCCCTCCAGGCAGCCTTGGGGCCTGTGAGAATGGATCCCTGCTACCCTTTAAACATTCTGAACACATCCCCAATCTCTTATTCACTCTTGAGGGAGCTCCCTTAGTGACCAATCATTGGCCTCTTCCTACCCTTACATCACACCTTGGATCCATTTTCCTGACTCATTAGGGTTATCAATCCACTTGACCTTCTGATCCCTCCCGACCCAGGTGTGACCATATGGCTATCACCTTGGACAGTCGGTGAAAAAATGTCTTGTGTTGACACAATTTGCGTGATAGCCCAACCATAACAACCAAAATTAAGGGAAGGAAATCAGGCTGAGACAGACAGATACTGTGGCTGGAGGCTGAGACCCCAAGAGAGGCCAACAGGGGCCAAGAGGTGGGAAAGGCATGGATTCCTATCTCCTCTTTTTATCCCTTTGAAGAACACTGCCACACATTAGAAACAAATACCTGAACTGTAGCATCATTCTCAGCAAGAGGACCACTGAGTATAGGTACTCTACAACCTTATTCCCCAAAGTAATGGGTTAGTTGGCTGTAATTCCTTATGACTTGATTGTTCCCCAAAGGTCAGTCTACCCCTTTGGTTTTTTTTTTGGCTGCATGGCACGCATGGGAACTTAGTTCCCCGACCAGGGACTGAACCCAGGCCCTCCGCAGTGAGAGCGTGGAGTCTTAACCACTGGACCGCCAGGGAATTCCCTAAACCTACACTTACTTAAAGGAAAAAGATTTGTCACCTTCTAAGATTATAAAAATAATCCATTTTATTTTCCCAAGGTAGCTTTTCTTTTCCCCATTCATATAACAAATATTATAATTAATGTGCCACTCACTGTATTTGGCACATTTTTCATAGAAGAGTTCTCTAAAGGTTCTGGCCAATGACAGTAATGGTGAATTAAGTGAAATGATTCCTGAGATGGGTATGATTTAAAGGTATAACATGAATTTGGATGTGTATGTGTTGGTGGGCTTGTTATGATGAAACATGTAACTTAAACCAAAGCACCTCTCCCATTTGCCTCAGTCTCTTCTGGTAAAGAGTCACTTGCCTTCTCTCACCTTCTCTCCAGGGAAGCAAGACACCCTAGTCTAGGCTGCTTTGGTGGAAACCTTTGTTTGGTGTTGAGCAGTATATTTACTTGTAATAATAGAATAGAAATGAATCAGCTGATGATGCAGGTCGAAAGGGCAGGCCATAGAAACCAAGAAGCAAGAGGCATTTCAGGGGACTTACAATTACAATTCTTTTTTTACCCCCTATGTGTTCCTCAATGACTTCTACTTGAGTGGCTGGAGGGAATGAATTTAAATACAAAATAGTAGTACCTCCTGTGGTTCTGCCTGGGTCTTGCAAAATATTAAGGACAACTTCCCGCAACTCTTGTATTGGCTGGAAGGAAGAAAATACATGAACAGTATTAAAAACATTCATGGAAAAAAGTGATCTAAGGAACTTATGATGTTGTTCAACATCAAACAGGCTTTTTATAACAAAAACATATCCCTTTTTATCTTTTGTCTAACTATAAATAACATTTAAAAGGTTTCAGTTTTGGCTTTTATGGGAAAAATAAAGGAACAAAGAAAGTGTTGGTTAAATGCTGGCATGCTTGACTTTTTCTTTTGCACAAAATTGCAGATTTTACATGAAATCACACCAAGAGATACACATTAAACTCAATAAAGTTAACTGTGGGAGGAAGAGAATGATAGTTGGGTACAGGAAGAAAAGAATAAATAAAATGAGAGGCTTTGCATAGAACAACCATGACGATGTGTCACGAACTGTGAAATATGGTCAGACCTCCGACACTTTGAGAGGTAAATAGGTACCTCTTATTTTTGCATGGGGGCTCACATTCTCAGAGGGCTAAGACTAGTACGTATGTGGACAATGTGAAATCTCTTCACGTCCATCCTGGGCATAGAAGTCTGGATATGGCAAAAGCCGGACAAGTCCATTTTGTGGATGCATACCATACTGTACTCCAAAAGTTAAATCTAGTCTGTGTTTGGGGTGCTGACCCTTAGCAGGCTGGACAAGTCCATTCTATGGATGACATATTTAGAGTCTCTGAGGGCAAACTAACCCATTCTTTCTTGATGGCGAGTTCAGAAACTAAAAGTCTGTCAACTCCATTCATTGGAAACGTAGCTCACACGCTCAGAAGGCTGAACAAGAACAAACTGTGGGGAGTGGGCTCAGACACTCTTTGCTTTGGTAAGTGCATTGATGTACTGTGGAAGTCCTTTCTGTGGATCAAGGGTTCAGCAACTCAGAGTGACAGCAAATAATCGTTCTGTTGGATTGGGATTTACTCCTTCTGTAGACTGAAGCATCCTCTTCTGCAGAAGTCACCTCAGACAGTCTACTGGTGGGGAATTCGAGAAACTGGCTTCAGGAGGGCTTTATCAGGAGTCTTCCCACGCGGCGCCCTTCCCAGTCTCTCAGCTTCTTGGCGGTAGCTGTCTCTTCGGCCTTTTTACTTAATTGCCAGGTAAGCAGCATGCATCTTGCGGAGCGACCAATTCTCGCCCCACTGACGTGTGCCACGCCAAGCGAGAGCGAGGTGTGCGAGCGGGGGGAAGCGCCGGCTTCTGACACGTAGGCCTGGGCTTCTCTGGGGCGGGTGGGTCCCGTGCTCCGAGGTGACACTTTTTGGTTGGTGCGAGGCTGGCGCGCTATATGCGAGCGCGAGGAATGCCGGGAGGGGCTGGCGGCGTGGGTGGTGGCAGTGACCCCGACAGCGGAGACCTGGGCGGGGTGGGGGGTTTGCTCACGTGGCCGCCGCCATCTTGTTTCTGGCATGCTTGACTTTAATGAAGAGATGTATTTATGGAAAGTTGTCTATAATAAAATTTCTCTAAATCAATTTTCTTATTGACTTATATAATCCCACTGAAGATGTGTTCCCACATAAAGATTCTGATCCAAAGATGTAAAGCGAGCCGTACAGAAAATGTGGCATATGTTTTTAGTGTTGTCTTAACTGAAGTTTTGTTTTTATTATAAAAGTCATAGATCTTTTTAATTTAATTTTATTTATTTATTTTTGGCTGTATTGGGTCTTTGTTGCTGTGCACGGGCTTCCTCTAGTTGTGGCAAGCAGGGGCTACTGTTCGTTGCGGTGTGTGGGCTTCTCACTGCGGTGGCTTCTCTTGTTGCGAGCTCGGGCTCTAGGTGCGTGGGCTTCAGTAGTTGTGGCCCACGGGCTCTAGAGCGCAGGCTTAGCAATTGTGGCGCACGGGCTTCGTTGCTCCACGGCATGTGGGATCTTCCCGGACCAGAGCTCGAACCCGTGTCCCCTGCATTGGCAGGCGGATTCTTAACCAGTGCACCACCAGGGAAGCCCAAAAGTCATATATCTTCTTACAGAAAACTGAATAGGTCAAATATGAAAAGGAAAACCACCCATAATCCCATTATCTAAATATAACCTTCAGTTAGCATTCTGGGCAATTTCCCCCCAGCCTTTCCTTTCTTTCTTCTTTCATTTGGTAAAATAACATAAAAAACAAATGGCCGCTGAGCCTGCGCGTCCAGAGCCTGTGCTCCCCAACGGGAGAGGCCACAACAGTGAGAGGCCCACGTACCACACAAACAAAAAAAAAAACACACACACACACACACACAATTATAGAAAAGTAATTTTCTGATAAAATTATCTTGAGATAGCCGTCCTTTTTAAAGCATGTTAACGAGGCCATGAAGCGGAACATCATAAATGAACTGTACGTTCTCATAGGAACATAGTATTTGGAGCCTGGTCTTCCTGACCTGGGACTCTTTTTTTTTTTTTTTTTTTAACATCTTTATTGGAGTATAATTGCTTTACAATGGGGTGTTAGTTTCTGCTTTATAACAAAGTGAATCAGTTATACATATACATATGTTCCCATATCTCTTCCCTCTTGCGTCTCCCTCCCACCCTCCCTATCCCACCCCTCTATGTGGTCACAAAGCACCGAGCTGATCTCCAAGCTATGCGGCTGCTTCCCACTAGCTATCTATTTTACGTTTGGTAGTGTATATATGTCCATGCCACTCTCTCACTTTGTCACAGCTTACCCCTCCCCCTTCCCATATCCTCAAGGCCATGCTCTAGTAGGTCTGTGTCTTTATTCCCATCTTACCCCTAGGTTCTTGACTTTTTTTTTCTTTCTTAGATTCCATATATATGTGTTAGCATATGGTATTTGTTTCTCTCCTTCTGACTTGCTTCACTCTGTATGACAGACTCTAGGTCCATCCACCTCACTACAAATAACTCAATTTCGTTTCTTTTTATGGCTGGGTAATATTTCATTGTATATATGTGCCACATCTTCTTTATCCATTCATCTGTTGATGGACACTTAGGTTGCTTCCATGTCCTGGC
>NC_041225.1:12864315-12865758 GCF_002837175.3 Physeter macrocephalus | reverse complement strand
TTTGTTATTGAGCTGCATGAGCTGCTTGTAAATTTTGGAGATTAATCCTTTGTCAGTTGCTTCATTTGCAAATATTTTCTCCCATTCTGAGGGTTGTCTTTTGGTCTTGTTTATGGTTTCCTTTTCTGTGCAAGAGCTTTTAAGTTTCATTAGGTCCCATTTGTTTATTTTCGTTTTTATTTCCGTTTCTCTAGGAGGTGGGTCAAAAAGGATCTTGCTGTGACTTATGTCACAGAGTGTTCTGCCTAGGTTTTCCTCTAAGAGTTTGATAGTGCCTGACCTGGGACTCTGTATCAAGTAAATAACAGATAGAAACTGACAACAGAGCATAAAAAAGCAAAGCTATCTATACATTTTTACAAAATCTAAAAGGCTGTAAGCTTAAGAAATGGGAATAAATGTACAGAATATATTGCAAAAGGTCTTAATTATATAAAACACTCATTAAGTGTATTTTATATTTTCACAGGCTTCTAGGTAAAGACGACGCACTAAGTACACATTTCTTTTCTTTTTTTTTACACATTTATTTCTAATCACTCTTGAAACTCTACTGAAATTATAATAAAGGGATTAAAAAGGAGGCAATAACCACAGGGAATAGAAGAAACAGCAACAAGATTTTGGAAGCTCGAATGTAGAAGGAAGAGGTAAGCAGTTTGACCAACTTGAAAGAGCCAAATTCTAAGCTGGCAGTGTGGCTAAGAAAGAACCTGATTCAACCCCAGAGCCTCTGAAAGGCTGAGGAATGGATGGAGGGGTCAAAATCAGGAGGGCCCTTGAGCATCTGTCAAAAAGCAGTCAGACCTGGGAATTCCCTGGCGGTCCAGTGGTTAGGACTCGGCGCTTTCACTGCCATGGCCCTGGTTCAATCCCTGGCTGGAGAACTAAGATCCCGCAAGGCGCGTGGCTCGGGAAGTAAGCAAGTAAATAAATAAATATGGTCAGACCTCCAAATCCACCCTGCATCCCTGAACTCCATGCAGCCCGGTGACTGTGCCCCTCCCACCTTCATCCAAACAGGACACTGGCCATGTATCCTCCAAGTCTCTGGGGGCTATCTTGCAAGATTGAGGGTGGGAGTGCCTACTGAAAAAAGGGATAAATGAAAGTTTCCACGCTGAAGGTTGAGACACCCAGCTCTCTCCTCCCCCATAACACCTGGTAGCCTGGTTTCTAGTTCCTGGGAAGAAGACTGGATGAGTCTTCTTCAGGGAATATAACCAGTCTTAGAAGGAAGACCTGAGGACACTGATATTGAGGGTTCTTCAACTGACTCAGCCAAATCACCCTATGGTAAAGCCTCATCTGTGTCCAGAGTTTTTAACAAGCTTTTTAAAATCCACCTCTTATATTGAAACAGCCCAGTTTCACTGGCGTCTGAGTAAAGCATTTAATGAGCAATAGAGAACAACCCCCTACCCACCAAAAAAAAAAAAAAAA
>NC_041225.1:12829762-12863899 GCF_002837175.3 Physeter macrocephalus | reverse complement strand
TTTGTTATTGAGCTGCATGAGCTGCTTGTAAATTTTGGAGATTAATCCTTTGTCAGTTGCTTCATTTGCAAATATTTTCTCCCATTCTGAGGGTTGTCTTTTGGTCTTGTTTATGGTTTCCTTTTCTGTGCAAGAGCTTTTAAGTTTCATTAGGTCCCATTTGTTTATTTTCGTTTTTATTTCCGTTTCTCTAGGAGGTGGGTCAAAAAGGATCTTGCTGTGACTTATGTCACAGAGTGTTCTGCCTAGGTTTTCCTCTAAGAGTTTGATAGTGCCTGACCTGGGACTCTGTATCAAGTAAATAACAGATAGAAACTGACAACAGAGCATAAAAAAGCAAAGCTATCTATACATTTTTACAAAATCTAAAAGGCTGTAAGCTTAAGAAATGGGAATAAATGTACAGAATATATTGCAAAAGGTCTTAATTATATAAAACACTCATTAAGTGTATTTTATATTTTCACAGGCTTCTAGGTAAAGACGACGCACTAAGTACACATTTCTTTTCTTTTTTTTTACACATTTATTTCTAATCACTCTTGAAACTCTACTGAAATTATAATAAAGGGATTAAAAAGGAGGCAATAACCACAGGGAATAGAAGAAACAGCAACAAGATTTTGGAAGCTCGAATGTAGAAGGAAGAGGTAAGCAGTTTGACCAACTTGAAAGAGCCAAATTCTAAGCTGGCAGTGTGGCTAAGAAAGAACCTGATTCAACCCCAGAGCCTCTGAAAGGCTGAGGAATGGATGGAGGGGTCAAAATCAGGAGGGCCCTTGAGCATCTGTCAAAAAGCAGTCAGACCTGGGAATTCCCTGGCGGTCCAGTGGTTAGGACTCGGCGCTTTCACTGCCATGGCCCTGGTTCAATCCCTGGCTGGAGAACTAAGATCCCGCAAGGCGCGTGGCTCGGGAAGTAAGCAAGTAAATAAATAAATATGGTCAGACCTCCAAATCCACCCTGCATCCCTGAACTCCATGCAGCCCGGTGACTGTGCCCCTCCCACCTTCATCCAAACAGGACACTGGCCATGTATCCTCCAAGTCTCTGGGGGCTATCTTGCAAGATTGAGGGTGGGAGTGCCTACTGAAAAAAGGGATAAATGAAAGTTTCCACGCTGAAGGTTGAGACACCCAGCTCTCTCCTCCCCCATAACACCTGGTAGCCTGGTTTCTAGTTCCTGGGAAGAAGACTGGATGAGTCTTCTTCAGGGAATATAACCAGTCTTAGAAGGAAGACCTGAGGACACTGATATTGAGGGTTCTTCAACTGACTCAGCCAAATCACCCTATGGTAAAGCCTCATCTGTGTCCAGAGTTTTTAACAAGCTTTTTAAAATCCACCTCTTATATTGAAACAGCCCAGTTTCACTGGCATCTGAGTAAAGCATTTAATGAGCAATAGAGAACAACCCCCTACCCACCAAAAAAAAAAAAAAAAATGGTGAGAGAAGAAAAGTTTTGGAGAAGAATCAGGCAATGCAGGAAGAAATGGGAATCTGAGGGTTTTGGTGAAAGGAGATCCCAGAATGACAGCCAATAAAGACAGGGGTAAAGAACAACCTGTCGAGCCTGGAACAGATCAAGAAGGGTCTGGGAGAAAAGTCTCTGAGAAAAAGAAATCAACAGAATATCTAATGTTTTGAAAGTATGGAGAAATTTAGATAATTATATAGAAGAGTTTGGGAATTAATTATATAATAAATACTCAGAAAACTAAGCAAAGGGAAAACAAGAAAATAATTTCAGGAAAATTATAAAACCGTACGTGAAAGGCAAAGTAATCATAGTGTATACCACATGGCTCAATGCATATTTCTCACATAGTCATAACAATGTGAACACTGAATAGTGACCAGAATTTCCATATGACTCTAATGGAAATATGGAGGACAGCAAAAGTCTGCAGGGGTGATAGGGGTGTCTATGTGTGTGTGTTGGGGATCTGTGTGAGTGTGTGTGAGAAAGAAGGTTAGATCCTCATCCTGTATAGTTGGATGTCTACAAATCATGTCTAAAGAGAAAAAAATCAAGAAATAGTAATATAAGCATGTTATCTGAAACTATCAAGGTAACAAAATACTCAGTTTGCTCTGGGAAGTGGGAAATGGGAGGGGAGGGAAACAGAGGCCTTATGGAACAGACCTTATGAAATTATTTATTTAAACTATGTCCATGTACAAGTATGATTTTGAACAATCATGGAAAAGGTATGGGAGAATATATGATGACATGGAAAGTGATATTATAGGGAAAAGAGTTATGAAACTATTTAATGCAGTCTTTGCATTAAAAAATTATATATAGGGCTTCCCTGGTGGTGGAGTGGTTAAGAATCCGCCTGCCAATGCAGGGGACACGGGTTCGATCTCTGGCCCAGGAAGATCCCACATGCCACGGAGCAACTAAGCTCGTGCGCCACAACTGCTGAGCCTGCGCTCTAGAGCCTGTGCTCTAGAGCCTGCGAGCCATAACTACTGAAGCCCGTGCACCTAGAGCCTGTGCTCCGCAACAAGAGAAGCCACCGCAATGAGATAGGGAAAAGCCCGCGTGCAGCAACGAAGAGCCAACACAGCCAAAAATAAAAATAAATTTATTAAAAAAAATTATATATAGACAGTGGTTTTACTAGGTTTTAGGATTAAAAGTTATTTCATAAAATAGCCCTGAATTATTGATTTATGGACACTGATGTGTTGGGTTTAATATATTTTTAGGTTCTTTATGGTGAGGTATGACTTTCTTAGTATTGGCTATTGACATTACATTATAATTTTCTATGCTATTACTTTTCACAAGTGCTTATTTCTACAATGAGTGTAAAGTGAGACATATTCGCTTAACAAGAAAGTGATTCTATTGGTTGACATGTAACACTATATTCTACAAAATAAATATTTTAATTAAAATGTTCATAAAGGACATATTGTACTTCATATTTTGCATATAACTTTATGAAGTGAATTAGAAGCTTCAACATTACATTACATAACCTCCATTTTGCAAACAACAGAGAAGTCATATGAAAGAGAATTTTTAAGAATTCACCCACTCAAGGTAGATACTTACTCTGGCCCCATTTCTAATGGCCTCTTCATATAGCCCAATAACATCAAAGGTGCCTTTACTTGCCAACAACTTTGCTTTGCAGATCCAGAATTTAGCAAATTTTTCAGCCTCAGGAATACTGGACAAAATGGCAAATATTTCATTAGAATGTACACCCTGGAAAAAAGAAAAATACCCAGAGGTAATTATTACTGCTTGCTGTTATTCTCTCCTAATATTTATCATAGAAGGTATGCAGAAATCAGTCTGATCAATATTTTTTTGAATTAAAAAAAAATTCAATTTTATTGAAGTAGTTTATATAATAAGATGCACCCGTTTAAATAGTATGTTTCGATGAATTTTGACACTGATGATTAAATTTTAAGTTAAGAGACCAAATAGAAAAATATTTATCATAGTTGAAAGTAAGAAATATGTTCTACATTTTTATGCAAAACCAAAGCCAAACCAAACCAAACCAAACCCTGGAGTAATCAGCCATTCATGTATTTCTTACATATTCATAATAATGTGAACACTGAATGGTGACCAGAATTTCTGCTTGACCCTAACAGAAGAATGAAGGATGGCAAAGGTATGCAAGGGTCATGGGTGTATATGTGTGTGTGCTGGGGATCCACACAGGTGTATATAAAGATAAAGAGGGTTAAATCCTACAAAAAGGAACTTTAAAATGGCTTCACTGGTTTGGTTCCCTTCTGCCTTGTACCAAGAGCAGTGCAGTGACATGGACCAGGAGGAATATGAAGAGCTACCATGCCCAGAAACCCAGGCACTGGCACACTCAGCCAAGCAGCACCTCCTACTTTCCTGAGATGGGAAAGACACAAGGGTAAGTTCACAGTCAAGAATCACTAATGTTTGAGAAAACCAACACTACATGAAAGAGGCATAAAACTCAAGAACCAGAAGAATGAACACTGGAGCAAACAGCTGAGGGAGCAAAGAGAAACACATTTTAAGAGTACTGTAGTCAGGACAGGAATAAAGACGCAGAAGTAGAGAATGGACTTGAGGACACAGGGAGGGGGAGGGTAAGCTGGGATGAAGTGAGAGAGTGGCATGGACTTATATATACTACCAAGTGTAAAATAGATAACTAGTGGGAAGCAGCCGCATAACACAGGGAGATCAGCTCGGTGCTTTGTGACTACCTAAGGGTGGGGGTGGGATAGGGAGGGTGGGAGGGAGACGCAAGAGGGAGGAGATATGGGGATATACGTATATGTATAGCTGATTCACTTGGCTATAAAGTAGAAACTAACACACCACTGTAAAGCAATTATACTCCAATAAAGATGTTAAAATAAAAAACAAACCTGTAGTCAATATCTTCAGAGTGATGAGAATATTGCCATCATAAAACTAGAATGAATGTTATGAAAAAGAATCAATAGAAAGGCAGAACAGTGACATGGACACTGCTGAAGAATAAATCAGTGAGCTGAAAATTTGGCTGTGGAATTCTTCCAGAACCCAGTGCCACAGAACAAAGAAATGAAGAGTATAAAAGAAAAGTTAAGAGTCCTGGAGGATACATCTATTACTCAAGAATTCCAATATCCATGTAATAGAGTTTCTAGAAGAAAAAGCAGAGAAAGAACAAAGCAGAACATACACTCAAAGCAGTTGCAGAAGAAAATTCCCAAGGACTGAACAAAGAAACAAGTGTTCAGACTGCAAGGTCCTCAGAGAGCTAAGCAAGATGGATGAAAAAAGACCCATACTTAGAAAACCAAGGAGGGAATTCCCTGGTGGTCCAGTGGTTAGGACTCCATGCTTCCACTGCATGGAGCGTGGGTTCGATCCCTGGTCAGGGAACTAAGGGCCTGCAAGCTGCATGGTATGGCCAATTAAAAAAAAAAAAAAGGGATAAAAGGAAAATCTTAAATCCTTCCAGAAAGGGGAAAAAAAGGATTACCTATACAGGAATGAGAATTAGACTGACATGAGACTTTAGTAAATCAACAATTCCAGATGTAAGAAAGAAAATGAAAGAGTAACTTCAAATTTTCCAGGGAAGACCATGTGAATTTAGAAATTTCCCCCAGCCAAACTATGAATCCAGCAGGAGGGTGAAATAATGACATTTTTACAAGCATAACAACTCAGAAAGTTTACCATTCAAAAACATAAAGTTACTAGTGAACAAACTTTAGAATTCAAATGGAAGACTTGAAACAAAAGTAACCATGAGAAGAATATATAACTTGCATACCATGTTTGAACTCACACTTACCACTTTCTTTTGTGATTTCAATTTATATGCTTTCTTTATGAAATAAAGAAAACTGGATAAAGAGATGAGGGAAAATAAACCAAAAAATAATTCATCTAAGTTGAATTACAAAATAAAACGGCAGAGATAAAGTTAAACATGTGCATAATTATTACAATAGATGTATATGGGCTAAATGCACTTTTTTAAAAGCAGGGAGTTCCAGATTTGGTTAGAGAAATTAAATTGTATGTATTCATGAGATATACCTTTAAAAATAAAGAGATAGAAAAAAATTTACTAGACAAATTGTAAGAACAACAAAGCAGGTGTGGCAAGATTAATATCAGACAAAAGAAAAATCAAAGCAAGTCATGAATCTTTAGTACCTAACAATATAACATTGAAAAATAGAAAGTAAATGTTGACAGAAATACAAAATGAAATTATCAATCACAAATCACAGTGCCAGTGAGAGACTCTGGCATATTTCTTTCAGAGAGCAATGGATACCCATGTAGAATTTCTGTTCAACAGAGAATACGTATCCTTTTCAAACACTTTTGGAACATTCACCAAGACTGATCAGACATTAAGACCAGAAAGAAAATTTCAACATTCACAACCACAATGCAGTACAATTAAAAATTGACCGCCAGAAAAAACAAAAAAAGAACCCCAAAAAACCCAACACCAACAAAACCAACTACATATCTGGGAGTTAAAAGATACCAAACGTAAAACAGATAGGCTAGTGGGAAGCAGCAGCGTAGCACAGGGAAATCAGCTCAGTGCTTTGTGACTACCTAAGGGTGGGGATGGGAGAGGGAGGGTGGGAGGGAGACGGAAGAGGGAGGAGGTATGGGGATATACGTATATGTATAGCTGATTCACTTTGTTATAAAGCAGAAACTAACACACCATTGTAAAGCAATTATACTCCAATAAAGATGTTAAAAAAAAAGATACTCTTCTAAGATAACTTTTGGATTAAAGAAGAACTCAAAATGGAAATCTCAAACTAGAAACGAAAATGAGAACATGTCAGTTATTAGGATATGATCTCTTAGCTCTAAACCCACCTTTTATCCTCTGCTTTGTTGTGCAGAATTCTGTAAATGTGCTGGAATTCTGTAAATCACTTTCTGCTTTGACAGCAGTTCTCTGATGGGCTCGGCCAGTATGGGGCACTAGAGGGAGGTTGCAGGGCTGGAGAAGAGAGGGGACTGCCTCTTTCCCATTTGCTTTCATCACCCCAGCAATGGTCCTTCACTCTGGCAGCAGCAGTTGGTTCTAGCCTCTACCTTTTTTCCCTGGCATTCACAGACTCTGCCTCACTGTGCTCCTTCAGAGGCAAAAGCACCAACCAGGTAGCTAGCATCGTTTTCTCAAGGTCTGAATCCCAGCCCTGCAGGGCCCCTCCTCCAGCTCCGGTGGCACCAGCATTGCTAGTAGTATGCCCTCCTTAGAGTTGGAGTCCCACTTCCACCAGGGTTTGTCCCACTTCCACCAGGGTTTGTCTCTCCTAGCTGCTAGGTTCTGATATCCCCAACCTCTCTTTGTTCCCCTAGACCCAGTGGGTGCTAGCTGCTTCCTAAAGTTATTGCCACTGTTACCTGAGATTCATTTTTGCTGTCTGTCCTGTGTGTGGCAACCATATCCCCTTTGATGATTCCTTTAGCATTTGTGTGCACACAGGCTCACAAAGTACTCCCAAGTCCAACAGCCAGCATCTGTACCTCTTTGTATGTGTCCAGAGTCAGAAATGCCTAGGCATTTTTGACCCCCCAGGGGCAGCCATTAATCAATGATCATGGAATTACTAATGTTAAAGTTCCCTTGCCCCCACAACTCTGAGAGGTGTGACTTGCACTGTCTCCAGGGCTCCCATGCGGGAGTGTGCCACAGTTATCCTCCATGAACTTTGCTTGATACCACAACCCTGCATGCCCTCTTTCCCCTCCTGGTCCCACATCCCCAACTCCCCTCCCAGTTGTCCCTTGGAGCCTCTTCCTAATAAATTACTTTCATACAAATTCCCCTCTGCTAGTAGTATGCCCTCCTTAGAGTTGGAGTCCCACTTCCACCAGGGTTTGTCTCTCCTAGCTGCTAGGTTCTGATATCCCCAACCTCTCTTTGTTCCCCTTTCTTCCTTGAAGGGTCTGCTTCAAGGAAACTCACAGAAGACACTGTGAAACCAACCTTCACATTACATTCTTTCTATTGAGATACCTTGTGTTTCTGTTTTTCTGACTTGACTCTAACTGATCCAAAACATTACCTAGTCAAACATGAAGGATATGACCAAAGCTAAATTCAGAGGCAAATTGATAGCACTAAAAATATTTTTTAATAAAATAAGACTGACATAAATGCTCTAAGCTTTCAACTAAAAAAGCTAGAAAAAGAAAAATAAACATAAAAATAGATGCAGACACTGATGCAAGAGAAAAAAAATAAAACCCCAAAGATGGCCTTTTAAAAAGATGAATAGAGAAATCTTTAGCAAGTCTGATTTAAATAAAAGGCACAGAATTACTAAAATTGGCTCAAAAAATACAAAAGCTAAATAGACCAATGACCATGGAAAAAACTGAAAAAATAGAAAATTATCCCCCAAAGTCCAGATGATTTTATAGGTAAGTTCTTACCAAACCTTCAAAGAACAAAATAATTCTAATGAATCTCAATTGCAAATAAAATATTTTCAGGGTACAGGAAAAAAGGAAAATACCCAACTCTTTGACAAAGCCAGCATAATACTGATACTAGGAAAACACAAGAAAAGACAACCAAAGAACACACATAAAAATCTGAAATAAGTGCAACTCACAAAACCATATACTTCATTTCTCTACATACCTATACTGTTAAGTAAATGCATAAAAATTGTCTGGAAGGATAATGGGCAATAGTGGTCACCTCCAGGGAGAAGCCTGGGGTGCGTACCTTGTGTGTGTGCGCGTGCACCTGCGCGAGTGGTGGGAGTAATTTACCTGTATTATTTGAAATGCTTTTAATAATAAAAATGTATTCAGGTATTTTTTTTTTTTTTTTTGTGGTATGCGGGCCTCCCTCTGCTGCGGCCTCTCCCGTTGCGGAGCACAGGCTCCGGACGCGCAGGCCCAGGGGCCATGGCTCACAGGCCCAGCCGCTCCGCGGCATGTGGGATCCTCCCAGACCGGGGCGCGAACCCGGTTCCCCTGCATCGGCAGGCGGACGCGCAACCACTGCGCCACCAGGGAAGCCCCAGGTATTTTTTTTAATGCAACGAAAACGAGAAAGAACAAACAAAGAACTGAAGTTTAATTCCACAAAAGAGAAGTAGTTAATGTTTAACTGAATCTAATGAAAAAACTGCCCAGAGTAGACCTAATTTGAAGGTTTCCTTTTTTTTGCTGATATACAATACTACCAGTCAAAGGACAGAACTGAGTTTGCTTCAGGCAAGGACCTTAGTATAGAAGTCTATCCAGTTATTTTTTATTAATATATTTTTCCTTCAAGGAATATCCGAAGGATCATACCCTTTGCTTACCATTTACTTTATCCTTATCTGCAAAATCCAAGATACAATTTAGATGCCATTCATAGCTACCTAGAGACTTTAGGATAATCTAATTCTACATGAGGCCTTACTTTTGACTTTAGCTTCATACCTAAATGTCAAATGTTTACTCTTTGGACCTCAATACATGAAGAAGGCAGAGTTCCTTTTGGATCCCTCTGGAGCCAGACTACTTGGGTTAATTTCCCAACTTCTCTGTGCCTCAGCTTCATTTGTAAAGTGAATATCGTAATAGTCGTTATGTAATTGTATGAAATAATATAAGTGCTTAGAACAGTACTTGGCATACAAGAGTCATTATTTAAGTACATGTTTATTATTATTACTACCCTTCCTCTCTATTAAAAGGAGGAGCTAAATTTCTGCTTAGACAGAGGTTATCTCCCCTATACTATATTTAGCAAAAATGTTTAGAAAACTCTAAGATTCAGCAAAGCTTTGGGAGCTTATTGTTCTCACTCACCCCTTCAATGAGCTGCAGACATTCTGTCAGAGTGTTGTTAATTTTACTGGATAGTTCAAGTTGTGCTTTCTTTTCTTCCTCTTCTTTTTCCATACTCTTCCAGAATGAAATATTCATTGCCTCTATTATTTTTCTTTTTGTTTTAAGTTCCATAGGAGGCCGTTTATAGATCCTTCCCTTAGATTTCTGCCATTCTTCCAACTGTTTCCTGTTATACAATTAAAGAGGGAGATGGTTTTAGGGGTCTTTTTTGGTACATGGTTAAGCTTCTAAAGTATGACATGCATAGATTATCACTGAACACCTTCAACTAGAAAGTCAGGAGAATGTTTTAAAAATAATTTACCAATTGGTATTGGAAGCACTGGTTGCCCCCACCCTTCAGAAGGCAGATGCCAGACGGATTAGTCAGGTTACAACAGGTAGTTAGCATCTCAATCTTCACATTCCTTAATTTTCTGATTCTTCAATATTTTTCTCTGAAAATTTTTATTTTACCTGTATGCTACTCCTGATGATTGCTGTCCTAAGACATCCCTCCATCTCTGAGATCACTAACTCAGCACTCCATTTCTCTTATCATAAGCTTTGTATCTGCCACTCAACCAGACTCACCAAACCTGTATCCTGCCCTCAGTGCGGTCTTGGCCACTCAAGGCGACCCACTTTGCCCAGTTCCTTAGCCCTCTCCTACCACACATGACCCCCTCTTCCCCTAACGAGATCAGTAATTTCAGGGCTCTTTTCTTAACCAGCTAGTCTCTGAGGGTGCCAAGTCCTAATCCTTGCTCTCCCCACACCGTTCACTCTCCACTCCTGCTCCTGGGAAGCCCATAGACTACTGTTGAAGGAGGCAACCAAGACATGTAGGCCCAAGCATCTGAATGTAGGCTCTTCAGTTTCTTTAAATTACAGCTACATGTTTATGACTCACAAACGTACATTTCAGCCCAGATCACTCTCTAGGGTCCCAAACTTTGTAAACTCCAGTGCCTAACTGATATCTTTTATTTGATGTCTGGCAGGCATTTAAAATTTAATATTGTTCAAAACAAAGCTCTTGATTTTCATCTCCAAATCTTTTCCCAAACAGCCTTCCCTACATTGGTAAACAGTGCCCCAATCTACCCAGTTGCTAGGGCCTAAAATGGCGAGTTGTCTTGAGTAGTCCTTTCTTTTCCCCACGTCCAACACATCATCACATAATTAGTATTGATTCTATCTCCACTACCACCATTCTTGTCCAGATCACTGTCACCTTCTGCCTGAAATGCTGCAGCAGCTTCCTAACTCATCTCCTTCCTTCCACTCTAACCCTTTTCAAATTCATCCTGTGCACAGCAGCTAGTGATCTTTACAATGTAAACCAGAGTCACGGCCAGGAACTTTCCATGGCTCTTAGAATAAAATTCAAAATATTCTGTGGCTGGAGGTGCAGTGCAGGTTGGTTCCTGCCTAGTTCTCCAACCTCATGTCACACCACTCTCCCCCTCACTCACTGCCTTCCAGGAGCTCTGGCATTTTTTCCGTTACTTGACCCAAGCTCATTTCTCCCTCAGGGTCTTGTATTGTCTGTCGTCAGTCCTCTGCTCAAATGATACCTCCTTGAAGAGGTAATTTTCTGTAGTTATTCTGTCTTAATCAACATGTTGATTTTCTATCTTTTCCACTAGAATGCAAGGTCTATGAAGACAGAAACCTTGGACGTCCCAGTGCCTAGCGTAGTGTTTAGAACACGTGTTTAATTACAGTAAAATTCACCTTTTTTGGTACACAGTCCTGTGAGTTTTGACAAATGCATGAAATCAGGTGACTGTGACTACAATCAAGATATAACACCCTCAAAAATGCCCCTGTGTTCCTCGGTGGTCAACTCTGCCACCCATGCCAGCTCCCAGCAGTCACTGATTGGTTTGCTGTCCTTATAGCTTTGTTTTTTCCAGAAAATCAGTAACTATTTAAAAAAATTTTTTATTTATTTAGTTTTGGCTGTGTCGGGTCTTCGTTGCTGCACGTGGGCTTTCTCTAGTTGCGGCGAGTGGGGGCTACTCTTTGTTGTGGTGCGTGGGCTTCTCATTGCGGTGGCTTCTCTTGTTGCGGAGCAGGGGCTCTATGTGTGCGGGCTTCAGTAGTCGTGGCACGTGGGCTCAGTAGTTGTGGCGCACGGGCTTCGTTGCTCCCCAGCATGTGGGATCTTCCTGGGCCAGGACTTGAACCCGTGTCCCCTGCACTGGCAGGCGGATTCTTAACCATTGTGCCACCAGGGAAGCCCCGGAGAAAATCAGTAACTATTAACTCTCTTGTTTCTCCCTTGATTTCTGAGCACAGTCCATACAGTGCTTATATTAGCCCTAACTGCTTCCCTTTTACCTTCACTGGCTTCATGACAGAAGCTGAGTCATATGGCATGTGTTTCCCCTATGTTCCCGGCATTCTTCTTATCTCCTTAGCCTTGCTTCTAATCACAAATGAAGAGGGAACTTGCCTTTTCTAAAGCTAACGTATTCCTAGGACCTGGCTTTATTATTCTAGTACTTTCCATATATACACCAGAAAAAACGTTCCGTAATAGTAGACTGTGACTGTGTGCTCACCACTGTATCTCCCACTGTAGGTGCTAAAGGAACACTCGAGGAATGAGAGAGTGATCTATCCTTCTCCAGAGACTCCTCCTCTTTTTTGTCATCAATCTTGGCCCAACTGTAATGTCTTAGGATCCATCGTCTGTTATCTGGTCTACACTGCAAGCTCCAGGGCAGGGACCCTGACCTCCTCATTCACCAGCTCAAGGTCTTTGCACTCAGTTTTCTTTCTGCTCACAAGACTCGTGTCCTTCTTCCTGTCACTGTCCTTTTCCCAGCCCAGGTGTCAGTGCTGAAAGTACCTCCCCTGACCTTTCTATCCAAAGTCATTTCAGCCTCCCTCTCTCATTCGCATCACCCTGAATTAAGCTGTTTATTTTCTGTCTCTTCAGGAGGGCAGAGAGCTTGTCAGTAGTGTTCAGGGCTGTATTTGGAGAATAAATCCTGCCCTCACTTCACTCTGCTATACCTTTTAGCTACCATCTAATTTTACATGTTCCTTTTGCCCTTGCCAGGAATCTCCTTATTTTCTACTCCAATCAAGTGTACAGAGGTGCTTCTCCTGGGAGGTTCACCACATCATGAGAATATGTCTGGTCCTGTGCAGAAAGTGTATGAAATCCTTTGGCTCAGTTTCAAGCATCACACATGTTTCAAGTGTCACACATGTTAATGTTAACTCCCAGCAGCCTGAGATCCTGACTTCTAACATCTGAACTCTGTATGTGAACTGATTACTTCTCTCTGCCTTAGCGTACTTTCCAAAACCTGGCCTGCTCAGACTCATAGAAGTTTCCTGCTCCTTCTTCTCTGATAACTTCTCGGATTTCACACTAGTTGGCTTGACAAGGGACTACCATTTCTGCACTTCCTAGCGGTGTAAGTTCATTACTCTGGCTCCTCCTACCCTGCCTCTTCTGTTGCTGTTCAGTCCCTGCAGGGCACTTCTTGCATGAATGGTCTACCTCTGCAACCTCTACTTCTTATTCAACTATTCTGTTTCAATTTCTTTTTTAAAAAATAAATTATTCCAAGCATACAGAAAATTACAGAGAACAATTTGAACACATGTATGTACCACCCAGCTCTATCAAGTCTTCATATCTGCTTTGTCTTTTTTTTCAGAGTTACAGCTAAAAATTACCCAGGAGCCATTATTTATGACCCATCTCCTGACTTTAGTACTCTTGATGGTCAATTTGCCTAGTCATCTTAATTTGCAAAATTTTGGAATTAAAATACAGTACCTTCGATCCTCTACTGTGGTCTTCTGATTTGGATTAGTTTGGGTCCCATTTGGGAGTCCTCTTCCATTTATGGTTGTGCCACCAGCTTGAGTTCTGGGAGCTGTCTTGTTTAGAAAACAGTTCTGGGGAAGAGCCCTTTTCAACTTGGAGTCCAAAGTCCGTGCTTTTTGTTGACAGCTGTTGTTGCATTTATTCCCTTTGGCTCCATTTGCTCTTATGCTAGGGGTGCTTGGAATGACTGAGTTAAAGCTGCCAACTGTCAAATTAGGCCTTTGGCTTATGGCTTTTGATTTTTGCAGTACATATGATGTCCGATGTCTACAACAAGCTTGCGTGGGTTTATGATCTTGCTTTGTGTTTGGATGTCTGTCATTACATCCTCTTTGAAGCACTTTGGGATATGTGCTGGGTTTGCTATGTTTTACTTTCTGTTCAGTAACAGTGCATGACTGTAACTTAGTTTCATTTGGTCTTTCATACTTACCCCTATTAACCTTTATACTCTTTATGTCCTTAACTACTGTTTTCTTTGATGCTTGTGTCCTGTTAAGTGTCTGGACAAAGTGAGAGGAAACTGTTTTGGGGGGTTTTCCCCCTGGTCTTGCAAGATCTGTTCCTTGAGAGAGTTGCTGAGACTTCTCTGGTGGAATCCTGATTTGTGTTTCTTCAACAAATTGTTTATTAACTCTCTCTTTCAGAACAGCACTATTCACTGACCTTTTGCCCAAGACTTCTTTAGTAGGAGCCATACTGCTCCTGTTTTGATTAGTTTTTGGCTTACTTATGGTGCCTAATTCAGGATTTGGCTTCCTCTCAGAGTCTGGTAAGATCTGGGGCAAGTTCTCTTTATTCATCTCTTTTAGACAGCTACCCAAGGATTCATTTTCAACATGGGTATTGTCCACAGAATCTATACATTTATCAGTTCCTTGTTGTGTTACCTGCTGCTTTTTAGTTTTCAATTCCTGTATATTAAGTGACCCCATGGTTTTTCTTGACAGTTCTCCAGTAGTGGATGATCCAAATTCATGCTGTTGTTGACTACTTCCGGAAGGCTTACAGTTTGGGTTAGAAGAAACACATTCTGAAGTGAGCCTTTTTTTGCCCAGAAGTTTTGGTGGCTCCAACTTTGGCCTCTGGGACCCTGTGATACTGGCAGGTCTGGACTGACGTTTAATGCTGATGGGTCTTGTAGCTTTGACAGGCAAAGCAACATGGTTGGTAACATCCTTTTTAGGTCTAATAGTCTAAAAAGACAGAGAAAGATGTAAAAAAAGAAAACTCATAACAACAGTCCATTGTTTTTAAAATAAAAAAACTAGTTATTTTGTTTATAATTTCATTTAAGAAAATTGAATCCTGAGAAAATAAAGACTCACTAATAGATGATTTTTATAACTTGAGTTCCTACTAGTAACATATTAGAATCTTTTAGCTTGACAGAATTCAGCAGAGATGCAGTGAACACATAAAAATTGCTGTTTAAAAAATTAAATTTGGCTCGATCAAACAAGTACTTGCTGAATGCCCATTATATCCAAATGAAGTGTCCTTCTAGGGACTCTGGAAAGATACATACATAATAAACTTATGTTAGGGTACCTCCCAAGTTCCTCCTAGTACTTTGTATTGCTACACTAATTTTCTTAAAACAACACTGCCTTTGTAAAGGTCAGAGTGTCACTCAAGAAACTTTCTCTCATCCTGGAGATCAGTGTTATGGATATGTGGTAGATGCTGGGAGGCATCTATGGAGATCAGTGTTATGGATATGTGGTAGATGCTGGGAGGCCTGAGATACTTTGGAACAGTTCTGAATAAGTACCTAACATGGCAGCAGAAAGTCAGTCATATTTGCGGAGTCGGGAAAGGGTTTTAAGGTTAGAGTGTACATTATTAACAAGTAAATATTTCAGTCATGTGATTTAATTTTGGATAAGAAAGGTAGGACTAGGTTGCAGAGAACTTTTCAAACTAGGGAGGGGTGTTTAGAATTAATATGGTAAATAATAGGGACAGGCCACTGTGGATTCTGGAGCATCCGCATTGAACGCAGTTACTCAGAAAGGAGAATTTGGCAGAGATTTGTAGACTATCCAGGGAAAGATATGGCAGTGCTAGAGTTACCGTTCTCTATTTTTGGTTTGATAATATGATGAATAATTACTATGTAAGCTTTGTGAACGCGTGAAGGACATCTGTAACTAGAACCACTCGGCCTTAAGGGCGAAGAGATGGCCGCCCTAGGATGGCCTGGTCGTGTGCGTTGTTGCTCACAGGTGCTCTAGGGGGGCGCTGGGGGTGGGAGGTAGAGAGATAGACAGTATGCTCACATGGCCACAGCTGGGTTACTCCTTGAGCCCCAACATTTACATCAACCTCAGCTCTCCCCATTATTGCTCATTACTGCTTACTGAAGAGGCACGGATGTTGGTATAAACTTTCCAATTATGTGCTATTCCTTACTTGTTCTTTTTTGTATATTAAAAAAAAATCGAGATATAATTTGCAATCCATTCACCATTTTAAAGTGTACAATTCAGTGTGTTTTAGTATATTCACAAGACTGTACAACCATCGCCCCTAATTCCAGAACATTTTCATCATTGCAGAAAGAAATCCCACATTTGTTAGAAGTCACTCCCCATTTCCTCCTCCCCACAGATCTGGGCAACCAGTAATCTATTTTCTGTCTCTATAAATTTGCCTATTCTGGACATTTCATATAAGTGGAATCATATAATATGTGGCCTTTCGAATCTGGCTTCTTCCACTTAGCATGTTTTTGAGATTCACCCGTGTTGTGGCATGTATCTGCACTTCATTACTCTATTTTTTAAATAATAAACTTTATTTTTAGAGCACTTTTAGTTCAAAGCAAAACTGAGTGGAAGTACAGAGAGTTCCCATATATTTCTTGTCCCCACACAGGCACTTCACTACTTTTTATGGCTGAATAAATATTCCATTTTATGGCTATATCACATTTTGGTTATCTATTCAATTGATGGACATCTGGGTCATTTCCACCTTCTGGCTATTATGAATAATGTTGCTATGAATATTTGCTATAAGTTTTGTGTGTTTGTGTGTGTGTATCTGTTTTCAACTCTCTTGGGTATATATCTAGGAGTGGAATTGCTGGGTCATATGGTAGCTCTATGATTAACTTCTGAGGAACTGTCAAACTATTTTCCAAAGTGACTGTACCATTTTACATTCCCACCAGTAATGCATAAGGGTTCTAATTTCTCCATATCCTCCCCAACACATATTATCTGTCTTTTTGATTATAACAATCCTAGTGGGTGTGAAGTGGTATCTCACTGTGATTTTTATTTGCATTTCCCTGATGTTGAGCATCTTTTCATGTCCTTATTTCCCATTTGTATACTTTCTTTGGAGAAATTTCTATTCAGATCCTTTGTCCATTAGAGAAGTTGGGCTGTCTTTTTATTGTTGAGTTGTAAGAGTTCTTTATTTATCCTGGGTACTAGATCTTTATCCTGTATAAGATTTGCAAATATTTTCTCTCTTGTACAGTTTTTATATCTTTATTTTAGATCAGCCTGGCCTTGCTAACTTACTGTAAGTGGTAGAACTGGTCATGCAGTTAGTTTCAAGCACTTCATTGAGAGAAAAACTAGGCTTAGAAGAGTCACTAGGCTAGCAGAATAGCCTGCAATCAACAGGCAAATACACACCATTCGAGCTGGAAGGGATTCTGGAGATCATTAAATTGAGCCCCTTCATCTGAGAGGGAACGTGAGCTGCCCAAGGTCAGGCAGGGTGTTAAGAGGCAGGGTTGGGGATAGAACTTCAGTCTCTGACTCCTGGCCTCAGACAACTCACGTCAGATACATCTGATTAAAAAAAAAAACAAAACAAAAAACAAAGACAGAATGTACAAGAAGGAACAAGTGACACAAACTGAATTTGGTCACTTCATTCTGTACATATGAAGCCAGAGAAGGGAGAAAATGCACAAAGGATATGACTAGGGTTTAAATCAGGAGAGATTTACTGCATCTGTACTAGGCACTGTGCTAGACTGCAGGGGGATACAAAGATGAGAGAAGATGACACATGCCCCTGAGAAGTGCTAACAGAAAATTATGATACGAAGACATGAGGGCTGTAATAGGGCTGGGAGGGATTGTAGAGCTCATCTGATTGGTGGTTTTCAAGCATTTTTGTTCATATACTCCCAAAATAATTTTGACAAACTCTGTACCTTCCTATACTTTTAAAAGTTAATAGCTAACATTTTTTCATTGTTAGTTCAAATAGCTGCAAATATGTAATTTCAGGCACACTGTCAATGTTGACATTTCAAGATGAAATGAAATTTGATACCCACTATAATCCATTTAAAAACTATACAAACATACTCTTCTTTAACAACTGAAAATATAATACCTTTCTTTTTTCTCCTGGTCTATTCTCATTCCAGTTCACCACAAAATTTTTATACTAGATATTTGTGCTTGGAAGTTTATAATATTACCCTATCATACTTCTCAACAAATATATTTCTATAAATTTACCTTAATCTGCATTTACCGTAACTATAAATAATTCAACAAAAGATAAATGTTACCAATTTTGATCAATAATTATTAAACATAAAGAGTAAAATACTTTTTCATAAAGAAATGGAAATGTCTCTTAATGAGTTGGCTGGAGCTTCGCCCCCCCCCACCCCACAATTAGTTCATGTATTCACTGGAAGACATTATATTATTTATTGCTAGAATGAGACAGAGGTCTTCATCAGTTTTATTCCTTTGGATTTTTAAATAAAAACACAGAAAATTTGTTCACATTATCAAGTAGATGGGACTAGAAGATGTTATGTTACAGCAATTACAGTCGATTCTTTGAACTCATCCAGAGGCATATGCTAAAAGTCATACAGTGATCTCTCAGCAAAAAATTATTTTTAATGTTCTTCCACATGACAATGTTGAACTCAAAGAACTGGAAAGCTGCTTGAACTGCAAAAGGCTTTCTGAACATCACCATCATTATTTCAAATTGTCCCTTGATTTTGTACTTTGGAGGTACATATTTCCATCCCAGGGCAAAACAAGCAGAGAAAGAACTGAAAAGTGGAAGAAGGATGACAACGGAGTGTCAAGGGAGGTGGGAAAGGAGAAACTGAAGCACGTTCGATGACAAATCAATTTTGCGCAAAAGCACAAACGGAAGTTGAGGATGTGGAAACTGGTTCTGTTAAAATGTGTACCTGCTGGAGATGCTTTATGCACCTCCAAAGAAACATATATCCCAATACACAGACACTTCTAAATGTACTTCAATCTGCATTAACTCAATCCTTTCAAACAACTCTGTGAGAAACCTCCTATTATTCCCATCTCACAGACAAAGTTAAATAACTTGCCCAAGGTCCCTGCGCTAGAAAACAAAGGAGTCAGGATTTGGACCAACTATTATACATTACTGTTTCTCAATAAATCTAAGAGGATGGCTCAATAAATCTAAGAGGATGGCTCCATGTTTGAATCTTTTCAAATATGTTAAAAGTCCTGATAGGAACAGAAAATGAAAAACTTCTTTTGTGTGTTCCTTTGTGTGCCAGAATGAAACCTGAAACACTTATGGTGAGGGCTGTTAATTTCAAATAGTGAGGCATGGTAACAGTACACTAAGAGTATGCCAGAAAAGCTTTGTTCAGGTCCTGAGTCTGACCCTTATTGGCTGTATAATAAATGTGGCCAATCTCCTTGAGCCTCAGTCCTCTCATTTGTAAAATGGGAATAATAATAATAATAATGCTATCTATAATCTAGGGAAGGTGCTATAAAGTCCTGGTTTTTGCAAGATAGTTTTGATTTATGCCTGTTGGCCCAACATATTAATAGCACTTCCTTTTACTCTCAAAGGTCTCTGGACATTAAATCATATGACCACCCTGCTTATAGTGTTGTTTTGAATATTAATTGAGATATTGTATGTAAAGTGTCTGATCCAGTATCTGGATAATAATAAGTACTCAAATGTTAACTCTTACGGTTATATATAAAAAATGTTTTATAAATTGTGAACCCTTACACAATTGTAATGATGAGTTATTTGCCTAGTACGTTGAGTTTCTCCCAAGTTCCATAATTGCCTTCCCCACTTCATTTTTATCTTCACTACTGTGATACCTACCGTAAAGGGTAGGTATCACCTCATTTAAGAGATGATTTACTGAAATCAGTATTGTCAGCTTCGAGTGAACCTTCTGGGAGCTCTTAATGAGGGCCCCTTCCAACAGAGTTTTTAAGCTTTGCATGCTATACCAGTTCAATCTTCCTAAAGCAGAAGTCTAACCCAGGGGCTTCCCTGGTGGCGCAGTGGTGAAGAATTCACCTGCCAATGAAGGGGGACATGGGTTCGTTACCTGGTCCGGGAAGATCCCACATGCCACAGAGCAACTAAGCCCGTGTGCCACAACTACTGAGCCTGTGCTCTAGAGTCCGTGAGCCACAACTACTGAGCCCACATGCCACAACTACTGAAGCCTGAGCGCCTAGAGCCCGTGCTCCACAAGAGAAGCCGCCTCAATGAGAAGCCCGTGCACTACAACGAAGAGTAGCCCCCATTCTCCACAACTAGAGAAAGCCTGTGTAGCACTGAAGGCCCAACACAGCCAAAAATAAACAAATAAAAAATAAATCTATATATAAAAAAAAAGTCTAGCCCAGTAATTCTCAACTGTTCACTTCATCATGCACCACTTTTGCTTTCTATGCATTTTCTATCCTCCACAGTGTCTATCAATGTCACGTGTACACATAACATATATAGTCTATATACGATATATGTATGCCTATGCATATAGGTATATATGTATATGTGTGTGTGTCTGTGCACATTTAATGACCGAATCATTAAAACTTATGAAAATTGGCACCAATGTCACACTTTGGGCAACATTATTTCAATTACACTTTTGAACTTAGATAAAACTATGGTTTTAAAAATTAAAGTTGGGATTTTTATTGATTATCTTATTGCAGATGAAGAATTTGTGCCATTTTCAGGAGGATAATTTCTCCCATTTAAGCCTTAAGTATGTTAGGATCTTTTTATTATTCCATCCACAGTCTAGCTGAGCCGAACTGATTGGGAAGCATAGGCTTGTTAAGTAGCTTGGAAGATCCAACACAGATGTTCTCTTTTAATGACTACTGAGCTATTTAACTTCATGGCAGCATACCAAAGTAGTTAAGACCATGGGCTCTCAGACTATCAACCTATTAAGAGATTAATAACTATGTGACCTTGGGAACTTAACCCTTCTGTGACTCAGTTCCCTCATCTGTAAAATGGGCTACTAATAGTTCTACCTCATAAGGTTGTAAGGACTCAAGGAGTTAACGCAAGTCAGAAAAGTGCCAGACACATAGTAAGTATTCAATAAACGTTAAGAGGATCAAAGTGCACTTAAAGGTTTTTTTTGGTTAATAAACTAACTACAGCATGTTGTACTTTTCAAAAAATGATACTATTGCTTACTAAACCAAACTGTTCTTATATTTATGTAAATACCTTTGCAAAACATGTTCTTTAGGTTGTTAACATGTTTATTATTTTTATTGCTAATCATTCAAAACGGATATTTTTTAAAAGACTAATTTCTACTTACAGATTTAGAAGGTGGAGGATTCGGGCAATTATTCTTGGCTTTTAGATAAGGCCTATAAAAGATGAAATAAGATTAATTCTTGGTACAGAAGAATCAGCAAGGCTTGGGAAGTACAGTGATTAACAGTACGGTGATTAAAAATTTTTACGGTTAGGATTTTAAATCACTAGAATTTCCATATATGGTAAAAAAAATTCAAAAATTATGATTGACAGTAAGTCTCCTTATCATCCCTTCCTTAGTTCTATTATTCTACTCCTCAGTGACCACAACCACTGTTGCCCATTTTTTTCTGTGCTCCTTTCATAGATGTCCTATGCATAAATATAACATTCTAACAGTATTAATAAAATACGTGTTTTCTTCATATCTGCATAGTCTTACTCATTGGAACATCATTCTGGGAACACTGCAATGTGCCAGGCACTAGAGATTCAATGCCAAATAAGATAATTAAATGCTTCTTTAAAAAGCTTGCTTGTTTTCTATGTCTGTGAATCTGTTTCTCTTTTGTAAATAAATTCATTTATATTAAATCAACTATAATTAAGAAAAAAACTTGCTTGTTTTTTAAGTATCTTCAAATAGTGAATTTTCAGGTGGGGAAAGTGATATAAATAAAAAATACTGAGGCACATATGAAATCTAGCTAATGAGAGATAAAACACAAAAAAAGAGAAAAGTAGAGAATTTAGACTCAATCTTCACAGATCATAAACTGCCAGACTAACAGGGACTTTGATCATGACTTGATGCTTGTTTCTCCCATCTCGGATATTAAGTCCTGGGAAGGCAGGGACCACATACCTTCAGAAGCAAGAGTGACTGATACATTATAGGTATTAAATAAATATATGTTGACTACGTGAATTAGGTTTATTTAATCAAGGAAATAGAGTCAAGTAAAAACCCAAAGTAAAAAGAAACTAAAACAAGGGTGAAAGCTAACTTCGTAAAAGTTGATTTTCAGATAAAAATTTAGCAACATGTTGGGTAGAAAAACATATCAATGCTAAGGCACGTGAGATAACACCATTTAGATGACAAGATGTTGACAAAAGATCAAAGTGAAGCAGTCATATTCTGTTCACCTCAAGAGTAAGTGCTAAGAGGAAGACCAAAGAGCACTGTCAGGCTGGAGGATGTGGGTGTGCAGCTTATGGAGGATGGACTGAACCGGCTCTCCTGCTTTAGAGAGAAGCACCAGAACCAGGATCATTCAGCTCCTTGGCCAAACACCGCCTTCACAAGAATCACTCTCCCAGGAACACAGCAGGGACAGGAAAAGCTTGCAGCATTGCAGGTGGTATTGTGGATCCTCCTCTCCCGCCTTTGGAGACTGTCACAGTAGTAATGCTTAAATCTTTGCCAACGTTTTTGTCATGCCTGGACTGGAAATGCCCTTTTTGAATAATCATAGGATCCCAAGGCAAGTCTGAGGAGACTGCAAACAAAAGGGCTATGTTTTGAAAAGGCTTTAAGTTGCTATTAGCAACCAGGGCAACGGAACTTGCATAACCGTGGGAGACAAACTCACTTGGTGTTTTGGCACTTCAGTTTTCCCTTGGCTGCTAGGTACTCCTGGAGCTTTCTCTGCCGCTCTTCTGCAAAACAGGCGAGCAAACAAACACGTGAGATTCTAACCAGTTCATTTATATTCTAAAAGATGACACCTTTCTGTAATGATTTTGGCTTTGGACCATAAAGCTATAAAGTCCCTAGCCCTACAAATGTGCCTCCAAGTTAACATCAACAATATCATTTATATGCCACGTACAAAGCTCTTCACACTTATATTACTTCTTTTAATCTGTACTACAATCCTATGAGGTATTTTACAGTCTGAAATTTAAAGAGGATAAATGATATGCCCAAAGTTACCCAGATAACATGTGGCTAAGCCAGGATTTGAAACCAGGTTTATCCAAACCCAAAGCCCTTGCTCACAGCCACTGTTCTCAGCTCCAACACTTCAAGCTTTAAATGAAGAAATTCTGTTACTGGCCCACCTAAGCTGGCAAGCCCGGGCCTTGTTTTATTAACCCCTTCTAACAGGAATGATGATTTTTGCCCCCAAACCTTTAGAGGGTTTCCTTTGGTACTAAGGACAAAATAGGCCAGGTTAGGGGGTTCATGGCAAACATCTATCCATATGGTGACTTTCTAAGCAAGGCATCTGTGAGAGAATGAAAAGTCAGTATTTCCATCTTCAAGAAGTTTCAGTCTAGTAGTGGAGATAAAATAAACACAATAATAATTACAATATAAGGCAAAATCTAGATGCCATAAAATAGGGTCAAAGAAAGAACTATGGGAGTCCAGAGGCAGAGACTAAGTGAGGGGACTGGGTGGTTGGAAAAGGCTAAAATTCAGTAACGGTTTAAAAAAAAAAAAAAAAGCTATAGGGGTGCAAAACAACTCAACTTCATTTAAACTGAGTTGCCCTGTGTTTTTTGGTTTTGGTTTTTTTTTTTTTTTTTTGCGGTACGCGGGTCTCTCACTGTTGTGGGCTCTCCCGTTGCAGAGCACAGGCTCCGGACGCGCAGGCTCAGTGGCCATGGCCCACGGGCCCAGCCGCTCCGCGGCATGTGGGATCCTCCCGGACCCGGGCACGAATCCGTGTCCCCTGCATTGGCAGGCGGACTCTCAACCACTGCGCCACCAGGGAAGTTTTTGGGGTTTTTTTGTTTTTCGTTTTTGGAGTATAATTGCCTTACAATGTTGTGTTAGCTTCTGCCGCAGAGCCAAGTGAATCAGCCATTTGCATACACACATCCCCTCCCTCTTGGACCGCCCCACCCATCCCACCCAACTAGGCCATCACAGAGCAGGAGCTATCTATTTTCCACGTGGTAGTGTATTTATGCCCTGTGTTTTGATATCTGGCTCTGATGCATCCCTAGGAGACAGCTGTGTCAAGAGTACTGTTGGAGGCTGAGAGATGGGGCTGGAATCCCAGCTCTGTGACTTCTAGCAAGTTACCAAACCTTGCTGCTGATGAGCCTATAAAATGGGGCAGAAAAGCCCATCTTGAAGGGCTGTTGTGTAAAGTGCTTAGAACAGTGCCCGGGCCCCGGGAGACAGTCAACATGCATTATTACCGAGACCAACAAAACACTGTACGCATTTTGGAGCAGGTGGCAGGCACCTGAGCAGGAGTACGCTGAAAGTCAGCAAAGGGCTCCAGGCACATCTAAGAGGTCAGGGAGCCCGGGACCCTCAGCCTCCGCGCACATTTAACCCATCAGCTTCCACCAGGGCGCGCGGGCTTGCCAGGAGATGAGCTCCGCGTCGGGGTAAGACCCTCCTTGACAGCTGTCACAAGTCCGTCGGCGGGCGCTGCCCCGAGGGCCACACCCAGGCTCTGCCTGGAGCCACATACGGGCCGCAGGAGCGCTTGGCTTCCTACTGACTGTGCCACCCCGGGCAAGGGGCCTCAGATTCTTTACCCAAACGAGGTGACAATGACACCTTTTTGCAGAGCTGCTGCGGGAGTCACTGGGAAGATGCCTGGAGGTACATGGCCCCGCGCACACCCTCCCCGACCCCCGGCCCCGACTTCTCACCGGGGCCTAGGGCCTGGGCTCGGGTCAGCGCCCCCAGGACTGGAAACGCCGACGGGGAGGCAGAGGCAGACAGGCGAGCGGACCGGCCACTTCCGCCTAAAGGACTCACTCGGGGGCCTCCCTTCGTCCCCGGCCGTAAGACACAGCGGCTCGAAGTCATACTCACCCGCGGCGGCGGAGGGCCCCGGCAGCACCATGACTCCCCAGCTACAGTTCTTCTTCAAAGGCCGCGCCTGAAGTCAAGGCCGGCGCGTCTCGCGTGCGCCCACTCTCACTGGCTCCCGTGGGTTTGAAACCCGCCAGTCGGAAGCAGGGGAGGGCGGGACAAAAGGAAATAGACGCGTTGTGGTTGGCTCTGCCAGTCAAATCACCCAGGGGGCTCTTTGATTGGAAGAACGTACAGTGAACGGGCAGTTGGCATAGAGGGCGGCTGGTTGGGTGGGAGGCGAAGCTCCCCTTTTAAGGAGGCGGTTTCGGGGCTGTTGTGCTGTCACTTACGCTGAAGGCGGCGGGGATGGGCGATCGGGGAGCACCCGGGCCCCATAGACAACGCCTCCCCAGCTCCCTTAGATGCTAAGGTTCACATAAAAGTAAGATAAAACCAAAATGATGAATTTGGCGGCTCCACATGAGTGTACATCTCCACTTGTTATGGGTCTCTGAAGCTAAAGGATTTTAGTTTTTAGTACTGCAGGGTGGCTCCTTTTATGTTTTTCACTGTGCCAAGATACACAAAACAAAGTTTACCATTTAAGCCCCTTTTAAGCGTACAGTGTCATTATATACATTTACAATGCTGTACAATCATCACCACTGTAAAAAAATCAATAAACAGGTACCTCAAATAGAGTAGGGAGATCAGAAGGAGGAGTTCTCATATTCTGCGACCACAGGGAGCCCAGTCCTAAGAAGAAAGACTCCTCCTTCCTGGCAAGGACTCGCCAATGAAAAGCCAGGGACTCTTTGTTTATTACAGCTCTCCCAACTTCCGTTTCCCCCTCTGTAAAAGCATTTTCCTTCCCTTGACTTCATGGTTGCAGATCCCAAACTGCAATTCTCTGCTGATCCTGAATAAACCCATCTCTGCTGGGAAACTATCTGGCAGTCTCTTTCAGGTCAACACCATTATCTGTCTCCTGAGCTTTCTCATCCTCCTAAACAGAAACTCTATACCCATTAAACACTAACTCCCTGTGGCCTTCTCCCCCCAGGCCCTGGCAACCACCATTCTACTTTCTGTCTGTGATTTTGACTACTCTGGGAACCTCATTTAAGAGGAATCACACAGTATTTGTCTTTTTTGTGACTGACTTATTTCACTTAGCATTAAGTCCTCAAGGTTCATCCATGTTGTAGCCTATGACAATTTCCTTCCTTTCTAAGGCTGAATAATATTCCATTGTATGTATATACTGCATTTTGTTCATGCATTCATCTGTCACGGACATCTGTTTTACTTCTACCTTTTGGCTATGGTGAATAATGTTGCTTTGAACATGAGTGTACAATTATCTGTTTGAGCCTCTGCTTTCAGTTCTTTGGGTGTATAACTTGAAGTGGTATTACTGGATTATACAGTAACTCTATTTTTAATTTTTTGAGGAACCGCCATACTGTTTTCAGGATGGCTCCTTTTTGATGTGTATTTTTGATTAGACCTTATCAGCTGGGTGTATGCCTAACCAAGGAAGGGACAATGGGGGCAGGTCCAGACCTCCTGAGTCCCTAGACACACCTCATTCCTTTTATTTCTGTCCTAAACCTTTTTCTTTCAAAAATTTCCCCATTTTGGCTAGTCCACAGTTTCATGAAGAGGTTTGGGAAATGCTTTTGGCACTCTGTGTGTTAGGGTTCCACTTCCCTAGGTGCCAGAGAGGTGGTGGATAGAGAGGTGGAGCTGTGTCTGGGCCCATTTTTGCCAGGTTTGCTTCACCATTTGGGTGCTCAGCTGGGCATGAAGCCATTGGGGCAGCTCTCCTCTTTGCTTCCAAACAGAGTGTTCAGGAGGGAGCCATGCTGGGGTTTCTGGATTTATATATTTTGACACATTAGTAGTATACGAATATGTTTAAAATAGGACAATTGATAATTATTTAGGTGAAAAACTTGGACTCTTTGTCTAGTGCCATGAATCCTTGCCTAATGGTTAAATCTAGCAGCTGGGCAAGAACATTTTTGGTTAATGAGTAGGAAAGTGACTCATGTACAGTTTCAGAAAAGTGAAAGGAGTTCTCTTGGTCCTTATAGAATCTTAGTGATCGAATGGGTTGCAGATTGAGAAGTCATCTTGTCCACCCAGTTCTAGAGTATTCTACAGATCCCATGTGGCCATTGCATCTCTGCAGGAATACTGCTTGGGTCAGGGAGCTGCTTCACCTGTCCTGTTTTTAGACAACACTGATTGTTATGAAAATTAAAGAAAAAAAAAAGAGCTCAAATAAGCCTCTTGCTCATTGGTCCTTGTTCTCTGGAGCAACATGGGCTGAGTCTGCACCCTTTTCTAAATTCTTTGGATATTTGAAGAACTATTTTGTAGGACACAAAATATGGAAAAAAAGCTAAATAGGTTTAACAATTCTCAACTCATCTAGCAAAGTATCCATCTTGTGGCTTGAATGGCTTCCCATTGCTCTGAGGCTAAAGTCCTACAACTCCTGCAGGGCCTAGCCTTTGCCTACTTCTACAGCTTCAGCTCATACCACTCTCCCCTTGGTCACTGTAGTTCAGGCACTCTTGCAAAAATGTTTGTAACCTATTTTTTATACTCTATGATATACTATGTACAAAATGAAAACATGCTCACCAAATTACAGATGTCACAAAACTAAGAGGAAGAGTCAGTGTATAAAAAAAAAATCAGAATCTGGAACAATCTAGAAAGATCTGGGGCCAAATAAAGATTAAAATTGAACAGGGATATATTAAAAGTTTTGAATTTAGGGTGAGAACCTATAAGCCTTTGTTGCCTACAAACCCTATATGAATCAACAATGTCACTTGCTTTCAAAAAGCTAATGTCACTTTCTAAAAACAGCATGGTGTCTAAAATTGGAAGGACAAGGTCCCACTCTAAGCTGTGCTGGGCTGGCCATATCCTGAATAGTATACTCATTTCTGGGTAACAAGTTTTATGAGAGATATTGACAAGCCAACATTGGCCAAGACTCAGGAGGACAATTTTGACAAATGTATATGGTCATGAAACCACCACACAATCAAGGAATAGGTATAGATACACAAGCATATTTTACATCCAACACAGTACTTATTGTTATCCCAACTATTTCCATCATCCCCCAAAAGTTCAAGTGTAGGTATATGTAAGCATCAGAGGGATGATTTAATTGGGGGGAGGGTTAGGGAAATATCCTTTCCCTTTTCCTTCCATACCTTGGACTTACAGGTGATGTGGCTCTACTCTCATCAATCTGGAGACTGATGTATAAGACCACATGAAAGAAATAGACTCCAACAAGTTCAGTGCTAGGATTGTTAAGGCTCATTATGGTGACCTTCTCACTGTTTAGGCAGCTGGGGAGTAGGGAGTAGAGGATATGCATAGCTGATCCTGTTAGAATAATATTTGAGACCATTTCTAGAATGATTCAATATTTCACTATTAACGACTGAGCAGCTATTATGCTTTTTAAGATTTCTTGAATTGGTATCGCTTGCTCAGTGTTTTGTATTTCTCTATTTCTTAAAATATTGATACCTAGTCTTACTCTAGCCAGACTTGGGGTACAGAAACCCTAGGAAAGTAATGGCAACTAGAAAGAACAGTGTGAAACAAACCAGAGAACAGGTTTTTTCCTTTTCTCTCTGTTTTTCTGCAGTGCTCTGTATCTGTGTCTGTATTCTGTGGTGCTCAATTAGGCTGAGTTTGGCTGTAAGTAATAGCAAACCAAATATAAATGATTTAAAATCACAATAATGGGACTTCCCTGGTGGTGCAGTGGTCAAGAATCCACCTGCCAGTGCAGGGGACATGGGTTCGAGCCCTCTTCCGGGAAGATCCCACGTGCCCTGGAGCAACTAAGCCTGTGCGCCACAACTACTGAAGCCCGCATGCCTAGAGCCTGTGCTCTGCAACAAGAGAAGCCACTGCAATGAGAAGCCCGCGCACCATAACGAAGAGGAGCCCCCGCTCGCCACAACTAGAGAAAGCCTGCGTGCAGCAACGAAGACCCGACGCAGCCAAAATAAAAAAAAAAATAATAAAATCGCAATAATGTTTCTTGTGGTCTTAAAGTCTGGCAGTGAGTAGATTCTTAGTGCAACAATGTCCTCAGAGATGCTGATTCTATTTCTCCTTGCATTCTGCCCTCCTCAGCGTGTGGCTGTGTCTTCCCAAGTGCAAGTTGGTTAGCACAGTTCCAAGCTCTACCTCCTCATAGAACATGTCTCATGCAGGAAGGAAGGAAGAAAAAAAAGACTTTCTTCCACATGGCTCTTTTATCAGAGTAGAAAATCTTTCCCAGAAATTGCCTCCGGCAGACATCTCATTAGGCAGGACTAACTCAACGTGACTTAGTCATGGGAGGACAGAATACAGGATTGGCTCTGACCAATCGGACTCATTCTTTGAGTCCAGTTGGTCTAAGCCAATTCAAGACATATTTCCTTCTGAATGAAGTCAGGGTTCTGTCAGTAAGGAAGATGGGGAGATGGTGATTGGGTGGACAACCAACAGTGGTCATCATATTCTTCTCTTCTCTCTCTGATGTCATTTTTAGGATTTTACCTATTTTGAAAACCTGCTGATGTCTTCCAAGTCTGTATCTAGTGCTAACTCCTCTTGAGTTCCAGACACATCATCATCTGCCCATTGTACATCTGCACCTGGGTGTCCTGCCAGTAGCTCAAGTTACGTGTCTAAAATGGTACTCATTATGGTTCATCCTAGAACTCCATATTTCCACCAAAAATACTGATTAAGACACCACCGCTCACCCACTCTCCAGTAGCAGGAAACTGAGTGTCATCTTGGACTACTCCTTCTCCACTACTTCCCACATCTAATTCCAAGTTCTCTTGATTTCAACTTTTTCCAACTCAACATACTTTGTATCTGTGCTTTCCAAAAGGATCCCTTAGTCCTTAATGTGGCTCTGAATGTGTGAGTTTGTATGGACATATGAACACCTGTGTTGTGTGTAATATGAGCTTTAAACGAACCTGGGAATATTATCATTCTTATGCCTTTTATGCATACTGGAAAGCTAACAAAGGGGAGAGAAAAACCATAAAATCTTGGTATGGTTTTGTAACACTACTTATAGTTATTTACTTTTATTATCTGTTCCTAATTACCATGCTGTAAAATCATGATTAAGACAACACGTAATTATGTGCCAGATTTACTTTTTTCTAAATTATATTCAATTATGATTGATAATAATGTATCAGTTCACATTGTTGACGGTAATGTAACACTATGATTGGATCACAACTTCTAGAACCTAGAAGAAACGTTGCTTATGTTCCAGAAAAGAAAGTGGAGATAACAGTTGTCCTGTGGTTGCCAAAGTTAGGTTCATCCCATTTTAGCTAGTAGGACTTGAGAGCAGGTGAAATTGAATGACACAAGAATGACAAAGGCAGGGGAGAGAAAGATTTTGGCCAATTATCAGTTCAAACGAACAAGTTAATTAATATAAATTTATTACCGTAATTACAGAACTCCCAGCTACTAGAATACAGAGCTTCACAGCAATGGAAAAAGCACAACTTGGATCAAAGTGCCTTAGTACCTGAAACTCATTCAGCCTGGAAAACACTGTCTACTATTGTTGAAGATACACGGGCACAGATTGCAAAGAATTGCCATAAATATAATAATATGTTACAATTATCTTAGAAATAATATTGATAAATATATAAGTGTAATAAATAATAATTTTAAATAACATTTCATCCTTTGCCTTCTTCTTGAGGCTCAGCTTCAAGAAGTATTCTACTAAAACGAGCTCACGGATTGGCATAAAATACTGTTGAGGCAGGAAGGATAGAGCCATCATTCCCTCCATTTTGAAGATGATCAAACTGAGGTCCCAGAAACTTACAGTGTTTGATAAAGGGTCCATCAGCAACTTAAAAGCAGAAGCTAAGCAGTTGGAATGAAATCCTGGGTCCATGGCTTCTCATTCCAAATGCTATTGTGGGTATTTCTTAGTTTTCTTATGCCTTAGTTAACCCATCTGTAATATGGGTAGAGCCTTTTTGGTAGCCACGGTCAGTAGCCCTGGCCCTCCCAAGATTGTATGCATAATAATAATTAAAATGGTTGGCAGTTTGCAAAGCATAGGGTGTTCTTTAAATAACAAGCAACATTATATGTTAGCGTTGGTTCTACTAGACTTTGTGCCCTCTCTTAGAGAGAGAGTAAATATTCATTTAGAATTACAAACGCTCAGCACATGCTCAGCGAGTGACTAAGAGTGCAGGATTTGACTCCTTCATGTACACGGTACATACAGATTGTCAACACTTCACAAGTAAGTAGACTCCACAGTCAAAGCTGGTTTTCCAATATCTGAAAGTCAGTGATAGAGGGCAGGCCCCTTGCCAGGTGCACCAGTTTTTCTTGCTTTGTGGCAAAATACAACTTTGGATGGGCAACTGATTTGAAGTAGTGTATAGTGCCATGTTTTTCCCAGAAGAAGAGGAGATTGGTCTCATCTTTGATGGTTTTGGGTGTCTCAGGCATCTCCTAGGATAAGAAGAACAACTATTTGTTAAAAGAGAACGGGAAGATGCTAAAAAAAGAACGGATGCTCAATCCCTTGGCATTTGGTCTTCATGAGAAACACAGCACTTTATAGGACTATGAGTAGGTAACATGATGATATAGGTTCTTCATTCATTTGTTCATTCAGAAAGCATTTATTACATGCCTGTTAGATGTATGGCCCCATCTATTCATAATAATTGATTTCCTCAGTTAACTGGAGAGAAATCCAATGTCATCATGAAGATCACCAAAGACACTAGTGTCTCACTGTATCCTGACAGGTAGGGTGAAACATTCTTCTTGTCCTGCCTGAACATGGGAATAGAACATTTTGCATCAGATATGAGCACTAAGGACGCTAAGACCTGGGAACCTTTTGACCTCTAAATGTGCAAAACGTACTTTGGGAAAATAATTTCGAATTTAGACATGTTTATCTCTGTATTTAAGTCAACAATTGAAGACTAAAGAAACTCAAACCTCACACACACACATACACAAAACTTCCCAGGCATATTAGGGGCTGAATTCTTTCAATACAATTTTTTGAAAATTGTGATCCCTTTAGATGACACTCCTCTTGTTCCTCTTGTGAGTATGAAAAAAATTTAACAGTACTTTCCTGGAAAAACAAAATTCAAGTTCTAACTTAAGATGCTTCTTCTCTATTCTTTTAATTGAGAAGAACTAAATACGCTTTTGAGGTTTCCTTGGGTCTTTCAATGTCAACAAGGATTTTATTTCTCAAACCTATTTCTCGCCCAGTTTTCCCCTCTTCCTCCTGTTGGTTCTATCTCCAAAATATAACCACATTCTGTCTCCTTCTTTCCACCTGTCTCACAACTCCCGCCCCCTGCCCACCCTGACTGTTGCTACCACATCTTAATCATATTTTCTCTATTGCCTCCTTTCTGATCTATTCTCTGAGTTAGAAAATATAAGTAAAGTCAAGACACTTCCCTGTTTGAAGTCCTTTCCTCTACTTATCTTTCCTTTTTTTCAGAGTGTCCCTTCTGATCTTTGAAGCTGGCCTTGTAAAGCTCTAGGGCTGGGTGCACTCAGATCCCTCTCTTGGGAATGCCCCCCGCCTTGATGGCATGCCCCCCGCCTTGATGGCATGCTCCCTCCTATCAGCAGCTCTCATCTTTAGGGAGCTCTGTGTAAAAAGCATGCTCTCATTTTTTCTATCTCAGCACCCTGTTCGTTGGCTTTACAGCATCTTGCACTTTTTGCTGGTTGTTTGGCTCGTCTATTGTCTGTACCCTTCATTAGAGTGAGTTCTATAAGGCTTTGGCTCACCACTGTCTAGTAAGCTGTTGACACTGCTTGAAAAATAGAAGGCTCTCAATAAACAACGTTTGTTGAATGAATTCACGAATGAAGCTATTGCCCTACTCTATAGACATCACGTTCATCTGACTTGATCCAGGAAGAGAGGCACATGCATCCACATAAATCCTAGTTAGGGTGGGAGCGGGGGTTGGATTACACATTTACTGAATAAGAGTCACCCACTAGTCAGTGGAGAAAACATTTGGCTCTAGTGAGCATGTGTGTGTGTCTGTATGTTTGGAGGGGAATGTGGGAGTAGAGATGAGGCCGGCCTGAGAGAGAAAACCGGCACCAATGAAGAGAGAGAGCCACTGCAGTCAGAAGGCCAGGCTTTGAGCCTTGGCTCCCAGCTTTTGCTTTGTACCCACTGGCAGGTGATTAATCCTCTGTGATCTCAGTGGCTTATTTGACACTGCTGGAGGCAGGCCCCCTTGTCCTAAAGCCTACTGTCATGTAGGTCAAAGAGTAGATGTCAGTAAAGCTCAAAGAGGGATGGAATAAACAGATGCCCAGGGATGGGAGGTGAATAGGACCAGACAGGGAAAAGAGAAAGAAGAAGAAGGCAGTTTACCTTTTATGTAATTTTGCCACCTCTATCTTGCTCTCTCACATATCCTGCCTAGAACTGCCTCTGAATATAGTGGGTAAGAAGTAGGATGGGAAGGCAGGTGGGCAGGTAGGACTGCGGTAGGAAGAAAAGAGGACTGTGCCATCCTGCTAGGGGTGCCTGCCTCTTGGGATCATCTACAAATGCATGGGTTGTAAATGAAGGTAAATTGGAGACTGAGAACAACTGACCTTTAGCAATACGGGTTCGTCTTCGTTTTGAGCACACACAAACAGTCGGGTATTTGAGATTCTTAGAGTCACAGGAAGTTGAGAATCCTCTTCTGATGTATAAGCACACATGTCAAATTTCACTGGCAAAGAGAAAAGTCAAAAAAAAAAAAGTAAATCCATTGTATTTGTGTAAAATCAGTGTTTATGAAGATGCTGTGTGTGGGCTTCCCTGGTGGCGCAGTGGTTGGGAATCCGCCTGCCAATGCAGGGGACACGGGTTCGAGCCCTGGTCCGGGAGGATCCCACATGCCGCAGAGCAACTCAAGTCTGTGCGTCACAACTACTGAGCCTGTGCTCTAGAGCCCGCGAGCCACCACTGCTGAGCTCACGTGCTGCAACTACTGAAGCCCTCACGCCTAGAGCCCGTGCTCCGCAACAAGAGAAGCCACAACAAAGAGAAGCCCGCGCACCACAAGGGAAAGCAGCCTCCCACTCGTCGCAGTTAGAGAAAGCCCATGCGCAGCAACGAAGTCCCAACACAGCGAATAAATAAATAAGCAAGTAAGTAAGTAAGTAAATAAATAAATACACACACACACACACACACATATATAAAGATAATGATTCTTCCTAGTTTGGTGTTATTTGGAAGTTTGATCAGCAGGCTCCTCATTGGCGTCTGAGTAAATTTGCATAAGTCACTGAATATTTCTGAGGCTCCGTTTACTTACCTTTAAAATCAAGGATAGGGCCTCCCTGGTGGCGCAGTGGTTGCGCGTCCGCCTGCCGATGCAGGGGAACCGGGTTCGTGCCCCGGTCCGGGAGGATCCCACGTGCCGCGGAGCGGCTGGGCCCGTGAGCCGTGGCCGCTGAGCCTGCGCGTCCGGAGCCTGTGCTCCGCAACGGGAGAGGCCACA
>NC_041225.1:12823720-12824858 GCF_002837175.3 Physeter macrocephalus | reverse complement strand
GGATGCGGGGGACACGGGTTCGTGCCCCGGTCCGGGAAGATCCCACGTGCCGCGGGGCGGCTGGGCCCGTGAGCCATGGCCGCTGAGCCTGTGCTCCGCAACGGGAGAGGCCCCAACAGAGGGAGGCCCGCGACCACCAAAAAAAAAAAAAAAATCAAGGATAAGACTATCTCAGAGAACCAAAGGAGACAGTATCTCAGAAAGCTTTAAACTGCACCTAGAGCTTTCATAGCTAAGACACTGCTCTCTTGTTAAAGCTTCCAGATTTGGCTGAAGTTCCTGTCCTTGCCCAGAATTTTTATGAGGGGTGATGTACTTCATCCTATTCTAGATAAATCATGCAAAGCCAGGAATCTAGAGAGGTTCATTCTTTAAAAGCAGAAAGCTTAAAAGAAATACAGAAATAGAAAGGGTGGGGGAAGATGACAGAATTGTCCATTTACCTGCCTCATCCAGATTATTTAACGCAGCAGCCATGAGGTATTGACCCGACGGATCTCGAACTAGACTTTGATTGAGGGTGTCATTCAGGATGCACTGGTCGATGATGACCCTCATGAAGTTGTATTTCATGTTGCTCTGGAAGCTGTAATGTGCTGATCTGGGCTTGATGATTTCTAAAACAGTTATCACGAGCTCAGATTAATGTCCAAGTACAAACATAGATTATATACGTGCTCTAATACAAGCTAGTGAGGGGACATGAAGAATATCCCAGTCTAGGTGAGGAAACTGAGAGAGAAGTGAAATCACCCTGTCAGCAGAATTGGTTCTAGGATTATCCCTGTGGTTCCTTATTTGTTTCTTTTTAAACTTAAGATTCTTCAGGCAATAGTTTTTTTTTTTTAAGAGATTACTTGTACAACTTTTTTGGTTGTTTGGAGGTTTGTAAGTAACCAGGAAGACTCCTTGTATTCTCCACCTATATTTTCAAATGAATGCACTCGGAGAAAAAAAATGAATCCACTAGGAATTTTATATGTCACTGAGGTGCAGGTCTAAATGTCTGCCACCTTTTTTTTTTTTTAATCTTTATTGGAGTATAATTGCTTTACAATGTTGTGTTAGTTTCTGCTTTATAACAAAGTGAATCAGCTATACATATACATATATCCCCATATCTCTTCCCTCTTGCATC
>NC_041225.1:12743444-12823302 GCF_002837175.3 Physeter macrocephalus | reverse complement strand
GGACGCGCAGGCTCAGCGGCCATGGCTCACGGGCCCAGCCGCTCCGCGGCATGCGGGATCCTCCCGGACTGGGGCACGAACCCGTGTCCCCTGCATCGGCAGGCAGACTCTCAACCACTGCGCCACCAGGGAAACCCTATATTTAGTTTTTTAAGGAACCTCCATACTGTTCTCCACAGTCTGCCACCTTTCTTTTTATTTTTTGAAAAAAATTTTTTACAATTTTGTTTTTTCTATCTACCACCTTTCTGAACAGGGGTATGTGTCAATAGCTTCACAACTCCTCATGGCTCTGAATAATTCTACTTCCAGGAATTTTTTATTCTAAGGAAATAAATGATAGAAATGAAGATTTATTGATATGGCTATTCATTGTCACATTACTTATAATGGTAAAAACCTGGAGCTCTAAAATGTCTTTTATTTATTGACAAATGAAAAAAGTTGGATATTAAATTGTATGTAATTGACCTAATAATGTTTAACATGTATATTCCTGTGTGTGTATGCACATAGAAAAGACTTTAAGGAAAGGAACATAGTGCTGGCAGTGGTAAACTCTGAGGGGTAGTATGAGTGGTTTTAATTTTCATTCTTGTATTTTCCAGTATTCTAGGTGAATATGTGTTAATGTTTAGCTGTTACTTTAAAAATATTAGGTTTATATTTCATGTGGAGGATTGTATAGTGAAGGCATGGGAGAAAAATCATGACTTCTATAGTCAAATAGAACTGATTTGGTTTGACACTTTACTACTTACACACTGTGAGATTTTGGGCAGGTCACTATCTCACTGAGCTTAATATCCTCATATATAAAACAAGACTGTAGGATTGTTGTGAAGGTTAGAGGTAATGCAGCCATTAGTAAGTTAGTAGTGTTGGTAGTATTAACAAAATAGTAGTAGTAATAATACTAATACTACTAATAACAATAGTAGCTAACATTTTTTAGGTATTTTCTATGTGCCAGGCATTATTTTCGTCCAGAAGCTTGCAAGTATCGACTCATATAATCTTCACAACAGTTAGGGGCTCTGATTACCTCCATTTTACAGTAGAGGACACTGAAGTACAGAAAGGTTAAGTAACTTGCCCAAGGAGACATAATTAGTATGTGGAGGAGCATACTTCCACAGTGGAAGTCACCCACTAACAGTATATAACTGCTTTCTGTCGAAAGGCTAAGTCACATGACCTTAAGAATATGGCCGCGAAGTGAGCCTGTGAGCAGGTATGCTAAACTCAAGCCACTGCTGACCTCTAACCGCTGGAGAAGGATAAAAATTAATTTTCCTTTCTTATAGTTACCAGCCGAATGGTTGGTTGCCCTCTTGTTACTCAAGGTTTTATTTTTCCCTGTACTCTGCTCTCCCCATTTGCTTAAAAATAGAAAACAAAGATATTATTGCACTTGACCCCTTACCTTCTTCTGTATCATTGGCAATGTCTTCCAGGTCATCATTGGTGATGAACTGATTTAAACTCAACCATCTCTTCTTCAGAATCTTCCCATTGGCTGCCACCATCCCCACATTTTCCTTGAAGGTAAGCTTGGATGTCTTAGAGGTTTCAGAGCTATTCAGAGACATAAATTTATCCATGCAGTCCTCATGAAGTGGTTCATAGCTTGCATCATAGAAGGACTTCTGTGAAGAAGGAAAATGAAAACTGAGAGGCTGCCCATGGCCATAGAATGAGACTCCTTTATAACAGGAGTTTTATTCAACAGACTTAGAGAGAGAAGGATGTCCATTTTGGTCTTGGGTACCCCATGTTTCATCAGTCTTTCCCTCCTTCCTCGTTTCCTCCTTTCCTTTCTCCTTTCCTCCTTTCCTTTCTCCTTCCCCCTTTCCTTTTCCTCTGCCTCCTTCCTCTTTACCCACTTCCTCCTATCCCTCCTTTCAGGATTTCCCTGAAAAGATGTGATCTCTGGGAAGGTCTTTGTCATCCAACCACAGACTCAAAAATGAGATCTTGTTATACTTAGTGAAGTAAGTCAGAGAAAGACAAATACTATATGATATCACTTATATGTGGAATCTAAAAAATAATACAAATGAACCTATATACGAAACAGAAATAGACTCACAGACGTAGAAAACAAACTTATGGTTACCAAAGGGGAGACGTAAGGGGGGAGGGACAAATCAGGGATATGGGATTAAGAGATACACACTACTATACATAAAATAGATAAGCAACAAGGATTTACTGTATAGCAAAGGAAATTATATTCAATATCTTGTAATAACCTATATCAGAAAAAAAATCTATCACTATGCTCTCCTCCTGAAACTAACACAATATTGTAAATCAACTATACTTCAGTAAAAAAAATGACATGTTGTAACGAAACAGGTCTACAAGTGATCTTAGTGAGTGGTAGCCTTCCAGTCAGTTCCCCCTCAGGAGGTTAAACATCTACTTGACAATGCTTAAATATTTTAGAAATACTCCTCTAGGTATAGCTTTTAGAACCAGTACCGAAGACACACAAAGCAGTACCTATTTGTGGTCTCCTAGCCAAATAACACAGCATGTGAATGGCTGCAGATTTTTTAGTTTCAACTGGTCTGCTTCCTCCACCTCAGATTCATGGGCTATTACACTTAGAGGGCTATCTCTAATCTCTGGAGCTGGTGTTAGAGAAGGTGTCAATAACACATCACTTAAGGGGACAGACCCCTGGGGAAGTGGCCCAAAGGGGTTGTCCCAGGATGGCATAACCAACATTCTGATTGAAGGCTGACCCAGGAGACTCCACTCTTGGAGTTTCAGGTTAGTTCTGCTCTGTTCTGGGAAAATCTGGTGGCCATGAACGATGCCATCAACTGTTAGTGCAAAGAGGCAGTTGGTCTCACTTATAATGAAGAAATGCATGTCTCTGGACTTCTAGCGAAGGTAAAACAAAAGCATCTAAGATTCAAGCCGTTGTTATACTAGTAGAGAAAATACTGGGTAAACACAGCAATCTCATAAGAATCACAGTCATGTGCTTACCTGATTCAGAGACAGATGGTCAATTTCGGAACTGTATTCTTCATTTTCACTGTTAAACAAGAGGATGAGAATTTAATTCTGTTTGTTATATCACTACAGTCACTGGGCAACATATTTTAATAACTATATTAGCTATGGGTAACACACACACACAGGGTCATTACTGTCATCTTTGAAAATTAAGGACCTCTGTGCATACACACCCATACGGTAATTTGTACCTGATAACTTGGAATTAGTAATCATCGGGCCAGGCCTTGAACTCTACCTGTGCTCTATCTATAAAAACGAGGCTTGGCTAGCCAGTTAAAGAGTTGTAATTGAATTTCGGGGAAAAATTTTAAGCTCCTCCAGAGAGAAGAAATACTTTTGAAGCACCTCGTTTAAATTTGAACCAAACAGGTTATATGTTACCCTTTGCTTTCATGTATTTATAAAACAGATTTAATAATTTATACTTTGCAAAATATCCAGGCAACATTTCCATAGTCTAGTTTGTGGTTAGTGTATCTTAATAGGTAATGGGAATACCATGTTGGTTTAAAGTGTTCCACAGTTTAAACTTTTTATTCGTTATCTTTCTCCTATGTCTGAATGAGATTGACTGTGTATGTTTCACACGCTCAAACTGCTGTGAAGCCATTTCCTATTCCAGATTGAGATCAAGAAGTTTTCCTGAGAAAGGTTTCTCTTTCTGACAATCCATTAAAACTCCTTACTGTATCAGGGCCTGTGAACCAGACTGAAGCTGTGTCTAAGCAGATGTTGAAAACCACTAGGCCTCGGCAGCCCTTAAAAGGGATCTTTCTAAAATGGCTGCCTCCCTGTCAATTTCACCTCAGTTTACATTCTGGATGCTGTTTCCCTGGGTCTTCACTGAACCGGCCCTGACTTCAGAGGTAGGACACATCTTTGCAGCCTCTGCGGGTCTGGCCCATGCTGGTTACGGTACTCCCAGCTGGATTCTAATGTACTTTGATCCCCCTCATTAAATCACAGGAGACAGAATCTCTTTCCTACCTGTAACAGTTCTTCAGGTCTTCAAAGAGGTCAGGGACTTCGGCCATCTTCACTTCTGCAACAGAGAACACCGGTAGCTGTCAGCCCTGCCAGCCTCTGAACCAGATGCCAGCAAGGAGAACCACGTCCCCTTTGTGTTTCTTGAGACATTTAATGAATGACTTAGCTCACACTTAGCGTTCTTTTCACTCCCTTGAATTATTTGCATATGTATTTGCCTCCTCTGCTACACAGTAAACTTCTTTCAGAATCTTGGTAACCCTTATGTGTCCAACCCAATGCACTGCACATGGTAGACATTCAATGAAAGTTTGAATAAGTAAAAACAAGAAACAAAAAACCTCAACAAGGATGAGATATTTACCTTACACAGATGCAAGAGAGAGACAGAGTTAGAAATTCGCAGTTTTCTCCTAATAGTTTTTGGTTGTAGAGATTCCCTCCAAGGAAAGCCTTGGCTGCACTCTCCAATGCCCTCATATGTAACCAGTTCCTCTGTCCCTCAATTTCCCACCAGTAGAGAGAATCATTTTCTGAAATCTGACTGTGATTCTAACTCACACACCAAACCAGAGAGGGATGGGAAAGGAAGGAAGAGGCTTTAGCTTCAGAGAAGGCAGTTTGAGAGATCACAGCCAAGGAGAAAAACAAAAAAATATTTTAAGAGCCAAAGATGTGATAAGGACGATACCTTTGCTGACTCGGGTGAGCGACAGTGAAATGACTTGCTCTCTTTCCGTGTGGAGACTATAGCCCCAGTCAGCCTTCTTCGCCTTTTGTCTGCTCTGGAGTGGGCGTGGCCATGATTGCACCACTGGGAATTCACAGGGAAAAATTCTGCTTTCTATTTTTTTTAAGTTCATTCAACCTTATACTGGCCAAAATAATGACAAATAGTATACTTGATCATAGTGTTTGCAGAGATTCCAGGAGTTTCTGACTTGGTTCATTTATTTATTGCTTTGCTCTAAACAACTATAAACATGTAGTCTTAGAAAAAGGGAAGAAGAACAGGAAACTTAAGTTTCTAAAAATATTTGGTGGGGGATGGAGGGAGAACTCCTAAAAGCAGAATCGTAGATGGTTAGAGTTGGAGGGGCGCATAGGAGTTGTAGTTTGTGTTTTGGCTTAATTTGTTTATTGCACCCCAGGGCTGAGTATGAATTGATGGAATACTTGGCAGCCCCCCGGCAGCTAAGGGGTGGCTCTTGAGGGAAGACGATCCATCTTTTCTGAAGAGGGAGGTCTGCTTGAGTAGGCATACATCACTCTGAGTATGGGGTGACAACCTCCCCGTTAGGGCAGGGTAGAGGAGAGAAAAATGATAGTCAACCACAGAAGTCAATCCTTTTACTCCTCTGAATACTGTCAATCCATTTCGGACAGAAGTGACAGAGCTTTAGGAGAAAACTCTGTTCCTGGCCATGTTTGGCTTCTACCAGAGCCCAAAGAGAAGAATGGTCTTCTCTAGGATAAACCCAAGGTGTGTGAGGATAGCTGCAGACTCAGGGAGGTATGGACAAGGCTGGAAGCCAGTGGCTGGATTCGAGAATGGAGATTGGGGGCTTCCCTGGTGGCGCAGTGGTTGAGGGTCCGCCTGCCGATGCAGGGGACGCGGGTTCGTGCCCCGGTCCGGGAAGATCCCACGTGCCGCGGAGCCGCTGGGCCCGTGAGCCATGGCCGCTGAGCCTGCGCGTCCGGAGCCTGTGCTCCGCAACGGGAGAGGCCACGACAGTGAGAGGCCCGCGTACCGCAAAAAAAAAAAAAAATGAAAAAAATGAAAAAAAAAGAATGGAGATTGGGGGATTTCCCTGGTGGTCCATTGGTTAAGACTCCACGCTTCCACTGCAGGGGCCCGGATTCCATCCCTGGTCGGGGAACTAAGATCATGCATGCTGCGTGGCATGGTCAAAAAAAAAATAAAAATAAAAAAAGAATGGAGTTTGGGAAAGGAAGGGACTCAGGACTCTTATACACGACCCTGATTCAGTGTTGCCTGGCTGTTATCATTCAAAGACTTTTTCAGTATCCTGAGGCTGGCCCAGTTCAGGTGGCAGAACACCAGACTCTTAGCAGATAAATGTTTCAGGTTTCCTGGTTGGAGTTTAAGCCATATAATTTTAAATAAAGGAAATGGATGGGAAAAGAGGGTAAGAGGAGGAATATAAAAAGTAAAGAGAGGGGCTTCCCTGGTGGCGCAGTGGTTGAGGGGCCGCCTGCCGATGCAGGGGACACGGGTGCGTGCCCTGGTCCGGGAAGATCCCACATGCCACGGAGCGGCCGGTCCCGTGAGCCATGGCCGCTGAGCCTGCGCGTCCGGAGCCTGTGCTCCGCAACGGGAGAGGCCGCAACGGTGAGAGGCCCGCGTACCGCAAAAAAAAAAAAAAAAAAAAAAAGTAAAGAGAGGAAGGCAAGACACCACAATGCAACATGATATTAAAAAGCAAAAAAGCTCAGAAGGACTAGGAGTAAAGTGGTTTGATGTGAGTTGAGTAAAGTATGCTGTGTGGGCCTTGTTTAATGTAAATCATGAGGTTGGTTAGGTGATCATGAAGGTCTGTCCTAGGTGCAAAATCTCTGATTCTGATTCTATTGTCCAGTTCAGTTCCTCCTTGTCACAGACCTGGTGTTATACTAGTTATAAATAAGAGCCACAGGAATAATTGGCATCCTGGATGCAGGCAATGTAAATGTAGGACCAGATTGGGACGAGCTTGGGTGTCTCAGGATGGATCCTTTTGTGAAGGGTGATGGCAGCTGATTCTCTATGTCTGTGCTTCTCTTTCAGGCGACACAGAAATATTAACACTCGTTACCCCCTCTGCCTCCTATGGATCTTGTGAGGACTATTACTAAGAAACGATTGCAAAGCACATAGTGAATGTGGGCTGCTAATGGAGATGCAATTAAACAAAAATAATAGCAGCGCTAATGATGGCTTCTGTCACTTGGGACTCTATAGTCATCATTGTAATGCCTTAGTTCACTGAAGAAAATATAGTTCTCATGAAAATAATGACTTGAGACTTGAACAGGGAGGACATTTTCAGGTGAAGGCCTCCATTCAAACCCAGAGTGGGTTAAGTTTCTGGGAGGAATACATACCACCTCTTTGGTAATCCCGGAAAATACCCTTGGTTCCAGCATCAGTGGCGACACCCATCCTGGCCGATGTCACATCTCTGTCATAGAAAATTACTCAAATGTGGTTGTTGAGAGAGTTCAAAAAGTTCACCTAAATTTTTCCTGCACATGACCTTTTTGGAAACTGGTTTTTAAAGGAAGAACAAAAATGTGGGTGAGGTTTAGAGAGTGAGAAGTCCTTGCTTTGTTTTGGGGAATGTGCTTTTCTGTGAGTGTGAACAAAGCTTGACTTGTAAGTAATTCTCAGCACCAGACCACCTCTTTCTAGGGAACAGAGAGAAGAACATACTGGAGCCCCAAGGGTGTTTGTGGGCTGTCCTGCGACTGGGAATTTGGGTGGTTTCCTGTATCCACTTCTTGACTCTGGGGAGGCCTCAAAACTCCTTCTTTAGTCATTTTTATCTAAATCATTCAGAAAAAAGTTATTGTGCCATTATTCTGTGCCAGGGGTTTTGCTGGGCATCAGTATTTTTCTTTCACGATTCACAAAATTATACAGGTATCGGGGCTTCCCTGGTGGCGCAGGGGTTAAGAATCCGCCTGCCAGTGCAGGGGACACGGGTTCGAGCCCTGGTCCGGGAAGATCCCACATGCCGCGGAGCAACTAAGCCTGTGCACCACAACTACTGAGCCTGCGCTCTAGAGCCCGCGAGCCACAACTACTGAGCCCACGAGCCACAACTACTGAGCCCGCGTGCCTAGAGTCCGTGCTCTGCAACAAGAGAAGCCGCTGCAAATGAGAAGCCTGCGCACTGCAACGAAGAGTGGCCCCCGCTCGCCGAAACTAGAGAAAGCCCGCGTGCAGCAACAAAGAGCCGATGCAGCCAAAAATAAATAAAATTAAATCTAAAAAAAAATTATATAGGTATGCAGGATGAGAGGATGTAGTATTTTGGTAGGTGACTGGGTACGCTTTATGACCTTGGAGGCTGTGGGTCTAACAGTCACGGTGGTGCTTTTCATTCGAAAACTGCTTTCCGTAGTTCACAAAGAGCTCTCACCCACACTGTCCCACTGGCTCCTCACTTTACCTACGAGAGACAGTGATTACCTTGCCCTTTCACAGCTGAGGACCCTTGAAGAGGTTAAGTGACCAACCTACGGTTACAAAACTGGCAGAGCCAGCACTTGAACTCAGGTTTCTGATTCCAAGTCCAAGCTTCTCTTTCCACTGCATATAGATGCGCCAGTCTCCTTTCACCACCAACGCCAAGTGACAGGGCTGAAACTGATTGTCCTTAAAGGTCTTTCCTGCCTCAAACAGCCTATCATTCAGTGATTCTAAGGTTCTTTGTAAAAAAAAAAAAAAGATTAAAAAAAGAAATGGTTTGAAATAGCTTTCCTCTCTTCTCCAATGAAATCTCACTTTTTTCTTTAGAAATACAGGAAAGGGGTGAAGGCGATCAGCGTAATCGAGTACATGATCGTGGTGGAGTCTGAATGGGGACTTTGGTGATGCTCTTGTCGTTGTATCATGAAGACAGGAATCATCTGTAAACATCTTGGGAACCAACGTTAAAATCATTGCATGTAGTTGGATGTGACAGGGTGACAGACTGCTTGATTGAAGAGAGAAACACAACTTGTGTGAATTTTCAGGGAACGCAATGATTTCTTTTTAGATGGTGGAAAGCCTCTTCAGAGGAATAAAGTGTGTGTAAACCATCACACGCAGAGATTTTTGGCCTCAGCTCACGCCCTATTTAGTTATAATCTGCTTTTAAATTCCATGAAAGTTAGTGGGAAAGAGGCAAGGACCTCACAGGTAACCTAGTCTTTGAGGTTCCAGGTGTTATAAAACATTATCTCCTTTAATACTCTAATCAGATCTGTGAGGATGGTATTCTTATCACATTTAGAGAAGCGGAAGTCTAGGTCCAGGGAGATGGAGCCATCTGTCTAAGATCGCAAGGTTACCGAGCTGCCGAAATGAAATTCAGATTCCAGAGCCGAGGCTCAGTCGACCATGAGGGAGTCTCTTTTTCTTAGTGTGTGACCTCTTCCTTTCTCCTGCTCTTGTTAATTTCTAATTTCTTCTGCTTTGTCTTGTTAGTCTATCGAAGGACCTAGAATGATATGCTGGAGAAGGATGCACCTCAGACACTATCTAGATTAAACGCTTCATAAAAGAGGAAGTAGGCTCAGAGAGGGGGAGTGTCAATGTCCCAAGGTCACATGGAGAGTTCATGATGAGAGTGGGAACGAGAAATGAAAACTCGCTGTTTCTTGATTTCTAGTTCAAAATTTCCCACTCTCTAGTGACACTGGCTCTTTCGTTAAGAAACGTAAGGTGAAGATGTAATCTCTCTGTGGCTCCTCATGAGTAAGTAAAAAGGGAGTTAAAAAAAATGAAACCCCATTCAGTGAGCAAAACCAGCTATGGTTTCTGCTCTCCTGGAAGCTGACAGCAAAATGCCCATCAATAATCCCCTATATGAGTAGATATGTACAAACTGAGATAAAAATGCTGTGAGGGCATTGAACAGAGGAGCTAGTCTGAGATCAGGAGTGGGTAGTTCAATGGGAAAGGAAGAAGGAACATTCCAGGCAGAGAAAAAGTCCTGGGGGTCAAATGATGAAATGAAAGCAGGGCATTGAGGCTGGAGCCCAGAGTTGAGGGGGGTTAAGAAGGTGGTGAGATGAGGGTGGGAAGGGAGGCCAGAGCCAGCCGGGCAGCGCCTTGCGTCGACCCCACTAAGGTCTTTACCCATTTAATTTTGGGTAAACTTTGGGCAAGTGCTCTGGGAACTCGTAGAGCATAGGGATGGCTGTGGCTTGGAGCAAATGGAGAAATTCAAGTCGACAGGATCAGGAAGGGGCAGTTGCATGGTCTGCCAGCAAATCCCCATTTAGCTGTGAGCCCCTTTCTTTCCCTAAGCTTGTTTGTTCCCTGATGTATGTGCTTTTATGGTTTCTAAATTCTCTTTCTTTCTTCTCTTGAGATGGTGGTAAATAGAGCTGTGCCCCCTCTTTGCCTTCTCCATTGGCTCCGTGTCCTTTTTTCTCTCTTTCACAGGCACACTTTAAAAATCATAGTTCACTGTCGGAATCGGTAGCCGCATGGCTGCGCCCATCTCGGGCCGCGGGGCCCGGAAACTGCTGCAGTTCCTGAGGCTGGTGGGGCAGCTCAGGAGAGTCCCACGTACTGGCTGGGTATACAGAAATGTCCAGAAGCCAGAGAGCGTATCAGATCACATGTATAGGATGGCAATTATGGCTCTGGTGACCAAAGATGAACATCTTAACAAAGACCGATGTGTACGCCTAGCCCTGGTTCATGATAAGGCAGAATGCATCGTTGGGGACATAGCACCAGCAGATAACATCCCCAAAGAAAAAAAACATAGGCGAGAAGAAGAAGCTATGAAGCAGCTAGCCCAGCTCCTCCCAGAGGATCTCAGAAAAGAGCTCTATGAACTTTGGGAAGAATATGAGACCCGATCTAGTGCAGAAGCTAAATTTGTGAAGCAGCTGGACCAATGTGAAATGATTCTTCAGGCATCTGAATACGAAGACCTTGAGAACAAACCTGGGAGACTGCAGGACTTCTACAGTTCCACAGCAGGAAAACTCAGTCACCCTGAGATAGCCCAGCTTGTTTCTGAACTTGAGGCAGAAAGAAACGCTAACATAGCTGCCGCCTCCAGTGAGCCACACTCGTGAGATGCACTCCTGTAACAAACATTTTATTTTTCTGTTTCATGGTATTGTGTTTTGCCACTGTTGGTCTGCTGATTCCCAGATGTGAGTCTGTTTCTTTTCAATTGCCTGGACTCCAGCAAGAAACGTGATACAATTTGGACAGTAAAAGAAGCTACAGAACAGGGTGTGGTCCTGAAAATGCCATGGATGAAGACTTGGAGGGTGGGGGGCTTTTTATGAACTGAATAAATACATTTTTAAAACCTTAAAAAAATCATAGTTCATCAGAAAGCTTCCTGTGTGGCACAGTCACGTCTATGCCTCTCTCTCATTTTCTTCTTGCTGGCTAATTGTGACTGTCGAATTAGAAGTGCATTCTTAAGCGATTTCCTTTTCTTTTGAGTCATTTTCCTTATGGGAGTCATAATTATCTCTGGCCTGAACTTGTTTCTCAATTAAAAAAAAACTTGTATTACTTTTTTGGGTTCTAAAACATGTTGATTAAATATTGCTAGGGAAATACAAAAAATACAAAATAAAAAAAAAAAAGAAAGAAGAAGAAAATAAAACCCCCAAACAATTGAATAACTATTCAAAAAAAGTATTCACTATTATTATTTCGGTGTATTTCCTTTCAGTCTTTTTTTTTTTCAAGGCAGGTATAGATTTGTTTTGATACAGATGAGAGACTCCAAGCATTTCAATATTTGCTTTCCTGAAATCTAAGGAACATATATTTGGTAGACCATGCTAATCGAATACCCATCTACTCATTTGTGGGATTACTTGATAAATGTCCATCTTCATTTCCTGATCTCCCTTGCAGTTAGATTAGGGACACATGGTTTGTCTGGCCAATGCATTGTGAGCAGGAAGTCAGGCGTGATATGTTACACCTCTAGGCTGATGCAATTGAGGGTCGGTATGTGCCTCTGTCATTGCCAACTTCCCCTGATGCAACAACTTCAGAGGTCATGTATTCCTGAGGGTGTGGCTACAAATGCATGAGGTGTGGCTGTAAATGTATGAGACTAGAACAACCTGCACTAGTGTTAAGTTACTGAGATTTCAGGGCTTATTTGTTACTCTGGTACAGCCTAAACTATTCTGACTGCTACTATGGATGACTGTCCTTCCTTTATCACAAACTCCAAAGTGACATGCATTTTTTTCTCAAAATTCCTCTTTCACATAATCGATTTCTTCTTGGACAGAAGTGTGTCTAGATTAGCATTCTTCTTGTCACATTCTTTACCCTCTGGGAGATGAATTTTCCACTAAGGTCAATCAAGAACCTAATCAGATGTTTTCATTTTGGCCAAGTTTCGATTCCAGATATAAAGATCAATTAACTGTGAAAACATAATAGCCAGTAATAAAGTTGAAGTAGCAGCCCAGAATCAAAGCACATAATAATTACATTAAAGCTCTAACGTTTATATGGTACTTTACAATTTTTCAGAGCATTTTTTAAAAACAAAATATGAGCATTTAATATGATGTGAGACTGACTTATGCATGCAAACGGTCAATTGCAAAGGTCCCATGCCCAGTGCATGATTCTCTCCTCCCTCCCTTTGTTATGAACTCCTGGCTGCTGGAGAGGATGGGCCCCTGCTTAGAGCAATTGTGGCCCAGGCAGGGTGTGGAGTGGCAGGTGTTGCAGACAGTGTGGTGGGAGAGGCAAGAGAGTTGCACCTGACTCTGACCCTGACCCTAACCAGTTGCGTGACCTTTGGCAAGTCCCACACATCCTCGGGGCCTTCCTTCTCTGTAAAGGGAGGAAGTTGTACTGAATGACTACTAGGCTTCTAGCCCTGGCTGTCCTTTCCGTATTTCATGACTACCCTGAACATGACCATGTTCTGCCTCATGGCAGCTCTGTGCTCTTGAAATGTTATGTTTGGTTACATAGAGCCCACACTGAACTCATTCCTCACTATCTTTTAAAAACTTTAGGAAAAAAATAAATATATTTATTTTTATGTATTTATTTTTGGCTGCGTTGGGTGTTTGTTGCTGCGTGTGGGTTTTCTCTAGTTGCGGCGAGTAGGGGCTACTCTTCATTGCGGTGCGCGGGCTTCTCATTGCAGTGGCTTCTCTTGCTGCGGAGCACAGGCTCTAGGTGCGTGGGCTTCAGTAGTGGCAGCACTCGGGCTCTGTAGTTGCAGCACACAGGACCTAGAGCACGTGGGCTTCAGTAGTTGTGGCACAGGGGCTTAGTTGCTCTGAGGCAGGGGGGATCTTCCCGGACCAGGGATCGAACCCGTGTCCCCTGCTTTGGTAGGCAGATTCTTTTTTTTTTTTTTTTTTTTTTTGCGGTACGCGGGCCTCTCACTGCTGTGGCCTCTCCCGTTTCGGAGCACAGGCTCCGGACCCGCAGGCCCAGCGGCCATGGCTCACGGGCCCAGCCGCTCCGCGGCATGTGGGATCCTCCCGGACCGGGGCACGAACCCGTGTCCCCTGAATCGGCAGGCGGACTCTCAACCACTGCACCACCAGGGAAGCCCCAAGGTAGGCAGATTCTTAATCACTGCGCCACCAGGGAAGTCCCCTCACTATCCTTTGTAGAATCTTTCTCAGTCACACGTACATTTGAGTCACAAAGAGATACCTGCTTTTTCATTACTTCAATGGCAAATTTGATTTGTCACACTGAGTACATATAGAAAAAAGTTCCTTTTCTAGTACAGAAATATATAACAGTTGCTGATAAATTAGAAGGAAATGGCAATTTTACTCCACCTGTTAAGTGATGATGACTCAGGCTTGTTTTCTAGAAAGCTTGATATACATGGAGGACCATCTGAGCCCTCGATTACCCTCAAGAAAAGGAAGTTTAGGTTTCTGAGCCTGAAAGGCTAGACAAGTGTTGGAGTATTTTGGTAAAAAAAGGAATATCCAAGGAAAAAATATGATCTTAATTTCCTCTTTTCTGGACTCTTCCATCCAGGAGGTTTTCCATCCAGTGCTGTCCCCAAGTAGGCCATTATATTTCCTGCAGGGTTGCTCAAAGCACTGTGGCTCCCCTGGAGGAGAAGGAACAGCCTAAGAGAGCCTGGACTCAGGAGCAGGGCTTGGAGGCAGAGGGGAAAAGGGGCTCCTATAGAGCCTACTTCCACGAAGCCTTCCTGGAGTGCTCTTGACAACCTGCTTCATGGCTCCATCATGTGTAAGGCATTGTATTGGAAGCCATGGGAAAGAGGTGGCAAAGAAATCCACTGGCCCTTAACAGGCTTGGAACTTGTGGGCAAGACCCATGTAGATGACAATAGCACAAGCAGAATAAAAGAAGTACTGTAATAGAGACAGAAACAGACAGAAGGGAAGGGAGTGACTGAAGCTAACACCAAGAATTAGGGAAGCTTCCTGAAGGCTGCATTTTAGCCGTGTCTTGAAGAATTAGATTTAGATAGTGGAGAATGGATAGTCCAGGCTGAGGAAATAGGGTGAGTAAAAGCATAAGGGGTAACATTTCATGTCTGTCTCTCCTACTGTGTGGCCCTGGGCAATTTCCTTAACTGTTAGAACTTTGGTTGCCTCATTTGTAAAACTGGGCTAGTAATTCTTCCTTCACAGGAGTTTAGAAGGATTAAATGAGGTTGTGTCTGTAAGAGTGTTCAGTTTAGTGTTAGTTTCCTTTCCCTTCTTTCCAAATGTCCAACGCTCTCCCATCTCTCCACATTTGCTCAGGCTGCCCCTTCTTTGGGATTTATCCGTCTTCCTCCATCCATGGAATTTTAGACCTTTTTCTTACTAGTCCCAGTCTCTCCGTGATGCAGAATGGAAAGCATAGATTTGCTGCAGGGAATGTCAAATGTGGCTAGCCAAAAATCAGGTTACAGTCAAAGGAATTTAAAGTAGAATGCAAGTTTGTCTATAGTGAGTATAGTAGACTGGAATATACTTATTAAAGTTATCAGTTCTTTCATTCATTCATAGAAGATGGCGATCTTTGGTCCAGGAACATGTTTGGAGCTGAGGAATGAGGTATGATGAAAAGAAACTCCGTTCTGAATCTCATGGAGCATCTCTGCTAGCCGAGAAGCCATATCTTGCACACATGATCACAGTTGGGGGTGGTTATTAAGAAAAGGGTCATATGGTGATACCAATATATGCAGTGGGAGGGGAGAACCTAATCTATTCTGAAAAGTCACAGAAAGTCTCTCTGAGAAAGCAACCTAATGGATAGGAAGGGGAGGATTTAGCCAGATGAAGGTGCAGGTAGATGTATGGAAAGAGATTCACGTCTGGGGCAATGAGGACAGCATGCGTGGAGGCCCCGAAGCTAGAAGGACTATTGTGTATTAGAGAAACTGAAAAAGGGCCAGTTTGGCAAAAGCCAAAGGAGTGAGGGGCAAAGTGGCATGAGTTGGGGGTGAAGGGGTAGGCAGGGCCAGGTCACTGACCACCTTGTAAACATACTAAGGACATTGGATTTATTCTGAAGGCATTTTGAGATATTTTAAGCAGGTAAAGTCAGGCCTGTGTTTTTAAAAGATCAGGTTTGTGTTCTTAAAGGGGAGAAAGCACATGAGGGGAGAAGCCTATTGAATCCTCCCAGTGAGAGATGAGGATGGCTCGGACTTGGGTGGTGGCAGTGGAGGTGGAGAGAAAATGATGTACTGGAGTTATTAGACGGCAGCATCTACACGACTTGGTCATTGGTTAGTCGTGGGGTGTGAGGGAGATAGACGGCCCCGAGAAAACTACCCACTTGGATGGCTGATGTATTTGAGTTATCCGTATTCTGGAAGGAGCAGTGAGGAATACCAAGGCACCACATTCTGAGAGAAATGGTGGCAGACTTGTAGAAAAGGCTGTGGAGTGGGAAGAGCTTATGAGGCGGGAGTTGCAGGCATGCGTTTAGAGCTCAGGAGAGACAGCAGGCTGGAGCTGGTGTTGTGGAATCCTTAGCAATGGAAGACTTGAGAGCGGGTGAGAGGGCCCGGTAGGCAAACCCACTGGTCAGAGGGCAGGTGGCCAGGAAGGGGTGGGTAAAGGCAACTGGGAAGCCAGGGAAGTAGGGGAAGCATGGAGAGTGTGGGGCCCTGGGAGGCAAGGGAGCTGCCGGCTCTGGTCCATCCACGTGAGGATACAGGTCCCAGTGCAGCCAAAACCATTGCCGCCTCACCTTTGGTGTTACCGCTCCTTGCAGCTTGCTCTGACCTCTTTCAGCCCTTTCATTTCAGTCACCCAGTGCCCTATTCTGACCCCAGCTCTTTCTTGGCTTAGAGGAAAGTGGTCCGATAAAATCGTCGACGCAAAATTTCCGGGACCGAATACGGTGCAACTTGCAGACATTTATGTCTCTTAAAAGAAGCGCTTGGATAAAGCAAGACCTGGGCTTCCCTGGTGGCGCAGTGGTTGCGCGTCCGCCTGCCGATGCAGGGGAACCGGGTTCGCGCCCCGGTCCGGGAGGATCCCACATGCCGCGGAGCGGCTGGGCCCGTGAGCCGTGGCCGCTGAGCCTGCGCGTCCGGAGCCTGTGCTCCGCAACGGGAGAGGCCACAACGGTGAGAGGCCCGCGTACTGCAAAAAAAAAAAAAAAAAGCAAGGCCTTCCGTTGGGACTGAGAACTGTGCTTTTGTGAGGGCTACTGACCCACTGAGAAAAGTAAATACATGGGCTTTAAGGTGCAGTGTAATTTAAAATTTTAGAAATTAACAGTGGGCACCGTCATACTTTATTCAATAATCGAATAAAGATTCCTAAATCCAGTTGAGACTGGAGGTAAAAGAGGAGAGAAATAACAAAATATTTAAGAGATAGACAGAGAGCTTGTGTCAGAGGAAGGAGAAAAGACTGAAGAGGTGGGTTGGATTCCCAAATTGCAGTGGGCATTGCTGAGTATTGATATTGTTGCCAAATCTGGCTCCCTGTGCCCTGATGCCAAATAAAAACACGGAGACAGAGAATTGGAAGACAAGAAATAGAGAGGCTTTTTATTTTCTTTGCCAGGCAAAGGGAAGACACAGTATGCTAACACCTCAAGAACTGTGCCCCCCTCCTTCGGGAATCGGAGAAGATTTTATACGTGGGGCTTGCAGTCAGGGGTATATGATAAGGATCAAAGTGGTGAAGGTCTTGCATTTCTTTTCTTCTGCAAATTCATGGCCAAAGCTGGCATCCTTGAAGTTATCTGGTCTGGTGTCCTTGAAGTTATTGGCCCGTGACCTTCTTTCTGAAATGAAGAGTGCTACAAGGGAGCGTAGGGGGAGAAGAAATGCCAGGTGCAAAGGGTAATTTGTATGGAGTCCGAGGGTAATCAGCTTTGTGAAGGAAAAGTCTAGCTACAACTGTTTGTTAGTAGTAACAGCTAAAGATTAACCAAGATTGCTTAACTCTTTCAGGCCTGTTTATGTTGTTTCCCCAGCCTGTTCTTTGTTTCCTTATTTTCCTTGTTTATCAGAAAAGTCTCATTTCTCTTTTTGCTGCAACAATATATCTGGACTGTCGTTTATGAGCAAGGAGGAAGCCCTGGAGCGTTTGGAGCAGAGCCATGCTGTGATGGAGAAAATTTTGACGGTGATTAGAACAGGAAATGAGTGAGGCAGGGAGACACGAAAGGTGAGCAAGGCGTTGGCTGAGAGAAGCCGATGGGACCAGATGAAGGGGCGGATCTGAGACGCCCGAGTGGGGAAGGAGGAACTGACGTGCTGGGTCCTGGGTGTGTGAGGGAGAAGAAAGAGGACACTCTAGGATGACATCAAGATCTTGAGTCTGGACAATAGAAATGGAGAAGTCTGGAGGAGGAAATGGTGTGGGGAGGAAGATGATGATTTAGGCTTTAGACAGTTTGAGTAACCACTTAGGGTAGGTTGAACCAATAGCGTTTCCCGGATTTCCCCATTTTAGTTAGTTCTGCTTTGTCTGCAGCCCCGGGAATTTCTATACAATGTAACCAGTGGCCTTTCCTTGCAGAATTTGGAACGAAGGAATTCATAGAACCAAAGTAAAAGGAGAGGAAGTGACATATTATTTGTCTCATAGGTTTGAGGACGGAGACAGGATATTCTGACTTTCAGTCTAAAATTTCCTGAAGTGTAGCCTGAACGGCAGTGGATTACATGTCAAAGCCAAACTTCCGGTATTTACAAGCTTAGGGGGAAAGCATAGATTAATTAATAAATGGTGCATTGGGAACTAATAATCCATTGGAAAATAAAAAATGAAAAGGTTGCAGTTTTTTCCTTATGCCAAATTCAATTCCAAATAGATGAAAGGCTTAAACATTACAAAAAAAGAAATCATAAAATTATGAGAAGAAAATAAAGGCAAATATTTATATAATCTTGGGAATACGTTTCCGTGGGATAAATGTTCCTCTGGCTAAATTTCTGAAAGTGGAATTCAGGGTCCAGAAGTTTATGAACTCTTTCGCCAAATTGCCCTCCAGAAAGGTTGTGTCCATATACACTGCCACTAGCATCGTATGAAAGTGCCCATTTTCCCACACTTTCACCAATGCTATTTTCACTTTAAAAATTTCATTAATTTTCTGTTAATGATTTTTACCCTTTTCGATTTTTTATTGTTAGCTTTTAAAACCTCTTCATAAAATAGTAATGTAAACTCATTGGCACAGATGAAGCAAATATGTTTTTTTCCTTTTGGCCTGCATTTCAGTTTCTGAGCAGTATTTATGATTCTGTTTTATAAAAACAAAAAGACTGGCTGGATATATACCAGTATGTCAACAACAGAAATATTTTGCATTTTGAATCACAGATGTTTTAAATTTTCTTCTTTGTGCTTTTATTTATTTGAAAAATTTCTGCAACAAACCTATATTACTTTTGTTATAATAAGAAAAACATTTTTTTTGCGGTGTGCGGGCCTCTCACTGTTTTGGCCTCTCCCGCTGTGGAGCACAGGCTCTGGACGCACAGGCTCAGCAGCCATGGCTCATGGGCCCAGCCGCTCCGCGGCACGTGGGATCCTCCCGGACCGGGGCACGAACCCGTGTCCCCTGCATCGGCAGGCGGACTCTCAACCACTGCGCCACCAGGGAAGCCCCTGTGTGTGTGTTTTTAAAAGCAAAGTTCTGCATGTAAAGAGTCAAGTAGTTCTAGAAGATTTGTTAAATGCTAATATATTATTATTAATAGATATAAATGTATATTAATCAATATCAATATAAAATATATTAAATATAGCAGATTCTTCTTCTCCCATCTCTACCATTTGGTACTTAATTCTTATTTTTAATGAGATACTTGCTTTACTTTTTCCTGAACTTTAAGTTTTAGACATTAAGGATGATCTTCCCACTTTGGAAAATGAGAATTTCAGTTCTCTGTCCTGCCCCAACCATCCTCTTTACCTACTTCCCAGTCCGCCTAATACAGTTATATCTTAATTTTCTTAGATTAATAATAAGAGTTTATATTATTGTGAATATGTCAGTGCTTTTCAGAACTAAGGCAATTAGTAAACTCTTCCTTTGCAGTTCAATATGTTATTTTCCCTTGAGTTAATAACTGTCTTTTTTTCATTTGCTTAGTTTTTATGTATTTATCTCTGGGGCTGGATATAGTATCTATTGGCAGCCCTCTTTAAGAAAACAAATAAAAATTACAAATACAGGGCTTCCCTGGTGGTGCAGAGGTTAAGAATCCACCTGCCAATGCAGGGGACATGGGTTTGAGCCCTGGTCCGGGAAGATCCCACATGCGTGGAACAACTAAGCCCGTGAGCCACAACTACTGAGCCCATGTGCCACGACTACTGAAGCCTGCGCACCTAGAGCCTGTGCTCCATGGCAAGAGAAGCCACCTCAATGAGAAGCCTGTGCACCGCAACAAAGAGTAGCCTCCGCTTGCCGCAGCTAGAGAAAGCCCTGCACACAGCAGTGAAGACCAAATGCAGCCAAAAATAAAGAAATTTATTTTAAAAAATTACAAATACAAACTAAGCACAGGCTTTGCAAGGGGCCTTGTAAATGAAGGGTCTTGAGATTTAAGCTTGATTAGCTTCACAGTAAATCCACCTCTGATGATCATTAATCCAACTCTAAATTTCCAGTAATTGGTTAAATTTTAAGACAGTCAGATGTATTAGGCAGTTTCTTTTATCCTAGAAAAAGAATATTTCCTAGGTTTTCTGACCTGCTCTACCTTGGACTGGTGGCTCTCTTTACTGCTGCATACAGCTTCATCCTGAGATCTCCTTCACCATCAGGATTCCCTACATCTTACTCCTGCACTGGAGCCACCCTTTCCTTGTTTCCCATGTATTCTTCTATCTTGGTTTACTCCCTTTAGTGGCTTCTTGGGAAAAGATGCCAAAGAAGTAAAAATATTTTTAGGAACCTACATGTCTGAGAAAGTCTGTATTCTACCTTGACATTTGGTTGATAGTTTGGCTGGATATAGAATTCTGGGTTGGATGGAATTAATTCTCCCTTGTGATTTTGAAGGCATTGCTCCCTTTACTTCTAGCTTTCAATATTGCTGCTTGAAGTCTGATACCATTCAAATGCCCATTATTTCCATGTGGCTGTGGTTTTCTGTCTGGAATATTGTAGGATTATGTCTTCATCCCCAGTGTCTTGAAATTTTATGCTGTGGATCTTTTTTCATTCATTATGCTAGACACTCAGTGGGCCATGTCCATCTGGAAACTCCTGTCCTTTAAGTTCTGAAAACTTTATTAATTATTTGAGTAAGTGCCTTTCCTCTCTGATTTTTCCTCTTGTCTTTTTCTCTGGAACCTCTAGTTTTAGCTTCTGAGTCTCCTGGATCCGCCCTCTAATATTCTTATTGATTCTGTCCTATTTCTAAGTCTTTAGTCTTTTGCTTTAATTTCTGGGAGATTTGTTTAACTTAATCTCCCAACTTTTAAATCATTTTCATTTCTCTTACCATATTTTCTTTTTCTTTGAATATTCTCTCCCAGCCCTTCTTTCGTTCCCGCATGGTATCTTCCTCCTGTTTCATGATCCTACTATCTTATTATTTTGAGGACGTTCATAATAGTTTTTGTTGTTGTTGTTTTTAAAGTTTCATTCTCTTTGCATAGTCTCTTCTTTTCCCTCTGCTTTTTTTTCAGTTGGTTTGTTTTTATACCCACCTTGCTAGAAAGTTCCTGCAGATGTTTAGAAATCCTAGATTTTCTGCTTATGTGCAAAAGTGGGCGCTCAAAAGCTGATTGGAAGCTCTCAGAATATGGGTAAGGCTTGTTGACTGTGAGTGTCGTCCTTTGATGCCCTGGCAGGGCCATTGGGTTGAACAAGCCCTAGTATCAGTATTGGCTTGATTCCCCAGAGAAGCCTCTTTTAGTCTCCTGCCTAAAGGGTAAAGGCCTGGCCATCAGCCTTCTGCAAGTGGTATGTGTGGGGGAAGGGCCGGGATTCTCAGCATCATGATGCATGCTGTCATTAATTACTCTGTTTGTGATACTTCTCCCACCTTCAAATATACCTGGTGTTCCCTAGTTCAAAGGCCCTTTATTTTACACGCTTTACGGAGTCTTTTTGTCTTCTTGTTGTCTTCTGTTAACATGGGAAAAGTCATCTGTGGATATAATTTTTTATTTTTTTCCCTGTTAGTGTCATGTAAATTATTATCCAGATGTTAAATTACTATCATGTTATTCTTCAAAAACACTGAACCAGTCAGCAACAAATGAGAATTTCCTCACAGCCCTGTCAATACTTCTAATACTTCTAATACAAACAACTTTACTAAGATAAAACCAACATATAATAAGTTGCACGTTTAAATTGTTCACTTTATATGTTTTGACATTCCTCTGTGAAACCATAACCACAATCAAGATAGCGAATGTATTCCTCACCTCTTAAGTTCTCTCAGACCTCTTTGTAATTCCTTCTCTTCCCCTCCTTCATTCCCAGCAATCACTGATCTGTTTTCTGTCACTGTAGATTAGTTTACATTTTCTAGAGTTTTATGAAAATGGAATGGCACAAGATGTACTTTTTCTTTGGTCTCTATTGGCTTTCAAGCGGTCTTCCATATTTTACCCTCTAATCCCTCTCTCAGAGATACTAGATGTTGGCTGGTTCTCAGTTTTTCCACCTCTCACTTAAGATCAACTTCCACTTGTCCAACTACTGCTTTCCAGCTTTCAAAAAAATTTTTTTTCCTTGAAAAACTCCTATGTGAGGCTAGGACCTCTTGCATCTCTGTTGTGAATGTGCACTCAGCAAAGTGCATGCCAGGGAGCTGCCTGATCTTCATCTCCTTCCACTATTGCTGGTTCCTTTCCTGTTCTCTCTGTCCTTGTGGGTTTGTGCCTTTAAAGATCCCTTTAATGTTATTTTAGTGGGGTTTGGGAAAAGGAACAGAATTAGTGAAAGAGTTCATATCTGCCCTCTTTATCTGGAACCTGAGACTGTTCAGATATGAAGGCTATTCAACAGAAAGTTCTGCACTGGCTGGAGGGATCAGAAGGATCTGATAGAGCATGAGTGAAGCAGTTGCTGGAGGAAAACAGATGGAAAGCTATACTGCATTCTTGGATTAGAAGAATCAATGTTGTTAAAATGACCCTACAACCCAAGGCAATCTACAGATTCACTACAATACCTATCAAATTACCAATGGCATTTTTCACAGAACTAGAACAAATAATTTCACAATTTGTATGGAAACACAAAAGACCCCAAATAGCCAAAGCAAACTTGAGAAAGAAAAACGGAGCTGGAGGAATCAGGCTCCCTGACTTCAGAGTATACTACAAAGCTACAGTAGTCAAAACATTATGGTATTGGCACAAAAACAGTCATATAGATCAATGGAACAGGATAGAAAGCCCAGAAATAAACCCATGCACTTATGGTCAATTAATCTATGACAAAGGAGGCAAGAATATACAAAGGAGAAAAGACAAGTCTCTTCAATAAGTGGAGCTGGAAAAACTGGACAGCTACATGTAAAAGAATGAAATTAGAACATTCTGTAACACCATGTACAAAAATAAACTGAAAACAAAGTCATTTCTTGTTTGTCATTCATGAAGTTCAGACTGCCTGATATATTGGTTACATTTGGTACTCAGTAAAAAGTCATTTCTCCTCCTTCCCTCCTCCCTCTCTCCCTTTATCCCTCCTTTCTCGTTTTACTTCAGCAGCTGCTTTGTGGAAACTTCTCAGGAGGAGAATGTGCCAGCCCATGGGTGAGGGTGACGTCTTGCGAGGATAGAAGAGATGCTGCAGCTCAATTCAGGATGGTGTGAAGGTCAATGGAGGCACCTCAGGAGTCAGTTAGGGATGGATCTTCCTGCCAGGAAAAGGGGAGGGAGAAGGGGAGGGGAGTTAAATAAGCCTCTGAGTATAGGGATTCCAGGACCTGAAGCCCAGAAGAATTTTTTTTTTTCAGCCATACCGCAAGGCATGCAAGATCTTAGTTCCCTGACAAGGGATGGAACCTGTGCCCCCTGCAAAGGAAGCGCAGAGTCTTAACCACTGGACTGCGAGGGAAGTCTCAGGGAGACGTTTTAAGAGGCCCAGCCTGGCGGGAACTCAGCTGATGAGGAGCAGCCTGAAGGCCAAGGAGGACTTTTTGGTGACCAGGTAGAAAGTTCCTTCCTCATTCAGGGACGCCAACTGACTGATGGGCAAGGGGATGTGGAGGGACAGGCTTGGGAAATAAGCTCAGGTAGAGACTATGGAGTTCTTATAGATGAGTCTTTTTCATTCTGAATCTTAGAAAATGAAATTCAAGGCCTCATGTGAGTGGAGGGTGGGTGGGAGGAGGAAGGGTCTCTGGGGTTTAGGTCCTGAGAACAGTGGAGCCACTGCCCAGCTGTCTCTCAGGGGCTCTGCTGAGGTCACTCCAAAGGCAAGAGATTCTTAGCCCTGCTGGTTAGTATTGACCGAGGGAATCTTATTACAGCATATACTTCCTTTTCTTTCGATGAAAGTTTAAAGGTCATCATTTCCTCTTGCAAAGGAAGTTCCACAAATATTCCATTTCCTGCCTTAGAAATAAATATAGCATGACATCAAGTTTATTGCAGACTCCCTGTTCTGGGGGAATTCCCAAGGAAGCACAGGCAGAGTTCTGGGAGAGACAAAATGAATTCAGAGCGATTACTCAGTAGCTGCAGTAGGGACCAGAATTTCCCCGCACGTTTCTCAGGCTCCCATTTGCCAACTCAGCCTGGAAGTATTTCTATTGGTGGAAAAAAAAAAAAGCTGTGGGTTAAAGAATTCATTTTTCAGGCATGAGCCTCCACCCCTGGTTGGCTTGGAGGCCTGTTTTACCTTTCTCTGGGATGGCAGAGGCAGATGGCCCTGATGACATTACTGGGAACGGGAAATGCGTGGGTATCTAGGCTTGAGTTCCACCCACTTATAGCGATAAATAGAGCTAAATGTCAAGTTTGTAGACTTTCTACAGACAGTATTTGAATCCCAACCTGCCACTTCCGGGTGTTGGCGAGGACTGTAAATGGTTCTGGGGCGTCCCTCCCCTCTTTGGGGCAGATAATCCAAAGCTCGCTTTCTATGGATGGAGGGTCAGTGGTTAAATGTGAGTAATGCAGCTGTACTGGAGCCTGGAGAGTTACATGCCAGAGTCTCATGTCATTCATCATTTGTCCACGTGAATAGCTGTGGTATCAGGTCCAAGGTTAAGGTCTTCCTACCATCTCTGGGGGAACAAAATTCTCCTACCAGGCTGAGATGTTTCTGTGACAGAGAAGCATTGTGGGGCGGTGCGGGGGGGAACTAATGTGTTATTTCCAGACTCTTTTTTTTTTTAATGTAGACTTCTTACTCAGGAGAGATAGCATGGTGAGTCAGAGCAGGATCCAAAGGACCAGGACAAAAAGATGAGGGAAAAGTTCAGGGCATTGAGTGTGACTGCATTTAGTAGGGTAAGGGGGAGAAGGCAGAATAGAGGGAGTACTTTCACCTTCACCCAACCCCATGGCCAGCTGATAATTGTCATTTTGTACTTTATTGAAACAACAAAGATAATAGGGCAGGAAATCTCTTATCTTCCCCCTGAAATACTGAATCCACCTGCCTTTGCTTCTCTTACAGTGGAAGAGGTGTCCCTGGGGACAACGGTTATCTTGAGCTCTGGCTTTTACTCCCCACCTTCACCCCACCCCTCCACAGCCTGCTCAGGACTCTTTTCTCACCTACATCATCCCCTCTTCCCTCTCTCCCAGGTCTTTGCCCAAGGGTCTGCCCTCATGAAGAAGTCCTCCCTTGACCCCATGTCTCTCTCCAGCCACCACCCCACTTCTTTGTGTTCCTTCCCAGACGGTTGTACTTCTATCCTTTCTTCATTCTATTCCAGTAGGGTTGCTGTGTTCACCAATCCACTGAGACTCTCATGCCAAAGGCAACCTTTGACTGCCACGTAGTAGCCACTTGTCTGTCCTCATCTGTCCCTATCTCTCAGCAGCACTGGATACAGGTAGCCACTCCCTTGTTTTTGAAATGCTTCCTTGCTTTGGTTTCTTTCTTTCTTTCTTTTTAGAAAATATTTATTTATTTATTTTGGCTGTGTCAGGCCTTAGTTGACGCACACAGGATCTTTGTTGCGGCATGCAGGATCTTTTGTCATGTGGGATCTTTTGTTGTGGTGTGTGGGCTCTTCGTTTTGGCACGTGGGCTCCAGAGTGCGTGGGCTCTGTAGTTGTGGCATGAGGGATCTCTAGTTGTGGCTCGAGTGCTCAGTAGTAGCGGCGTGCAGGCTTCGTTGCCCTGGGGCATGTGGGATCTCAGTTCCCCCACCAGGGATCGAACCCACATCCTCTGCATTGGAAGGCGGATTCTTAACAATTGGACCACCAGGGAAGTTCCCTTTGCTTTGGTCTCTAAGACAACTAATTTTCCTCTTTTCCCTCTTACTTTTCCTCTGCCTCTGGCTGCCCTTTTCAATCACCTTTGCTGGCTCTTCCTCTCGTACCTCTTAATGTTGGCATGTCCCAGGCTCAGCTCTGGGTCTGCCTTCTTCTCAGGAGGTCTAATTTAGTCCCATGTTTCATTTACCCTCTGTTTGCTGTCCATTCCTAAGTTTATATCCCCAGCCTGTGTTTATTTTCTCTGAGCTTCAGACTTGTATATCTATCTGACTGTTTGCCACCTTCACCTGAATATCTAATTGGTGTCTCAAGCTAAACATGTCCTTACAAGAACCCTTGACTCACCACGTACTTTAAGCCTGTTTGTCTCCTGGTCTTCCTCAGTAAATGACACCAAGATTTACCTAGTTACTCATGAAAAATCTAAGAAGTTATCTTTGTTTTGTTTGTTTTTGTTTTTTTAAAATTAATTTTTATTGGAGTATAGTTGATTTACAATGTTGTGTTAGTTTCTGCTGTACAGCAAAGTGATTCAGTTATACATACACATATATCCACTCTTTTTTAGATTCTTTTCCCATATAGGTCATTACAGAGTATTGAGTAGAGTACCCTGTGTTGTAAGTAGGTCCTTATTGTTAGCTATTTAAAAAAAATAATTTATTTATTTATTTATTTATTTATTTTTGGCTGCATTGGGTCTTAGTTGCGGCATGCGGGACCTTTTGTGGCGGCACAGGCTCTGCCTTGCGGTGCGCAGGCTTCTCTCTAGTTGTGGCGCCTAAGCTCCAGAGTGCTTGGGCTCTGTAGTTGAGGCATGTGGGCTCTCCAGTTGCAGTACACGTATTAGTTGCCCCGCGGCATGTGGGATCTTAGTTCCCCATCCAGGGATTGAACTGGCGTTCCCTGCATTGCAAGATGGCTTCTTAACCACTGGACCACCAGGGAAGTCCCTAGTTATCTATGATATATGGTAGTGTGTATATGTCAATCCCAATCTCCCGATTTATCCCCCCTCCCCTTTTCCCCCGGTAACCGTAAGTTTGTTTATTTAGAAGTTATCTTTTATTCATTAATTTTCTCATTCCCACATCCAATCCACTAGGGTGACCATTACTTCTACCTCTGAATTAGTATCCAAAATATTTTTATTCTTTTTTCATTCTCCACTAGAGAAGATTCGAAGTATGACAGTCCAAGACACCACATTCCTTGGATGGTGCAATAGCCTCCTAATTGGTCTCTCAGCTTCCACGTCTGTTCCTGGACAGTCCATTTTCCACACAGTGGTTATAATCATGTTTTAAAAAATATAAATCTGGTAGTGTTACTTTTTGCTTAAAATCTTCCAATGGTTTCCCTATAATATGTTTTTTTTTAACGATTTTTTGATGTGGATCATTTTTAAAGTCTTTACTGAATTTGCTACAATATTGCTCTGCTCTATGTTTTTGTTTTTGTTTTTGTTTTTTCTTCAATTTTTTGGCCGTGAGGCATGTGGGATCCTAGCTGCCCAACCAGGGATTGAACTTGCAATTCTTCAGTTTTTTGGCCGTGAGGCATGTGGGATCCTAGCTGCCCAACCAGGGATTGAACTTGCAACCCCTGCATTGGAAGGTGAAGTCCCATCACTGGACCGCCAGGGAAGTCCCCCGATAATCTTGTCATAAGTCCAAATTCCTCAATACGGCTTACAAAACCTGAGTGATGGTGGCCCTTATCTGTTTCTCAATTTCATTTCATACCACTTTCAGTGGTGTCCTGAAGCCACTTATACCTGCTCATGAGATGGCTGTGTGCAGGGCTTTCCAACTTTGCATTTAATGACACCATGTTGATAGCTTTAAGTTGGCCATGGTGGAAATATTTACACCTTGGAAATTGGGAAATGCTACAAACCAAGATTTTTTTGTTTTTTTCTCAGAGGGTCAGTTGTTAAAACACCACTGATTCCCCCCTTTCTCATGATGTTCCAGTCACACTGACCTTCTAGCTTTTTCTTGCGCTCATCTGAGGCGCTGTTTGCTGCCTCAGAGCCTTTATGCTTAGATAAACTTATAGTTCTCTCTAGCTGGGTTGTTCTTCCTTTCCATGGTTGGCTCCTTCTTATCATTTAGAGTTTAGTTCAGAGTCATTTCCTGGGAGACGTCTTCCTTGATGAGCTTCCTTCGTGAATCCCCTTCTCAACTCTACCACATCACTCTGTTTTATTGATGACACAGCATTTACCTCTAACTGAAATAATTAATTTTCTTACGTGGTTGCCGTCTGTCTCGACACATTAAAATGTTGTCTCCTGTGTCTCCAGCACCTAGAACAGGGTCTGGCGCATGGTTGGTACTTAATAAACATTATTGAATGAATAGGTGAAATTTGTTATATCCTTTATCCTCTCTGGGCCTCAACTTCCTCATCTAAAATGGAATCATTGAGGTGATGTCACCAAGATGGTAATAGGAAACCCCATCCTCTGTCCCCCAACAAAGATCAACAATTAGACGGCTATCCATGAACAAAAACAGCTCTCAGAGAGCTCTGGAGTCCACTGAAGAAACTTCAGCAACACAGAGGAACAGAAAATCTGAGAATAACTACACAAAATGGGAAGGAAGAACAGTTTCATTTAGCTTGCATCATCCCATCCCTCAAGCCAGCATTGTTCAGCACCAAGAGGGAACTCTCCAGCTAGAAAGAGTCCCCATCACCCTTTGTGGGGCACTGTCCGAAGGATCCACTTCATTTTCACTCCACCTAGAGACCAGACAAAATAGACTTTAAGTAAAAAACTGTAACAAAACACAAGATAATTATTTAATGATAAAGGTGGTAATTTATCAAGAGGATATAACAATTGTAAATATATATGCACCCAACATTGGAGCACCTAAACATATTAAAGAAATACTAACATATATGAAGGGAGTAATAGACAGCAGTGCAATAATAGTAGGGGTCTTCAATACCCCACTTTCAACAATGGATAGCACACCTATACAGAAAAGCAATAAAGAAATATTGAACTTGAACTATGCTTTAGAGTAAATGGACCTAACAGACATATATAGAGCATTCTATCCAACAGCAGCAGAATAGACATTCTTCTCAAGCATGTATGGAACATTCTCAGGATAGATCATATGTTATGTCACAAAACACATCTTAGCAAATTTTAAAAGATTGATATCATACACAGTAACTTTTATGACCACAATGGTATGAAACTAGAAATCAATAACAGGAGGAAAAAGGAAAATTCACAAATGTGTGGAAATTAAGCAACACATACCTGAACAACAAGTGGGTCAAAGATAAAATCAAAAGGAAAATTAAAAATATCTTGAAACAAACAAACAAAAAGAAACACAATATACCAAAACTTATGGGATGAAGCAAAAGCAGAGGGAAGAGGGAAGTATATAGTGATAAATGCCTACATTAAAAGAAAAGAAATATCTCAAATAAATAACCTAACTTTACACCTCAAAAAACTAGGAAAAGAATAAACTAAGCCTAAAGTTAGCAGAAGGAAGGAGATAACAAAATTCACAGCAGTAATAAGTGAAATAGAAATTAGAAAAACAATAGATGAGAGTGACAAAACGAAGAGTTGATTTTTTAAAAGATAAAAAAATTGACAGTCCTTTAGCTAGATGTATTAAGAAAAAAAAAGAGAGAGGATTCAATAAATAAAATTATAATTAAAGAGGAGACTTTTCAACGAAAGCACAGACATACAAAGGATCATAAGAGACTACTGTGAAAAAGTGTAAGCCAACAAACTGGACAACCTAGAGAAATGGATAAATTCCTAGAAATGTATATTCTACCAGTCTGAATTATGAAGAAATGGAAAATCTTAACAGATTGATAATGAATAAGGACATTGAATCAGTAATCAAAAACTTGCCAAAAAATAAAAGTATAGGACCAGATGGCTAGTGAATTCTACCAAATATTTAAGAAGAATTAATGCTAATTCTTCTTAAAACCCTTCCAAAAAACAGAAGAGGAGGGAACATTTTCAAACTCATTTTATGAGACCAGCTTTACCCTAATATCACAACCAGTTAAGGATACTACAAGAAAAGAAAACTACAGGCCAATATTCCTGATGAATATGGATGCAAAAATTCTCAAGAAAATTTGGCAAACTGAATTCAACAGCACATTAAAAGGGTAATACACTATGATCAAATGGGATTTACCCCTGCCTTGCAAGGATGTTTACACATAAATCAATAAATGTGAAACATCACAATAGTAGATAAAAGACAAAAATCATATGATCATCTCAATAGATGCAGAAAAAGCATTTGACAAAAATCAACATCCTTTAAAAATAGAACTACCGTATGATCCAGCAATTCCACTTCTAGATACTGTATATGTCCAAAGGAAATGAAATCCTATCTCAAAAAGATATCTTCACTCACATATTTGTTGCAGCCTTATTCACTATAGTTAAGATATGGAAACAACTTAAGTGTCCATCAGTGGATGACTGGATAAAGAAGACATGGTATTTATACACAATGGAATATTATTCAGGCAGAAAAGAAGGAAATCCTGCCATTTGTAAACATGGGCAAACTTGAAGACATTATGCTAAGTCAGACAGAGAAAGACAAATACTGTATGACCTCACTATTCTGTGGAATCTAAAAATTTCAAAATTAAAAAAAATAAAAAATTCAAACTCATAGAAACAGAGTAGAATGGTGGTTACTAGGGCCTGAGGGTGGGGGAAATGGGGAGATGTTGGTCAAAGGGTACAAACTTTCAGTTATAAGATGAATAAGTTTCAGGGATCTAGTGTACATCATGGTGAATACAGTTAACAATACTGTATTGTATGCTTGAAAGTTGCTATGAGAGTAGACGTTTAATGTTCTCACCATAACAACACAACAACACAACAACAACGAAATGGTAGTTGTGTGAGGTGAAGGATGTGTTAACTAACCTTATTGTGGTAAACATTTCATGATAGCTCCATGTATCAAATCATCACATTGTACACCTTAAACTTATACAATATTATATGCCAGTTATATCTCAATAAAGCTGGAAAAGAGTCACACACAAAATAAAAGTGAAATCATTTTTTCATTGAACGTTAATTAAGTTCTTGTCCTGGGCACTGTGCCCAATGCTGGATTGAAAATTAAACTCACTCCATGAAGACTAAAATGTAAAGTTTGTAAAAATAACATTAAAATCTATACAAATATGGCTATTCAATGACTGTGTGGGCATTACAGGGGATTTTTAATCTTCTTTTTTCTTTTTTTTTACTTTCTCTTCAGTGAGAGTATTTTCTTATGTAAAAAAAATCACAGTGTTGATTGTTATTATTATTATTGCCATTATAACTAGCCTACTTCACTTGCATTTTGTTGCCTCCAGGCTTTTCCAAGTCTGTAATCTGGACCCTTCTCATCCCCTAAGTAATTAAGGAGATAAAGCACTTTCTTAAGAGAGAAATGAAGAAGATCAATACTGGTTTCTTCTACGAAAAGGCTAGAGGAAGCAGAGATGAGAAGTAAATTGGCAAAAATGAATTTACTTTTATAAAATAGCAAAGTTAGACACAAAACAAGGCACTAGTACCATTTATTTTTATAACTGGAAAGGACCTCAGATGCCATTTGGTTCAATAGAGTCCATTTTGTCTTATCGTATTATTGTCAATTTCTCCCCTTATGTCTGTAAATATTTGCTTTATATATTTAGGTTTTCCTGTATTGGGTGCATATATGTTAATGAGTATAATATCCTCTTCTTGTATTGATCCCTTCATCATTATATGATGCTCTTCTTTGTCTTTTGTTACAGTCTTTGTTTTAAAGTGTATTTTGTCTGATATGAGTGGTGCTACCATTTGCATGAAATATCCTTTTCCATCTCCTCACTTTCAGTCTGTGTGTGTCTTTAGCTCTGAAGTGAGTGTCTTGTAAGCCACATAGAGATGGGTCTTGTTTTTTATCCAGTCAGCCACTCTATGTCTATTGATTGGAGCACTTAGCCCATTGACACTTAAAGTAATTATTGATAGGTATGTCCTTATTCCATTTTATTACTTGTTTTCCAGTGTTTTGTAGTTCTTCTCTGTTCTTTTCTTCTACTTTTTATTTCTTCCCTTGAGGTTTGATGATATTCTTTAGTGGTGTTCTTGTGTTTCTTCCTCTCTTGCTTTTATGTATCTGTTGTAGGTTTTTTATTTGTGGTTACCACGGGATATATATACATCGACCTATAACTATATCTATTTGTTTTAAACTGGAGGTCCTTTAAGTTCAAAAAGATTCTAAAAGATCCACATGTTTTTACTCACCTCCCCCACACTTTGTCATATTTTACATTTTCATGTTTATCCCTTTACTGATTATTGTAGTTGTAGTTGATTTTTACAATTTTTTTGTCTTTTAATCTTTGTACTAGTTCATTTAAGTGGTTGCTCCTCAGCCTTTACTATATATATTTGCCTTTACTAGTGGGATTTTTCCTTTCCTACAGATTCTTTTTTTTTTTTTTTACCTTTCCTACAAATTCTTACTTCCTGTTATCACTTTTTCTTTTCCACTTAGAGAAGACACTTTAACATTTCTTTTAGGGTAGGTTTAATATTGATGAACTCTTTTAGTTTTTGCTTGTCTGATTTATTTATTTATTTATTTATTTACATTGAAGTAATGTTAATTTACAACGTTGTGTGAGAAGTTCTTCGTCTCTCCTTCAATTCTAAATGATAATGTTGCTGGGTAGAGCATCTTAGTTTGCAGGTTTTTCCCTTTCAGCACTTTGAATATATCATGCCACTTGCTTCTGGCCTGCAAAGTAACTGCAGAAAAATCAGCTGATAGCCTTATAGGGGTGCCCTGTATATATCACTCTTTGTTTTTCTCTTGTTGCCTTTAGAATTCTCTCCTTATCTTTAACTTTTGCCATTTTAATTATGATGTGTCTTGGTGTGGGTCTGTTTGGGGCCTTCTGCACTTTCTGTACCTGGACACTTGTTTTCTTCCTCAGGTTTGGGAATTTTTTCAGCCATAATTTCATCAAATACATTTCAACTTCCTTCTCTCTCTTTTCTCCTGCTGGGACCCCTAGAATGTGAATGTTGATGCACTTGAAGTTGTTCCAGAAATCCCTTAAACTGTTCTCATTTTTAAAAATTTGTTTCTCTTTTTGCTGTTCTGATTGGGTGATTTCCATTATTCTCTCTTCCAGGCCTCTTATGCATTTTCCTGTATCACATAGCCTGCTATTAATTCCTTCTAGGGTGTTTTTCATGTCAGTTATGGTATTCTTCAGTTCTGACTGGTTCTTTTTTGTGTGTTTTATAGTTCCTTGCTAAAATTGTCACTGTGTTCATATCTTCTTTTCCCTAATTCAGTTAGCATTCTTATTATTAATGCTTTGAATTCTTTATATGATACATTGTTTATTTCTGTTTCACTATTTGTTTTTTCAGGGTTTCTTTTTCTTGCTTTTTCAATTGAATCAAATTTCTCTTCTCATTTTTTTTTAACCTTCTGTGTCTCTAGGAAATTGGGTGAAACAGTTGCCTACTGTGGTCTCGAAGGGGTTTCCTTGTGTGGGAGCATCCCTATACAGTTTGCATGTGCCCAGTGGCTTTGGCGGGTGAACCAGATGTGATGTGAACACAAGTCATGTCTTTCTAAAGGGTGTGCTGGCAGCTATCACCTTGGTAGGAGGTGGGGCTGGAGATGGAGGGGCTAAGATCAGAGCCAGGTGTGAGCTGGAGCTTCTCTTCTGTGACCATCACGGCCCTATCCGGGTTGGAGTCAGGTCCCAAGCTAATGTAGCAGGAGCTCTGAGGGTTGGGTCTGAGCTGACTTTGTTCCCTTTAAGTGTGGTCTCTCCTCTCTCCTGGCACCAGCACCCTCATCCCAGAGGGAAGGAGTGCTGGAGCAAGCGGGGATGGTGGGGTACTCGGGGTGGATCGGGGCGCAGGCGGTGGTGGTCCAGTCACAGACAGGGATCAGGGATGCTTCTGATGCTCTGCCTGTGTAAGCATTAGTAATGGCTATCCCCACCCTGCTCAGATGTTGCTTCGGGTCTGAGCTACCTCTGTGTCTTAAAGCTGAACCATCACCCCAGGGTGGAGCTGAGTCATGCAGCAAGCGGGGCTGGAGTGTTCACTTGGCTTAGGTTGGGCTGCACGCTGAGGTAGTCAGCCACTGGTGCAGTTTTCAGTCTTCCCTTTCTGACCTGCTTCAGGAGCAAGCAGCCGTGCACACACTCCTCACAAGTGGAGTCTAGCTAAGGGAGCTTGTCTTCCCTGGGTGGGTCGGCCCCCAGGGCTGGGGCACCCACTCTGTGGCTCCAATCACTCACTCCCCAGGGAGGGTCTCTGCCTGTGTAATTTCTAAGTCCCCTCCTAGGGGCACAGGTCCAGATCTGATCACTTCTCTTCCCTTCCTACCTGGTTCTGTGTGGATCTTTCTTACAGCCTTGGTCGTACAGGAGTCTTCCTGCCAATCTCCAGCTGGTTTTCAGCGAGAATTGTGCCACATGTAGATGTATTTTTGATGCGTTTCGTGGGAGGGGAGGGGGGAGTTCCATGTCGTCCTTCTCTGCCGTCTTGATCTCCTCTCATAAGTGGAAAAAAAAGGAGTGGAGAAGTTACTTGAGTGGTCACGGGTCAATCAGCTACTTGGCATAAAACCTGGGAATCACAGCCCAGTGCTCTTACCACTGTACCTCATGACTGACGCTGGGCATTTTGGGGAGGAAGCTGAAGCTCTGATGTTGGTGAAACACATTGCTCTCAAGATAGTCCACAGTGGCTAAAATAGATGTGTTAGCAATGAAGGGAGCCCAAGTCAGCGCACTTGGGTGTGAGCTTTGGCCCTTGTTTTGTGCCACATCACAGTGCTACTGGAACAAGCCACTGCCATTTTCTGCGCCTCAGCCTTCTTTTTCTTTGTAAAAAGGAGGGACTGGTGGGATGAAACTAGACATTCAACAAACTCCTGTTGTCTTGGAGTCATGTTACAAGGTTTGGGGGTGACTAATTGGACATATCACCCACAATTAAAGCCAAACTGTCCTGTGGTATTCTTTTTCTTCCAAACACCAGTCTTATCTTCCACACTAGCCATGCCCCACCCCACTCTGGTCATGTCTAACTTTGTCTCCTGCATCCTCCCCACCCCCCCACCTCATCTTTGCTTCTTTTTCACCTACCCCTATGTCTGTTAAAAGAAATTCTTCTTGTTTTTCAGGGCCTAGCTTAAATTCCACTTCTACAAAAACGTTCTCAAATCTCCCCCCTGCATCCCCACCCCCTAAGCTAAAGTTAATTTCCTTTTGTGCCCAAGGGACTGTGGTTGTATTCATAAATCTCTCATGGTACATAACGTTGGGACCAACGTCCTTAGACTTCACCAGCCAGAGAGGTAAACATCTATGTTATGTGGGCTCCTGCCTGGACTTGCTGATGCGTGGCCTCTGCCTTCTCGCCTAGTCTCTTCCACTGTTTCAGGAGTTTCCCAAGGTCATGGTGCAGCCCGTGAGCTCCAGGGCAGGCCCATACACATTCTTGCTTCCTCTCCTTTGCACATGGCTTTCTTGAGCTCTGGTGGTAGTGGTGGTGGTGGGGTCCCAAAGCTGCTCCTGTCTGTAGGTTGAGTAGGGAGGGGACTTCAATAGTTGTGCTGTCCTTTGTCTTCGCCCAAATAGCATGAAACACAAAGACTCTCAAGAAATAGCTGCTTTACTCTCTGGTCCTAACTCCTCCCTCCTCCGAGGACTCAAAACCAGGCCCCCAGGCTGAGCAGACCGTAGATGTATCCTATCTTCACCATCACGTTTGTCTAATCTTTCTCCTTCTTAGAGCAGATATTATGTATATAAAATAAATGTTACATATAACATATACACTATACTGCAGAGTACATATATTACATGTGTATATATGTAATGAAGGTATATATAACACACATATGTATATATTATATGTTATATCTATATATACATATATAATTATATATGCAAATACATACAGCAAAGTTAGATACAAACCAGGGTAATAATATCATAACAGTTGAGTTCACCATTTCTCCTGGACAGAAATAATTTGTTATCCTGCTGCACAAAAATGACTCACCACTCATCCATCTTCTGCAGGTCAAGATCTAACTCTACAGCACCTGGGCCCTGATCAATAGTAAATAGTAATTTAAACAAAGGTACTTTCCTTTAGAGAAGGGGGTCAGCAAATTGGCCCAGGGGCTTAATCTGGCCTTCTGTGTGTTTTTGTAATAAAAATGTATTGGGACACAGTCTGTCCACGTGTCACAGATTTTCAATGGCTGCTTTCATGCTGTCACAGTGGTGTTGAGTAGTTGCCTCGGAGAGCTTATGGCCCTCAGGTGTAAAAGATGTACTATCTGGCCTCTTCCAGAAAATAAAAATATTTAGAACAGCTGGCACCTTTTCAGCAGGCTAGTTAGACACTGAAAATGTGCAAATAGTTTTTTTGCCCTCTTACCATGTTTTGGATACATTTATTTTAGCCTTTTTCTCTTATCCCTGCCCTCAAAGGGGCCAGTTCTACCTTAGTAAGTCCAGTTGTTTAGGCTTTAGTAATGCCAATCGGTAAAGGGCAAGGGGTCTAGGACACGGGGTAGGGATTGAACAGGGAGCTTGGAAGAGAAAGTGTGGAGGCAGCTGTGAAGGAAATGGATGGAAGAGATAAGGGACATTCTAAGAAATGGTGCTTGGCAGAGGCCGAGTTTTGGGCATCAAGTTCATGTTAAACAGGGACAGAGTTTCACTTCGGGATGATGAAAACGTTCTGGAGAGGGATGGTGGTGACGGTTGCACGACAGTGTCAATGTACTTAATGCCACTGAACTGTACACTTAAAAATGGTTCAAATGGTAAATTTTATGTTATTTACACTTTAGCAAAATAAAAAAAGAAAGAGTTAAAAAAAAGAAATGGTGTTTGTGCTCTGGGCACTTTTCATGAGGTTCGTGGAAATTAGCCAAAAATCGGAATTATTTGAAAATTGATTTTTTTGTTGCCAAAATGTGTGTGTGTGTGTGTGTGTGTGTGTGTGTGTGTGTGTGTGTGTGTGGTGGGTGGATGTTTCCTCTATTGGGACTCAGCCCTGAGACTGGGCAGCAGAGTTGTCCATCATCAGAGATTCAAAGGGACCAATGAGGATGCAGCATTCCAGGACTGTTAACGTGTTGGGAAGGAGAGCACTGCACAGCTTCCTAAAGACTACTTGGGGACCGGCTACTCTCTGCAGGCTGACTTCCTGTGATGTCAGTTAAATTTTTTAAGGTTCAAGGGTTGTTTGTGTGCATAGAAAAACATTTATAGTTACTCGAGCCTAAATTTGTGTAGTAAACTATTACAATTATACATTTAAAAACCAAGATTTTTCTTAATAAATTCAAATGACAAATCTTGCTATTCTATTTATAAAGCTAGTTTTTGGTACAATGAGAAAAAACACTTGCACTTTAAAAAATTAATGCTCAGTTATTTCATTGCTTTGAGAAATGGAATATTGCCTGCCATCTCAGTAAACAAAGGGTGTCACAGTCACCAGCGATTGCAGCCACCACGGATGGTGAGCTGGTGAGCCCTGAGGGAGCTCAGGAAGGAAAGAACACCTGCCATCTAGCAGCCATCCGACTGCAGTCATTCCCCATGGTGAGCCCTGAGGAAACACAGGATTGTGAAAATACACGATACTGGCCCCAGATAGCTGAGGTGCATATCAAAGGAATGATTTCAGTGAGCCCAGACTCTTGCATCCTCCCATACATAGAAAAGCGCTAAATTCCTTAACTTGACATATTTGGTTTCTTTAGTTAACAGTAATATTTTGATGTTCCGGACTACCTGCCCTTTGGTGCAAAACCTCCTATATATCCTAGCTCCCCCCTGCCTCTTTGGAGCAGTTTCTCAGAGCTGTCTGAAATGCTGTCTCCCGGGCTGCAGTCCTCATTTTGCCCCAGATGAAACTTAACTCGCAACCCTCACGTTGTGCATTTTTTTTAAAGTCAACAGCATAATATATTAAATCTCACTAAATATTTACTTCTCTTTTCTAGCATAGTTAATTGCGTTTTCCTTAAATATTTTACACGACAAATTTAATATATCTACAAGTTAAGTATGTGATTTTTTTTCAAACATTTCAAAAATCTGCCAGGGTGGATTAAAACAATCTAAGGAGCAAAATATTTCTAAGCACCTAAGTCATGCCTGCAACTCCAGAGAAAGCAAATAAAAAATGTAGTAAATCAGGCTCTGAAAATGCAAACGCGATCACATTTTCTGTCCTTCAAATTAAATTCAGAAGCCTAATATCAATTGCCCATTTCACATTGGAATTACAAAGTTAATATGTCAAATTCTTTAATGTTTCAGTTTCATTAATTGTTTCAGGCACATTAAATAACAAAGACAGATGACCAGGAGACTCTCAAAACTTATTTCTAAGCTAAACACAAAAATGTTAAAGCTATGGGTTTCATTTACCTCATCAGCTCTATGTTTTTTTTTTTTTTTCCTTTAAATACTTACGTGATGTTGTCAAGCCACTTAACCCAGGGGCACAGATCACAGATGAACTGTCTCAGTTGGCTCCTAGGTCAAAGATTCTGACCCGGGGTTTCCTGCGTCAAAGATTTAGCAGCTTGATTTGGGCTATTGGCTTGAGAATCTGAGACAGGGTTAGTGACCTCTTGGATAACTCTTGCCGCAAACCACAGAGTGACACACTCAGTCAACCCTTAGTGTTGGATTCAGGATGCTGAGTCAGAGGGAAGCCTTCAGACCAGGTTTTTTAGCGTGAGTTTATGTCACAACTAAGTCCCACGGACGTATTTCAAACGGCACCCTTACGCAATCTTTATCTTAACCGTTTTCAACCTTTCACCACCTGTTGTAGATAGAATCTTGCCTCTTGTCTGGACTGTAGTTAATATCTCTCATTGTTTTATCAGACTCAACTAATTTCTTTACTACCTGATTTTTTCCCTAATGTTCACTGATGACTGCAACTCTGTACTCATTGTATTGATTAATAGGTGCTTTAAAATCTCAGCATTTTTATGCCTGCAAAGGAATAAATTCTTATGCATTTATTGCCTGTGATGGCCAGTGCTCACAGCCATCGTGTAATAATGAATAAGGGGGAGATGCCTTTCAGACTCTTCTGGAAGCCAGTAGGCCCTTAAAGGGCTTGACGGTGAAGCACAATAGCATTTCGAGTTTGGCAGAAGATGACGGCGGCTGGGGCAGCTCAGCCTGTTTGACCTGAGAAGCAGTGAGAATGGTCCTGCTCAGGAGAGGAGAACCCAGACTGGGAAGGATTAACAACCTCAAGGATCTGGACAGCTAGCATCACTGAGCATTCTGAGCTGTCTCATTCAGAAGATGGGAGCAGTCAGGCAAGAGCTGCCTCGTATTTCTATCCCAGGAATTACTGACCTACTTGCATCTGCTCCCATGCACGTCACTGCCCAGCATCACCTCCCCTACGGGATACCCAAGGCTTTGGCTCTTCTGACCCTCTTTCTATCTCCCTCCTACTGACTGATGCACTATAACAACTCTCATCTTGAGCATAAAAATCCACTTTTGATCCCACAGTCCCCTCCAGCTACCACGGCATTTCTCTGTCCCCCTCGCTCCCACTTTTCTTTTACTGCAAAATTACTCGAAGGAGCCTTGTCTACTCACTGGCTTCACTTGCTCGCCTTTCACTGGAACCCATCGCAATCGCACTTTTGTCCTCAGCTTTGTCCTTGCTTTTGTTATGGCCACATGCCCCCTCTTTCTCACCAAATCCAGTGGCCAGGTCCTCATGTACTCAACCTCTCAGCATCATTGGACCTCCTTCTCCTTTGCTTGTTTTTTTCCCGCCATCCTCCCCCCATCCTGATTTTTCTCTTCCTTCACTTTTTACTCATCCCCAGTCTCCTCTGACTGCTCCATTTCTTCCTTCCAACCTCTCTCCTAGTGCCCCAGGCTCAGTCTTTGGCCATTCTCTCTTTTCTAGCTACACACTCTTGGTAGGTATTCTCATGTGATCCATGGTATTCTATGCCTTCTACTTGCCAGTTACTCCTGGATCTGACTCTCAGGGGAGATTCCAATTTTATATTCTCATGGATGTCTAATATATATCTCAAATGAAACTTGGCCAAACAGGACTTTTGGAGCATCCCCTCCCCCCAATATGATACTTGTTCCTTCCCAAGTCTTCCCCATTTCTGTTACATACCCCCATTTGCCCAGATAATCAGCTCTCAACCTGCGAGTGCCCCTTGATTACTCTCTTTCCTGTACCTCCCACATTTACTCTGTCAGCCAGTTCTGCTGTCACAATGCCCAGAACACCTCCCTTCTCACCTTTTCTGCTATCACCCTAGTCCAAGGTACCATTGTCTCCTGTGTAGTTCGTTGCCACAGCCTCCTAACTGGTCTTTCTGCTTTCGTTCTTGACACCCTCTCCTCCTGACCCCAGGGTCCATTCTTCACACAACAGCAAGAGTGATAAAACTTCTATGAGATCACCCCTTCCGTGTGTAGGATGCTTTGCGTAACACACTAAGCCCAAACTCCTTACACAGAGACCTGGCCCTTGCCTGCCCTGCCCCCCATCCTCCTCTCCAGCCCTCTCTCCTTTGCTCACTCTGTTTCCACCACATCGACCTACTTACTCTGCAACTGATGGGGTTCAAAGCAGGCTGCCTCCAAATATGCCACTTTGGTATATTGACTATTTTGAAATAAAGTTACTTTGGAAACAGCCGGTGCAAGAAGAAGGCTCTGATCTTCTTTTGTCCCCCCCAAAACAGGAAATAAATCTCCCATGGGAAGATATCCTACCTACAGCAGAAGGATAGGAGGCATCTTTATGGCCAGAGATAGGGAATTCAAGGCCAAGAAAGATGTAGAAACAAACAAATTTTGTTATGTCAGTAATCTACTGCTCCAAGCAAAAACCCCTCTGTTTTGTCAATTTTTCACACATTTTCTTTGTCTAAAAGGTATAAGAGCTGCCTACTTTGGTCACTTCTTTGAGCCTCATATCTTTGGAGTTCCTGTATGTGTGAAATTAAATTCAGTTGTTTTTCTCCGGTTGATGTTTTATGTCAATTTAATTGTTAGTAGTGTGTTTGCCCATCTCCTGCGCTCCAAAAGATGAGAACAGCAGGCTTCCTGCAAATTTCTTTTTCTTTTTTAAATTTTGTGCTCCCCTTACCTTTTTAGGTTTTGATTTTCTCTCTCTCTCTTTTTTAAAAAAATATTTATTTATTTATTTGGTTGCACCGGGCCTTAGTTGCGGCAGGCAAGCTTCTTAGTTGCAGCTTGCTGTCTCCTTAGTCACGGCAGGCGGGTTCCTTAGTTGTGGCATGCAAACTCTGAGTTGTGGCATGCATGTGGGATCTAGTCCCTTGACCAGGGATCGAACCTGGGCCCCCTGCATTGGGAGCATGGAATCTTAACCACTGTGCCACCAAGGAAGTCCCTTCCTGCTAATTTCTTATCTTAGGAAGTTGCATTGCTCTGGGGTATCAGAGCCCCTGAAGCACCAAACAAAGGGAAGCTCTCTCTCAGTGTCCAGTGAAGGACCCTAAGGACTCCTGCAGCTCTGGTGGTTTCTATTTCTCTATTTCCTACAAAACTGAAAAAGGACCTAAATAAGTTGTTGGTTAATGAATCATTAAACATAGTTTTTGATGATAGATGACTATGTGACTTTGGCAAGTAACTTAGAGGGATTTCAAAGAATTGAGTGGCATTAGTGTAATAAAATTCCCTTCATTCCCATCTACTTATTATTTATATGTACACGTTTCCCCAGCAGTTCCATTTAAGAAAACAAAATAAGAATAAGATCGATTTTGAGCCTTCATTCTAATTATGAGTAATATATAAATATATGAAATAATTTTAAAAAGCTTTATCTCATCAAGGTATATTGCTAATAAAAATCAACATTTGTAGTATGTTTATATATTTATGTTATTTTCATCAATTGTGTACTAACAATAATTGTAATGATGACTCAATCTAGACCAATTTTTAAAAAATTTAGCATCCTGTGGTTACTAAAAATGTAATAAAAAGTTTTGATCAATATATATTTTTGTTGATGCAAAGCAGTATCATAGGGTGATAAGTAAAATGCTTTTAAGTGTAACATATATTACATTAGTATACAATTTCATTGAGGATATGATTGGAAATATCCAGTTCAAGGAGAAAAAAGAATATTCTAAATTTTTAGAATTTGTTGAAGAATTTGAAGAATTTTTGAAGAATTCGTTCGCGTAATTTTTAGATGGATGATAGTGGGAAAGAGTCATTCTGGTATTGGGATTTTACTGGATATATTTACAAAATGATGTAATATTTAAAAATGTCTAATTTACAATATTCCAGAAATGAGAACATTTGCGATTAACTACTTAAAACGATGATGAGAAATGTTAGATTTTGACGTAAAACATGTATGTTGGCAGAGGGTGAGGTCACAATTTTTCAAAATTCTTTTAGGTGGCATTGATCCTGAAAACTTGGCCTCTGTGCACTGGTGCCGAATTGAATCTTGGAAACAGAGTTTTGGGTGAAGTAGAAAAGAAGAGCTTTATTGCTTTGCCAGGGAAAGGGGGACACAGCAGGCTTGTTTCCCTCAAAACTGTGTATGGAAACCCAGGGGAATTTGTTGAGGAGTTTTATAGCAATGGTTCAAGGGTGGGGTTGCTGATAAGATTAGGGTGTGTGCAGGGCCTGCACTCTTTTAATCTGGTCTCAGGTAATCTCTTGATGAACTTCTCTGGTTCCTTTAATCTGGCCTCAGGTGGTCTTCTCTGGAATGAAGAATGCTGGCATCTTCCATTTGTTGGGAGTTTTAGTTCTGTAAAGAGCTCAAAGATATTGTTATGTGTATCCCTTGAGGCGGATCTGGGACCCTGCCCCAAGACTGCACTATTTCTTTTCTTTTTTTTTTTTTTTTTTTTTTTTTTTGTGGTACGCGGGCCTCTCACTGTTGTGGCCTCTCCTGTTGTGGAGCACAGGCTCCGGACGCGCAGGCTCAGCGGCCACGGCTCACGGGCCCAGCCGCTCCGAGGCATGTGGGATCCTCCCGGACCGGGGCGCGAACCCGCGTCCCCTGCATCGGCAGGCGGACTCTCAACCACTGCGCCACCAGGGAAGCCCCTGTACTCTTATTTCTTGACTGCTCCTCTTTTGTCTCTGCATCCCCTCCCTTCCCTGATTAGCAACTGTTTGAATCTGCCCTTTGGAACTCAGGGAAGGTCATGGAGGCTGGAGTCTGTTCCCTACATAAAAGAAATGGGGGACATGGAAAGGCTTTGTGGCCTGGAGCCCCAAAAGGTTCTGCTTGGTTTCAGAATGTAAGCTAAAATATTGGAAGACTAACATTCCACAAGGTTTACGGCCCTGGAAGGCCTTTTGGGAAGGGAACTGGACTTGCTGCCCTGGCAGTGAGGTTCACAGTGGACGGAGCAGCAGGAGGACATTACCTATTTGGGACAAGGGTCTCACCCCCAAGGGTGGGAGGACAGTGAGGCTCACCTTCCAAGTTTGACCTCTCTTCCAGGTGTTCCTGATATATTTTACTTGTAAGCCAAACCACAGCACGTGTAGATGCTCCTGGATTCCACATCCTTCTGGTCCAAGGACTGATCCAAACCCAACCTTCACACGTAAACACTGTGGCCCCTTCTGGCCGGTGCTTCTTCAGGTTGACTTATAGCCTCAGGAACCTCAGGCAGTGGCTGGGACTCCCTTGGCCCACCTGATCCCTGGCGGATGAAGGATTTCATACGTTTTGTCTCCGAGGGCTGGTGGGATTGGGGTGCAAGTACTGGAGGTGAGGGGCTGGAGAGAAGGAGAAGCATTGGCCCTTTCATACAGCCTGTGGGGAAACTCAAGACTTGGAAGGGAGTGGCAGGCTCCATAGTTATTGCTTACTAAGGTCACAACTCACACCTTAGTTCCCAGAGGGTCCCACCTGCCCAGGACAACCCGGACCTCTCTGTCTCTAGCTGCCCCATTTGCCAGAAGGGAAACTATTCTCAGAGACAGTGATGTCCCTGACTAGAGAAGGTGGCCCAGGTCCCTGGCACCCTCCTCGCCCCTTCCAGTCCTACTTTTCCTGGTACACTTGCCGCATTTCATGGTTTTATGACCTGCTTTCAGAGAGGGATGTGAATTTTCATGATTCTTGTGTAAGCAAACAGCCATGCTTATACAAATAAGCAAAGCAGTCCTCCTGGACTTCCCAGGTAGAAAAATTGAATCACTTGGCTTGCTTCCAAACTGCCAATTTAGGAGGCAAGATGTGGGTGAGATGTGATAGGAGCCGGAAGAGGCTCCAACTGTGGTCCCACACCCCTGGGCGGGCATCTTACCAGTTCTTTAGGTCATCTTCACACCGGCGTCCAGTTGCATCAGATGGTTGTGGGTAGTTCAGCAAGGCTGTACTGGGGAGTGAGGAATGGGGTGGCGAGGAGGTCTGCGCAGAAGGCACATGGACTTACCCTTGCCCCTCTGACCAGGACGTTGTAGCAGCCACCCACTCCTAACCTGTCCTTCAGACAAGGTGTGCTCTCACACGCCATTGCATCATTTACCTTCCCCCACCTGCTTACTGCAGTCCAAGCTTGTGGGATGAGCCACACCCTAATCCTACTGTCTGCCTGACACAGAATCCAAGACATCCAGTCAAATTCAAAAGCGCTGACCTCTTGCTCTCCAAGTACCTGGATGGGATCTCCTTGAAAGCTGGTCAGAGCTGTGCTGGTGTGGTTGCAGACGAACTGACTTCCCAGCCCATTGGAGAGATGTCATACTTCTGGTTGTGTTTCCTGGGCTGGGTCAAGTGTGGGCATGGAGAGGGCACTGCCTCTCCTCACTTCAACCATCTGACCCTTTCCATTTAGAAACAGGCCATTTTTCTTTTCCAGGATAAGGCTACCCAGTGTAGAGAAAGGAGGGCTGTTCCCAGGGAAATAATTTGGCCCCAAACCAGGAATAGAACAGCTCTTGGAGGATCTATTTTAGTGTTTGGCTCAGGTCCAGGAATTGAAACACATTTCAAATTGAATATTTTAGTGCAAAAGATTAAAATGTATATATATGTAATTCATGAATATAGTCCTCTCGTAAAAAAAATTCAAACTTTATAAATAAAGCTAAAGTTCCTCTTGACGACCCCCTCCCAGCCCCATCCCACCACAAGTAACCACTATTTTCAGTCCAGTCCATATTCTTCCAGAACTCTCTGCTTGCCACGCTCTTAGAAGCGCACATGGCTATGCATTTTGGATGGGCCGTGTGTTTTTCTTTTATGTAAATGGTATCATTTTGTACTTATTGTTCTGCAGCTTGACTTTTTCTCACAGTGATTTGCCTGGATCTCTTTCCATTTCAGAGCTCTCTTTTTCTTTTTAATTTGCCGTTTTATTTAAACTTTTTCCCACCAAAGGACATTTAGGTTGTTTCCAGTTTATTTTGTTAAAACTTTTCCTAAACAATTCTAAAGTAAACCTCCTGACATTTGTTTCTTTAGGGAAGACACCAAATAGTGGAACAGTAAGTCACGTTAGAAATAAATAAATTAGACACTGTCAATTTTTTCTCCAAAATGGAGGTACGAATTTTCTCTCCCAGAGATGATTCGGAATCTGGCTTCCTCATGAGGTGAGATGCCTTCACACTTTTTCATTTTGGCTGCTGTGTCTTCCCTTTTGGGCCTGAGAGAGGTGGGTGGAATTGTATCACTGAAGCAAGGAAAGGGGATAGTATCACTGCTGGGGCTCCCAGGGGCACCTCTGCTTTCTCCCCAAAGCAGCTCCCTGCCTCCCAGGAATCCTATTACGTGTTGAGGATGGGTACCACTTGGATGCTTGCTCCTAACAGCCAACCCATTCTTTTGTACTTCAGTTAGGAAGCAGACCAAGCTGGGGGTGTGGCCCTGCTGGCTTTTAAAAAATTAGTACTATTTTATTTGAATACGTAATATAGTCACATGATTCAAGAATCAAACAATATGAAAAGTATTAAGAGAAATGTCTTGCTCCCACCCTTATCCTCTTGTATCTTATTCCCCAACCCCCCATGGCTACTTTTAAAATTTCTTACGTATCTTCCAGAATATTCGAAATCAGATAAAAGACATTGGAAAGGACTGCCTTATTTTCTTCTGCTGTTTGATACATAAAAGCTAGCACCCTATAAACACTACCTCCTGCTCTATTTATTTGTTTGGCTGCACCGCGCGGCATGCGAGATCTTAGTTCCCCGACCAGGGATTGAACCCATGCCCCCTGCAGTGGAAGGGCAGAGTCTTAACCACTGGACCACCAGGGAAGGCCCTCCTGTTCTTTTTGAGTTATCACAATACCTTGGAGAGGATTCCACTGTATGGATATCCCATAATTCATTTAACCAGTCTCCCATTGATAGACATTTGGGTTTTTCTCCATCTTTTGCTATTACAAGTGATACACAATGAATGATTTTGATCATGTGTCATTATTTCACACTTGTAGGATAAATCCCCAGAAGTGAAATTGCTGGGCTGTAGGGGATACGCATTTGTAATTTTCATAGTTATTATCAAATTTTCCTCTGTAGTTGTACCCATTTATACTCCTGCCTGTAATGTTCAAGAGCGGACGTTTCCATAATTCAAAAAGAGTCCTGTACCACAGTGTTCATTGCAGCACTATTTACAATAGCCAGGACATGGAGGCAACCTAAGTGTCCATCGACACATGAATGGATAAAGAAGATGTGGCACATATATACAGTGGAATATTACTCAGCCATAAAAAGAAATGAAATTGAGTTATTTGTAGTGAGGTGGATGGACCTAGAGTGTGTCATACAGGGTGCAGTAAGTCAGAAACGGTGCTTTGTGACCACCTAGAGGGTTGGGATAGGGAGGGTGGGAGGGAGACGCAAGAGGGAGGGGATATGGGGATATAAGTATACGTACAGCTGATTCACTTGGTTATACAGCAGAAAGTAACACACCACTGTAAAGCAATTCTACTCCAATAAAGATATTTTAAAAAAAGAAAAGAGTGGAGGTTTCACCACAGTCTTCCCAACAGGGCCTGATGTTAAACTTTTGATTTTTGCTAATCTGATAGGAGAACATTGGTATCTCAAGATGCTGGTAATTCAACTTTCTTATTATAAGTAATATCGAACATATCTTACTCTGTCCAAGATCAGATAGTATTTCCTTTTTCTGTGGACAGCCTGTTAATACACTGTTTTGTTACATTTCTGCCTGTTGTTTTGGTGGACTTTTGTTCTGATTTTTCTCTAAAGTTTTTTTTTTTTTTTTTTTTTTGGTGGTATGCGGGCCTCTCACTGTTGTGGCCTCTCCCGTTGCGGAGCACAGGCTCCGGACTTGCGGTACGCGGGCCTCTCACTGTTGTGGCCCCTCCCGTTGCGGAGCGCAGGCTCCGGACGCGCAGGCTCAGCGGCCACGGCTCACGGGCCCAGCCGCTCCGCGGCACGTGGGATCTTCCCGGACCGGGGCACGAACCCGCGTCCCCTGCCTCGGCAGGCGGACTCTCAACCACTGCGCCACCAGGGAAGCCCTTCTCTAATGTTTTGAGGGAACTCTTGATACAGTAAGCAAATTATCTCTTTGTCTGAGAACACAATTCTTCTTTTCCCTGGCTTGTTTTTGTGTTTTGATTTGGCTTCGGGTGACTTCTGCCGTCCTGAGAATTTACTCCTGGCCTCATTCCTTCTACACCTTCCATGCCTGTATTCATACTGGTCCCTCTACCTAGAGTACCCTTTCCCTTACTTTGTGTGGGGAACTCCTACTCATCCTGTTAGGCCTGATTGAAATGTCACCCTACTTGGCCCTCCGTCCCCCAGAGCAGATCTTGTCACCCCTCTTAGCTGCTCCTTTCATACTTTGTCTTGTCTACTTGTTACGCTGTCCTTTTTGTTTGTTTGTATATGTCTGCCTCTCCTATCTAACTGGGAACGCCTTACCTTTCTGGTTTCTGTACTCCCAGCCCCTCATACATAGCATTTGCTTAATACACGTTTGTTGGATAAATGAATAGAGAAATACTTGGCAGCTGTTACCACCCATGCTTACTCCCCATAATGTTTTAGTTGATCCTGTTTATCAGAGGAAGCTTGTGCACCAGATATACTTTTGATGAACAATAGAAACGAAAGGGAGAGGTATCAAGGCTGGTCTTTTATGGCCAGTGATGTTCCTAAGTATTTTGCATTCAGTGATGAGGAACGGGCTTCTGACTCCCCAAGGAGAATGCTCATGGCCCCATTTACCTTGACTCTTCTATGTCAGATCCAAGACAAGTCAATGACCACGTGGCAAAAAATTTGTTTTCAGTGAAATTTATTTCAAAATCATTGAACAATCTGATCACCCTTCCTCATTCATAAATATTCCTGTTTAAATGATCTGAGCTTAAATGTTTTCAGGCTTAGTGAAAGGACTTGATATAAAGATGGCACACTAGCCCAAATGAAATTGGTTCCATAGTTATCGAAGACTAGGATTTTTTTCACAGACTCTGCTGCTTCTTGGCCCCCTTGAATTAAATTAAATAGATTAACCCATCAATAAATAAATAAATAAATAGTTAAATGGTCGCTCATCGGAAGCTGTGTGCAAAGGACAGAGGATTTCTTTGAACCTAGCGTGCCATGGTTTCTCCCAGGCTGGCTTTGAGTGAGTGAAAGAGGTCAGAGAGGTCTGGCTCAGTGGATGGGGTCTGAGGACGGGCAGGGCGGGGGGAGAGTGGGGTTACTCCTGCTGGCTGCTGGGCAGGAGATCTCCTAGCGCGAATATACGGAGGGCAGTTGGGCATTGATTAGACAACAGTGAAGTTCAGGCTGCAGCCATGTTCTTCGATTCCCTTTCAGCCAGTAGGAATAACCCCACTCTACCCCACAAGTAGCCCTCAGGGTCATTCAGCCCATATGGACTCTGGGTACAGCTTCCTTTAGGGAGAGATGATTTCCATGGTGAAGTCAGTTATATCATGGCCGCCTTTGGAACGTCCTAGGAAGACGGGCTTTTCTTCTGCTTGAGAGGTGCTGATGTACCAGTTGGGGTACAGGGCAGACTCAAATTCAACTCTATTCTTGATTTCTGTCTTGTTGAAGACAAAGCGCTTTTCCATCTTCCACTTCGGGTAAGTTTTGGGGTCCACCTCCTGCAGCAAAACAGAAATACACATTTTCACGAGGGCAGGGACACGGACGCTCTACTCTGATCTGGACAAAGACGTTCTCTGGGTCGGCTGGAGAGAAAATGGATACGCAGGTCACAGGCCCAGGAGCCAGGCTCCTGAGTTATCTTTGAGACCCCAGGTTTCTGTGGGGTGACCGAAGGTGCCCCTTATCCTTTCCTGAAACTTAGCATCAAATGCTAGGGAGCATAACATAGGTGGGAATGTTTTTTCAGAAGTGAAAATTAGGTTAAAGCTCCTAGGCGTATCTGTTTCCAGGGACTTTGCTGTATTTTCCCTCGTGTCCCTGGCTAGAATGACTTCAGCTTGGAAATGAAGCTTTTGCTGGGAAAGCGGGTGAGGGGAGGTGTGATCTGGGGAGAGGGTTGGAAATGATGACAGGTGACAGGTCCCCTGAACAGATTAAGTTCCCACAGCGTCATCTATCAAGTGGAACAACCCTAACAATGTATAATCTATTGGGTGGTAACAATGTCAAGACACAAGAACGTCTACATAATGATTTAATTTTCTGTGGTGGGAGTGAAAGTGGCATGCATTTAACACTTACATTAAACTTATTTACATCTGTGCAAAATTATCAAGTAGCTCCGCTCCCAGAGGTAGTTGTCTTAGAAGAAAGTGATGGCTAGGGGTCCTTCAGAGGAGCCCGAGAAGGGCCTTCAGCCCCTGGTACCCACTCACCTCCAGCTGCAGGGTGGGCCTATCGCCTTTCATCACACAAGACAGGTATAGATTCTTTTCCTTGAGGCCTAAGGCCACAGGTATCTTGTCGTCACTTTCATCTCCTTGCACGAAGCTCATGCAGAAAACCACTGGGGAGAGGAAAGGGGGCTTATGGTTAGGGACACATAGCACTGCAGGGACTCTTACAATTTAGCGTCCCCTGCGGAAACCCACACCGAGGTTCCTATGGCTTAACAGACAGGGTAACGGGGCTTCTCACAGATCATAGCAGGTTCAGTTGGTTGAATCAGGTTTTTCCCCAAAGAAGGTCTAGGGGCTTCTCAGAGCCTCACCACAGTGGCAATGAAGAATCAGGGGGTCTGATTTTTAGAAACCGCAGAAAGTCATCTTGTCCCTGACGGGTGAGGCGTCCATCCACAAGAGCAGAGCAAATTTGATCAACGTGAAAAGCGAGAAAAGAGAGAAAGCTGGGTCCCGGAAAAACATCGGGCACGGACTTGTTTCAGGAATGTAGAGAAGGAAGTGGGAAGAACTTGGGAAAGGAGCTTAGCTGGGAAGAGTGGCTGCAAAGAGAGACATGCATTTTCATCTTGCTTAGTCATAGCTGTCTCACTTGGAGGCCCCAAGGTCACGCTCACAGTGCAATTCTAAAGAAACAGGGCTGTCTTGGCTTGGCTGACACCAGGAAGCTTTCCCCCAGTGATGCTTCTCTCCAAGGTCAGCAGCCTTGGAAGAAAACAGCCTGCTTCTTTCAGCTGCCCCCTTAACCGCACCCCTGCATACAGGATTCAGCCATGGTGGCAAAGTGCCAGGCAGTTTCCCACAACCCATGGGCCCCCCGGACTTGAGACAATTGCCAGTGACAGTAGAGAGATATAAGTTCCTGCTTGTCAGTAAGGTTTCCCTCTAAGGAACCATCTGGTATTGGGCAGGAAAGACGTTAGGGGTGAGGGGGCGGGGCTCGGAATGAGGTGGGGGAACAAACGATCGCCTCATCATTCTAGTTTCAACTCCAACAACAGGAAGAAAGAACCCACAGGCAGTTAGGTCCTGTCCATCAAATGACTCCTTTCTAAAAGAAGCACTGACATGGCACTACCATTGAATGACTTGACTGAACAGTGGTCCTGAGCGTGCTCGAGCCCCCTAATTCCTCAGAGTCACCTCTCTTGCTGAAAAATAAATGTGCCAAAGGGACTCGATCTGGTGTCATCGCTAGGACCCAAACAAAAACATATCCTTTATTATATGTTCTTTCACTGCGGTTGATCCTTTGCCTTAATCATCTACTCTGTTGAAAGTGTAGAGAATTAGCAAGCTACCAGGAGGCCAAGAAAAGAAGCAGGGTGTCCCCAGGTACCTTCTCGGTTCACATCCCGTGCGAGGAGGTGGAGAGCCTTCAGCACATACGGGCTAGCCAGCACCAGGGACTTTTGCTCTTTGTCCTGGAGTTTGCAGGTCAGCGAGTGCACACCCGCGTCGCACAGGAGATCATCGGTGTACGTTTCAAAGATGACAGGCTCTAAGGTGAGGAGCACAGACGTCGTTTAGATGGAAGCTGAGAAGGGCAGGCCTGATGTTGTGAAGCAGCAGAATTTGGTTTCTCGGAGGATATCTGAGCATGCACAGCCGAAGTTGGATTATAACACTGGTGGGGAGGAAGCTGGGGTGCATCAGAACACTGGGCCTGGCACCCTGAGATCTGGGTTCAAGACTCAGCTCTATTGCTGGCTGTGGATGAGCCACGGAGCTACTGATGTAAAATGGCAGTGGCAACAGAACTGGCCCAACGGGGCTATTCTGAGACGCACGGTAGATACATAAGGGAAAGGCCTCAGAATGATTGGGTGCTTTGCAAATATCAGTAGTTATCAAGGTCCTATTTTAAGAATAGCTTCAACAACTAAAAACGAGACTAGAACCATGACCAAATTGGATTTTATACAGTCGTGTCTTGAGATGTCACATTTGGGGTACCATTTTATGAGTGACTATAAATATATTCAGGAAAAGCTTCCATTCTTAAGATTAATAGCACTATTAGCCAGTTACACCATCCTTTCAGTAAAGAAGAATTCCTTAAAAAACCTTTTAAGTGCACAAATCAATCCGATGGAAGACAAGAAAAAAAAAAAAAAGAATAGTTTCAACTAAAGAGATGATTAATTGGGCTTCTAGGTGTCTCTGTTTGCCTCTCACTGCTGGGCCTTCTACTTTTAAAGGGTTTCGGCTTTAGGAAAGTTTAGTTGACTGTTGGGTTACGGCCTCTGAGAAGGAAATGACCAGCAATCTTGTGTCTGCCCTCAGCTCTCATTAGGCACCTTCTTCAAAGATGACTGAAAAGATGCCCCTCAGGTCATCATCCTGGAAGGCCTGTGAGCAGGGAACCCTCTTCAGCTTCTCCATGGCCACGATGACCGACACCACCTGCCTGAAGCTCTTGTCATGGAGCTGATGGCAGATTTGCAGTTGGATGCTCCCATCTCCCGTGGAGCTGAGGTCCAGGTGTTGGACGCAGCACTGTGGAGAGAATAAGGAAGTCAGCGTGGGAAGGTGCTTGTGCCAGAAAACTCCGGTTTTGACATGAGAGATGACGAAGGAGGGGGTAACAGAGCTTCTAAGGATAAACGTTCATCTCTCCGCAGCCCAGAGAGGTTAAGTGGTTTACCCAAGGGCACGTGGCAAGAGAGAGGCGGACCCAAAACTAAAACGTTGGCTTTCTGATGCCCTATATGGTATTCTTCTAGAATAAATCCCATTTCTACATTATCCCTTTTACACATGCTCCACCTCACCATAAACTTATACCTTCTTACGCTTTTGATATTTTTGTAAATCTAATGCACTGACACTCTGTAGTTAATTTTTCATGGCAATGATGATCATAATATTTTCAATACATCTACGCTCAATCAACAATTATTCTATACAAGTTTTTTTTTTTTTTCTCAAATGCTCTCTCATAAATAACCTGCCAAATACTTTAAAAGTGGTTACTATTCGTGAAATAGTTTCCCATTTCCACCTTATTCAGAGAACCTGTATAACTAACTGCATTAAGGCTTAACTGAGGTTACCCCCAAGGCAGGATAATAGTTTAAAAGCTTGAAGGACGGCTAAAGAGACATCTAACAGTGCAGAGGAAAGCTGAGTGCGAGATAAGTTCCTGCCCAGAGCAGAGGCCCCAGATGAGGGAGAGCCAGGCTCCTGGAAGAGACGGTGGAGGAGGGCCGGGCACAGAAGCTGCACCCCACCCAGGGCCGGAGAAAACCAGTTACGCTGGTTTTAAAACCTTTAAAGAAATGTGCTTTTAACAAGACTGAGACTGGATGAGGAGGCTGGAGGAGGCTGTCATGAACTAAAAAAGTAAGAGAGAAGTAGCTGCCTGCTAATCTGTACAACTGCATTAGCTGGGCTGATGGCTGGATACCCCGGGAAAGTTATCAGGCCTCTTACAGAAGAGAAGAGCCAGCTGGAACATCAGCCAGGCTCTCTGTAAAGATAAGAGTCGGAGAAATACTCCTCTGCTGGGATAGACTTAGCTCCTGTTGACAATATTTCAGAACTGAAGGTTGCGGGATGCTAGGGTCTCTGACGTCATCCAGCTCATGAGCCTTATTTTTCAGATGAGGGTCAGAGGGGTAAAATGACTTGACCAAGATCCACTGGCAAGTGACTAATTTTCTTGCCACTCCCAACTAAACTTTTTCTGTACATCATCTATGCCCTGTTATTATTAAGCTCCACCCCAGGGAGCAAATAACAACTCCACCCTTAAAGGATGCAGACATGTTCATTCTCAAGATCATCTTCTCTGGGTCCCAGAGTGTGCCTTAAGTGATTAATGTAGTTTCATCACTCTTAGGGCGAAAAGCCTCTTCTAAAAGGAGAACCAAATTTGCGTTGGAGCCTGGACCGTCTTCCTAACATGAGACAGCGAACACTATCTCCTCTGTAATTCCCCCTCACCCTCTGCAAGCATGGCCACCATCACCTAAGCCTCAGTGAGCCACTGCGGTGGCGTGGGAGCTGTGTAGTGGCCAGCCTGCGTCTGTCTCACTGGAAGAGGAGAAAATCGTTCGAACACAAAATCCCATAGGAACAAGGTGGACCCCTTTCCTTGAGTCTTTCCCATGTCAGAGCCCCTTCATGTGTTGGGAGCTAAGCCCATGGACTCACCTTCATCTGTTTGGGGCCGTCAGCCTCAAATAACAGGTCATTCTCGTCACTGTAATAAAAACAGAGAGATTGTTCAATTATGTCTCCTAGACAAGATTCTTTTTCCTTCCCTGCAAACAATCTTCACCGTGAATAGGAAACTGCAAGCAGCATGTTCCTTAGGGCTGCCTGAAGCTGCCAGGTTCCGTGGTGATATGCAATGGAAAAGCCAATGAGGCAGGGCAGGTACCCCCGTTGCTCTCTGTTGGCTGCTGAGACCTAACTTCCAGCCCAGCTAAAATCTGAGCTTTCCGTCTCACTTAAGCCAAATGTGGCAAGGGATCCCCTGTATTGTCCACGTGGCATCTTTCCTTCCTGTTTGCCCTCTGCAGGCAGTCCCTGCAGCAACATCTAGATGGCCTATGGGTGCCAAGGCCGGACCTATAGTGGGAAATCAGTCTTTAAACCAGGTTTGCCTTGGAACCCTGCTTGCCACTGAAAGAGGCAGTTTGGCGGGGCAAATCTGGTCTTCAAGAACAGATGACACACTCCACTCTTGAGAGGGGAGCCCTGTACACATTACTGGTATCCATTTTCCCACTGACCTGTAGTAAGCCATCACTTCGTTGGCGGGTTCAGGTACCATTGCCATGGCTGCTTCAGAAACCTGTGTAAAGAGGAGAAAATGAGTGACCGTTTGCCACGCCAGTCCCCACGAGGGCTGCCTTCACACGTGAATTGCCCTCAGCATCTAGTACCTGACAGGCGTGCAAAGAAGCAATCTTTGAATACATAAGTGAATGCATGAAAGAGTCGTCCTTTGGGTCCAGAGTAAAGCATTTGCTAAATCAAGCCCAAACCAGGAGTGGATTTATTAGGAGACCTGGGGCAGAGGTTTGATGCTGAGCTCTCAGACACCAGCTGCGAGATAAGCAGTATTAATCCGCAATATTTTGCAAGTTATGGCATTATAGTACACCTGGCATTTGTGCAAAAAGCCCAGCCCTGAGGCCGAGAGAGAAAGAGGGAGGGAGATGGGGAGGGAGGGAGAGAGGGAGAGAGAGTGAGAGAGAGAGAGAGAGAGAGAGAGAGAGAGAGAGAGAGAGAGAGAGAGAGAGAGAGCCTCCCTTAGGACCTAGTCATAAGGAAGAATTAAAGTGGTACCTGGGCAACGAAGGCTGCCTGGAGAGAATAGAATCCCTGAGTGGCCTGTTGTGCCTCCAAGAGGTATGCTGTCTGCCAGTTTCTCCCTCACTATTTTATGGCCTTCAAAAGCAGAAGTCAGGAGCTGAGAAATTTCCCGTTTGGTTAACTGATTTCACAACCAAGTTAAAAAAAAAAAAAAAGAAGATGGATGGGAATTTCTGGGAGAGGGTAAACTGAAATAATTCTCTAATCCTTGGAAGGGCAAGTGGTAGCAAACTGTGACACATATTTGCAAATGTGTCATCATGCAAATATATGTTGTTTTTTCTGACAACTCTTGTGCAGTTGATGTCAATCAAAAATACTGGGTTTTCCTAGGTTAGAAGGACATTTTAATTTAGGATCTCTGGGGTAAAGTGGAAGGCACGCAGAGAGACACACACACAAATGCTCCCTCACTCTTTGCACATAAGTTTAGGAGCCTTCCCACTTGGAGATGGATAAATGGGCCTAAAGAAGTAACAGTAACCCTGCCAGCTCTGCACCCAGCTTGCTGTTTTCTACCTTGGGAGCTCCGGGTCAATTACCGGAGCCTCTGGGGAGACACTTGATCTTGCTAGGATGAAGCAGAGAAAACACAGTAGTGCAGAGGTTCAGGCTCCAGATGGGGCTGGGGAAACCTTGGAGACAAGCTCATCCAACCCATTCAGACCAGGTGCTGGTACCCTAGCCAATTGCATATGGAATCTACATCAATGTTTGGTGAACAGTGAAACGAGCCTGGATTGAGAACATATTTGAAAAGATGGTGAATAAGTCAGGCTTCGTGACCACATTCCCTTTTTAAGATGCAGAGATGTTTTTTGCCTAAAAGAATTTTTTTCTTTTAACTCTGAAAAGTGAAAATTTTTACAAATAAGAATATTCAGCTGAGGCTATATCCCTTGGTAAGTCCAAGAGTTATTAGACTTTGTTTTTTTCTCTAGCTTTATGGCAATGCAATTCACATATAACGTTGTATAAGTTTAAGGTGTACAACATGATGATTTGGTATATATATACATATATATATATATATATAAGATTACCACAATGAGGTTAGTAAACACATCTATAAACTCACACATATATATACATATACATATACATACTTATATATATGGTGGTGAGAACATTTAAGATCTACTCTTTTAGCAACTTTCCGCCATATGATACAGGGATACAATCTAGTTAATAATAATCACCATACTGTACATTAGATTCCCAGAACTTATTCATCTTATGTACCCTTTGACCAACAGCTCCCCATTTCTCCCAACCCCTAGCCCTCGGCAACCACTATTCTTTTCTCTGTTCCTGTGAGTTTTGCTTTTTTTTTTTTTTTTAAGATCCCACTTATAGGTGAGATCATATAGCATTTGAATTTCTCTCACTTATTTTACTTAGCATAACACCCTCAAGGTTCATCCATGTTGTGACAAACAGCAGGATTTTCTTCTTTTTTATGGCTTAATAATATTCGTTTATATACATATTGTATATCTCTACATAGAGATATATATCTCTGTAATACAGTCTGAAATCAGGAAGTATGATGCCTCCAGCTTTGCTGTTCTTAAGATTGCTTTGGCTCTTCAAGGTCTTTGGTGATTCCATACAAATTTTTGGATTGTTTGTTATATTTCTGTGAAATATGCCATTGGAATTTTGATAAGGATTGCAATGAATCTGTAGACGGCTTTAGGTAGTAGGGACAATTTAACAATATTAGTTACTCTAGTCACAAACATGGGATATCTTTCCATTTATTTGTGTCTTTGATTTCTTTCATCAATGTCTTATAATTTTCAGTGTACAGATCTTTCACCTTCTTGGTTAAATTTATTAGTATTTCGATGTTATTGTAAATGGCATTGTTTTCTTTATTTCTCTTTTAAGTATTTTGCTGTTAGTGTACAGAAATGCACCAGACTTTGTTTAACTCAGACACCAGAAGAGTGCCTGGCCAGGGTACTACCCCGGGGTAGCCCTAGAAGAAGGAATGAATGACCGGGTCGAAAATGGGGCATGGAGTCCGGGAACGGTGCCTTCTCTACACCCTTTGTCACATCAATACTATAGCACTTATTATAGCACCGAATCGAAAGCTGGCTCACTTACCTGGTTCCCTTAGGAGGCTGTGAACCCTTTTAGAGCTGGGTCTAGCACAGTGTGTGACATGAAAGTTCAGGCAGTAAAGCTTTGCTGCCTGAAAGAGTGAGGAGGAATTTGACAGTGTTTTTACTCAAATAAGGATGTGCCAAGTCCTGGGCTTGCACAGCATGGTTCTTGGGAGAGAGTTCCTGACTTTCACAGGCAGGAGGGAAATAGACTCTACTGTGGGCAAGGATGATGCAGTGGCTTCACCAACCAGCCTTTTGACTGGGCTCCCAGTATCTTGATATCGGAAAGGCAGACACAAGAATCCCATCTTTGGACAGTTATATGTTTCAGAGGGAATCTAAAAGCTGCATCCTGTTCAATGCATCCATTTCTTGGGAGTTTGGAGAGCAAGAGTCCCTAAGTCCTCATAAAATTGGGTGTCTGGTTGTGCAGACTCCCCGGAGGCCCTGCCTAGGGAGCTTGGTGGATGACTGTTTTGCCTCCATAAGATCCACCCTGGAAATGAACCCCTGGTCCTCAAGTCTCACTGAAGGAACCACCACCTTCCTCGAACTCCTTATGCTGGGGGTCCACAGGACCCGGTGGTCTGGTAGCTCTGTGAGTTCTCCTGACAGAGAACACAGAGAGGCACTCAGTCGCTGATGTGATTACAAGCTGAGTGAAGGAGGATGAAAACCAGTGACAGGAGGGCAGGTATGCAAGGGACTCGTGTGTCATTTCTGAGAGAATCCATTCTGTTTCTGGGAATCGAGATAGAGGTCAGGAATGAATCTACTTCTCCATCCTCTTCATGCACCAGTATCCAGGGTGCGTGAATCCTCATTCTTTCTCCTCGAGGGAAATTTTGGAGCCGTGGGGCAATGCCCTTTGACGTAGTAGTCTCTACAGTTCTGCCACGTCTCATCCTGACCCTGTAGCCCAGACCCAAAACCTGGCAGCATCCTGTCCATCTCAGGAAGTGAAACCTCTTATTGTGTCAAGCAGGCCGGTTGCACAATGCATGTATTAAACCCTGTCTTTACAAGGAGACCACTCAGGCCCCAGCACTTCTTTCTGGTTCCCAATAAACAGAAAACATCTCACTACAGATGTAGTTGCATGGAGGGAGGGCCTGGAAGAGGGACGACGATGGAGATGGAGATGCAGACACCCAGGGAAATGGACCAAGCAGAAGTCGGGGGGAGGTGTTGGCAATGCCAGGATGTCACAGGGAGCTCCAGCTTTGGGGGAATTCTTCAGCTACTGAGTCATCCAAGCCCTTCTCAGCTGCAAGTTGCCCTCTACCCTGGTAGGTCATTCCTCTGAGATAGGATCCTGGCACTGATTCAGAGCAGCAAGTGCCTTGGTACCATCTTATGCCTGGTCTTGGGCGTTGAACGTCTCTTATCAAGGTTGGCCTCACTCAAATGGTCTTCAATCACTTTGAACAAGAAGACCAGCAAAATAATCATGGGTTACTTCTTATATCATCCTGACACATGTAGTGATGAGTGCTCTCCGCCATGGGCTATTCCTTCCTTGTTTACTCCCTTGCTCGGAACAGAACTAAGGCACAACCATCCCTCCCATTTTCCCCACGTCCCTTCTCACGCTTGGCATTGACTTCCTAACATTGTTCATAAGAGTCTGCATTTTCCTTCCATTATTTCCACGGGTCTTTCTGGTATCTGAAAGTATAAACAACGTCCTGTGTAGCCACACCTGTCTCCATGAATACCTGACTCCTTTTCCTCCTGCTTTGGGGATTATTTGGGAATGGCAGTCTGGTTTTTAGTTTTTTTTTGTTTTGTTTTTAGAAGATGTTGGGGGTAGGAGTTTAATAATTAATTAATTAATTTTTGGCTGTGTTGGGTCTTCGTTTCTGCGCGAGGGCTTTCTCTAGGTGCGGCGAGCGGGGACCACCCTTCATCGCAGTGCACGGGCCTCTCACTATCGCGGCGTCTCTTGCTGCGGAGCACAGGCTCCAGACACGCAGGCTCAGTAGTTGTGGCCCACGGGCCTAGTTGCTCCGCGGCATGTGGGATCTTCCCAGACCGGGGCTCGAACCCGTGTCCCCTGCATTAGCAGGCAGATTCTCAACCACTGCGCCATCAGGGAAGCCCCTGATTTTTAGTTTTGAGACCTCTGCTCTTCCTCTCACAGCATCATCTCAATTGGGCTTGCTTCCTACCCCTCTGGACCCAGGTACTCAGAGAGGCGACAGACAGACTCCAGGAATGCTCCATTCTTCCTCTTAGGTCTAGAACAAGGAGGGCTTAGATATATGAGCAGGAGGCTTGGTCCAGCGAGGTATATGGTCTCCAGTGGCCTCTCCCCTTAGGCTCAGTCGTTATTTCACCTCTCAGAGCCCAGTGAAAACTTGCCCTTCCTTTGGATCCAACAGAAAAGCCCTGGGTGGGTAAGGTGGATATCAAGGGCTTTGTGCTCTATATCTTTTCGCACACATCATGTGTATAGGAGAGTCGGCTACAGACAGAGTACTCTGATACAACTTGTACCAGGGGCCTGGAAACATTATATATAAAAGAGCCAGATAGCAAATAATTTAGGCTTTGTTGCAACCACTCAACTTTACCACTGTTGGGAGAAAGCAGCCCTGGGTTAATACGTAAGTGGATGGGCTTAACTGGGTATGACCTGTAGGTTGAAGGAGTCGAGTGCCTGTCATACCCCATTATATTACACCATTTTTTTTTAAAGATATTTTTGGGATATGGACCTTTTTTTAAAGTCTTTTATTGAATTTGTTACAATGTTGCTTCTGTTTTATGTTTTGGTTTTTTGGCCCCGAGGCATGTGGGATCTTAGCTCCCTGACCAGGGATTGAACCTTCACCCCCTACATTGGAAGGCAAAGTCTCAACCACTGAACCACGAGGGAAGTCCCATCACACAATTTTTTTTTTTTTTTTTTTTTTTTTTTTGCGGTACGCGGGCCTCCGTGTCCCCTGCATCGGCAGGCGGACTCTCAACCACTGCGCCACCGAGGAAGCCCAATCACACTATTTTTATTGGATAGAAATTTAGAAACAGTACTTTAAAAAAAGTACTGTCCTTGCTCATAGAATTCAACATCAAAAAAAACAAACAGATGAAAAAATGGTAGAAGATCTGAACATTTTTCCAAAGACGGAATGCAGATGGCCAACAGGCAAATGACCAGATGCTCAACATCGCTAATCATCAGAGAAATGCAAATCAAAACCACAATGAGATATCACCTCACACCTGTCAGAATGGTATCATCAAAAAAACACATATAACAAATGTTGGCAAGGATGTGGAGAAGAGGGGACACTCCTACACTGTTGGTGGGAACGTAAATTGGTGCAGCCACTGTGGAAAATGGTATGGAGGTTTCTCAAAAAACTAAAAATAGAACTATCATACGACTCAGCAATTCTACTCCTGGGTATATATCCAAAAAAACAAAACAAAAACACTAATTCGAAAAGATACATGCAGCCTCAATGTTTGTAGCAGCATTATTTACAATTGCCAAGATATGGAAGCAACCTAAGTGTCCATCAACAGATGAATGGACACAGAAGATGTGGTATATATGTATAATGGAATACTACTCAGCCATAAAAAGAATGAAATGATGCCGTTGCAGCATCATGGATAGACTTGGAGGGTATTATGATTAGTGAAATAAGTCAGACAGAGAAAGACAATACTGTATGCAATTACTTATATGTGGAATCTAAAAAATACAACAAACTAGTGAATATAACAAAAAAGGAACAGACTCACAGATATGGAGGACAAACTAGTGGTTACCAGTGGGGAGAGGGGATGGGAGAGGGGTAACATAGGGGTAGGAGATTAAGAGATATAAACTATTATGTATAAAGAAAGCTACAAGGATATATTGTACAACACAGGGAACATAGCCAATATTTCATAATAGCCATAAATGGAGTATAACCTTTAAAAACTGTGAATCACTATATTGTACACCCATAGCTTACATAATATTGTACATCAACTATAACTCAAAGAAAAGTCAATGCGAGAAAAAAAGTTTAAAAAAAAAGACTGTCCTTTATTGAGCACCTACTAAGTACTTGGCAGCTTTTTCTCATTATCTTATTTAGTCTTCACAGTAAACTTTGAGGTAAATAGCACCCATTTCACCAATGAGGAAACTGAGGCCAACAGAAATAACGTACCTGAGACCACGCAACTAGTAAATGTTGGAATCATGACTCTGATATGGGTTCGCTGAACCCAAACCGGGACCTTTTTTTTTAACCACTTTTTATTGTTACGAACGTTTCTTGCCCCCCTTCTGTGCAGTACACAGTGCCCATCTGTAGACTCCTTCCTCAGTGATGCAGTTATGTTCTAAAGGACATTGGCCTGGAGGATCACGTATCTGTCCCCAAGCGTTCCTACATTGTCTCCCTTGCCTGCCCTCCTTTTCCCACCTGGCTGTGACAAGCTGTGTGAGTTTGCTTCTTTCTCCTTCTTTCAGGGCAGCACGGGGACTTTCCATCTCGGTTCTTAGTTCTCTCTCTTCCCTTTTCTGAGTTTCTTCCTTATTCCTCTTCACTTTCTCACCTGCTCCTGGGGGCTCTGTTGCTGAGTTCCTTTGCCCTTTCCTTTTTCCTTAAGACTTTGTTATAGCACTGTCAAAGGAATCCCTTTAGGGTTTCTGTCCCTGGAATCTTATGCTTTTTAAAATGATGCTAAAAAATACCTCTCTCCTAGAATCTCTGATAAAACGCTTCTCTCCTAAACTGTCTGCTGTGTCTGCATTCTACTCGCTGGTTGTTACATAATCGAAGGTGATTTGGCCATTTCCTTCCATGGCTTCTTTAATTTCACTTCTTTACTCACTTCCTCCTTACTGGCTGGAACTGAGTTTTCTGGGAGAGGAAGTTCTCACCAGGGCCACTCAGGATTTGTTGGGTGCACTGGTCAAGTCTGGTACCCAGACTCTGGGTGGTTATCTCTCCCAGTTACTGAATGAGGACCCCTGAGTGTGCAAAGGTGTTAGGAAAATTCTGCCAAAACTTCAATACAATGGGTAGGTATTACAGAATTCGCTAACCTCTGACTTGGAGTTTCTTTCTCTCCCTGATATTAGAGGGTTAGAAAATCTTCCAACATCTCATAAAGAATCAAGGAAGCTGTCACATAGGACCCATTTTTCAAAATAGATTTTTACAGAGAGTGATGTTTGGTATGATGGTTCCAGAAATGATCTAGCGAAGTTAACGTATGATGTGTACAAGCAGAAAGTTATATGTTAGAACTAGTAGTGATTTAAACAACACCCTTCTTAGGCTTTGTGTTAATATAATGCTCATTTTCAAAGTATCAAATAATACAAAAGTATTTAGAATAAAAGCCCTCCACTCTCCCTTCCCCACTCCCTCTCTCACTGGTTAAGGCATTCAACCAGAAAGTATCACAGTCTCTACCACCCAAGGACTCACCCCTCCATCCATTCATGACCCACCATCAGTTCTTGGAAAGGTCTTTCTTGAGCGCTTCCTAAATGCCTGGGATCTGTAGATTTCTTTTCATCCCCATACTTCATCGCAGTTCAAGCCTTCCTGCCTTCTCACCTAGGTTACTTCAGTCAGGTCCTAATTGGTTCACTTGCTGCCATGGAAACTCCATCCATCCATTCCCCACACACCAGCCACAGAGATCTCTCCACAAAGTAAACCTGGTGACACCAAGCCCTTGCTCCAATCCCATCACTGGCTTTGCATCCCCTTTCCGGGTGAGTCCAAGCTCCTGAGCTTGGCAGGCAAGTCTCACCATGGAATCTTCTGCTTTCCTCTCCTAGCCCACGATCTTTCTGTGCTTTTGCGCAACCTGTTGTTTCTGGCCTGGAACCTACTTCTCCTCTTTGTACCTTGGCCAGCTCCTAGTCCTTCAAGACTCAGCTCATGCTTTGCCTCCTCCATGAAAAGCCCCTTCCCAAGCTGGGTGGTAGGTACCCTTCCTCTCTGTGGTGTGCCTCTAACACCCTCTGCAAACCTCCTTCATTGTGTTTTATTTGCTTGCCTCCCTTCCTGTTAATGTACCTGTTGCAGGCTTCGGATTATAGCTCTGATCTCCGTGCCTGGCACATAACGGTACTCCACAAATGTTGGCTGACCACATGCACGAAAGCCAGGAGTGACCACGCCACACCACTCTCACCGCTTCCACCTTGAGCTAACCTCCTCTGACAGGGAAATGTTTCCTTAGAAAAAAATTATCTTTGCATGAAAAGCAGAGACTCACCACAAGTACAATGTCCAGCTCAGAACAAACTCCTCAGCAGCAAATAGACACCCCCGCCCAGACTCTTAGAGCAGGAGAGCAGTTCTGGCCCGGTCAGGGGTCTTATCCTCTTGGAGAAGCGCAGCTCCTGCCACGAAGGCACTGTGGACAGCTTGCTGCTCTGGCTTGAGTCAGAGCAGCGTCCACCTGCTTGTATGGGGAATTCTGAGCCTTTTATGAAGGTTTTTTTTGGGACAGGGAGGTGATAGGGGCTCCCACTATAACCAGGAAGGGGTGGTGTTCTCCTGACCTGGGTCTCACCTGAAATACCCTGGAGGCAAATTCCTGGAAAGATGCTCCCGTCTCTCCAGTATGGCAGTTTTGAAGTGTTTCTTGAGGGCTTTCCAAATTCCTCTGAAAATGTAGGAATTCTAGAAAGACAAAGTCAGAGGTGATGGCATGTCATGGTAAGTAAGGTTAGCTGGGGAGGTCAGGCAAGGTAATGTCCATCATTCATTCAACACAGGCACCCAGTTTGAGGTGTGTGTGTGTGTGTGTGTGTGTGTGTGTGTGTGTGTGTGTGTACAAGCAGGGGAAGGGTAAGAAAACTACACAAGACATGGTAGCTGTCCTCAAGGAGTTTCTGCAAACGTCCACAATTTAAGACGGAATATGGCAAGTGCCAGGGCAGAACACAGGCACCCAGTTTGAGGTGTGTGTGTGTGTGTGTGTGTGTGTGTGTGTGTGTACAAGCAGGGGAAGGGTAAGAAAACTACACAAGACATGGTAGCTGTCCTCAAGGAGTTTCTGCAAACGTCCACAATTTAAGACGGAATATGGCAAGTGCCAGGGCAGATGTAAACTGCCACCAAGGGGCCGTCTCCCTTTCCTCTCCACACTTGGAGACGCGGCTAGGCCAGCAGAGGGGGAGCAGCGCAGTCCAGCTCGCTGTGGACTGCAAATGCTCTAGGCTGCGTGCTGGGCTGCTTCTGGGGAAATCGTGGGCTCTGGTGGGAAGGCTTGTTTACTGTAAGGCAGAGCTGAGGACCTGAGAGCGCCAGGAAAGGCGCGGGGTGAGCGTCTCCTCACTCTGGACAAGGGATTGTGAGGAAGAGCGGGGCTGGCCTTGGCGCCCTGGTGTCCCCATGTGGCCACAGTCACTGGCTTGGGACCCTGAAGGGGATGGAGAGGTACCGTCAGACATGCCGGGGAGAGGGCGCGCTGGGGCAGGAGAAGGGCCCTGGTGGGCACGGGGGAAACTTCTTTCTCGCTTAGCCTCCTGGTAGCTTGGGACCTGCCTGGAGCCCACCTGGGGGGGTGAGCGGGGGGGTGGTGGTGAGCTGTTTCCTGTCACGCTGGGAACCCCCCTGGGAGGAGAGGAGAAGGAGGGCCTGGACCGCGGACCTGGGAGGGGCCTCCCCTCGTCCTCACACCTTCAGGAGAGCTCTGTTGAAGGCAGGAAGGTGGCCTCAGAGATTTAGGGGCGGGCAAGGTCCCCTCTCCAGGGCCGATGTGGCAGAAGCAGCTGCGGGCATCCTCCGCCCGGCAGAGCAGACGCCTCATGCAGGGTCCCCGAGACCAGGGACTTGGGTGCCTTTGCAGTTTCCCCAGACGCCAGCGCAGTGTCCCACCGTCGCCGGGGTCCAGGACAGTTTGATGAACTTGAACGAATGGAGGCATGTCACCTGCAGCAGGTGCACTGTGGCAGCCTGACGTGGAGGCCAGGGGGAGGCTGCTGAGACCGTGCCCCGGGGACTCTCAGAAGTCCCTGGTGACACATTTCTGTCCTCATTACTAGATGTCAGGCGAATTTACTGTCAACTGAAACCCGAGCGTGTGTATGCATAATGACTTGAAGGGCGGCAGAGCTTGCCACTTCAGCATGTGGATTATTTTGAGCTGAAAGCAATCGAGGCCCAGCTGATTCAGGAGAAGCTTTTACCGCCTCCTTAACTACGTAAAAGAATTCAGACAGGGGACATCTATCAGAAGGAGACATATTGCCAGAAATAACTTTTTTAACTGACAGATTTATCTGCATAGCAGGGCAAACATGATGACCAGTCATCTGCTCTTCTTATCTTCCTGTGAATTTCCCCTATCCCCTTTGAAGCCCCAGGCCCCTCTCCCGTCCCTCAGCTCAGGATGTCCTAGAAGCCTCAACTGCCTGACTGCCTTTGAGTCTCCTATTTTTATTTAATTTACATGCAAAATTAAATGTGCTTCTCTCCTGTTAGTCTGACTGATGTCAATTTTATTATTAGACCAAAAAACCTAGAAGGGAAGAAGGGAAACATTTTCTGCCCCTACAGAATCCTCACCACTGGGGTTTTTCCCTGTCAAGGAACCCAACTTTAAATTCCCTGCTTCTGGAAGTTGGCCTTAGTTGGGCACCTGGCAGGTATTGTACATGCAGAGGGCAGCATAAAGAACTGGGTGTTGGGGCCCCTGCATCGAGACAGGATTTGAAGGGGAGAGACGGTTTGTGCATCAGGAGATCACAGGAGGGCCCTGAGTGCCTGGTGGCTCATCCCAGGCCGGTCTAGGCGGCTGATATCGTTTGCCTCCAGCTGGGGATCTGTCCGTGTCTGTGGGTGCAGGATGCTTGGGAACTGGGGAGCATGGGTTCAGAGCTGGGCTCGGGAGGCACCCTCGGCAGAAGTCCGTGAGCTCAGCTCGCTCCACTGCAATGTGGTGGGTTAGTTTAGGTGGGCTCTCAACGCTCAGCCCTCTTCTCGCTCAGTGCGTGCAGCGCACAGGTCTCCTGTCTGATCCTTGCCTATGTCAGTCTTGCTCTGAACCGAGAGCCAAGTTGGTTTATCTGTTTCTCATTAAGGTCTCCCCGGACCCCCATCTCTCACCCCGCTCCCTCTAGTTCCAGCCACTCCTATGGATTTTCTTCTCACCGTCTGCAGTGATCTCTTATCTGCTCTTTACAGACAATCGAAACAGGTTGTATTCACATGTGTCCCCGGACCAGAGTGCATGATGAACAATGGTTGGTCACCTGGAGACTGATCAGTCTGTCCCTTGCGAGTCCTTGATGGCTGACTCTTACTGGCTCTCGTCCTAGGTCTCACTCCACATTCTCCAAAGGATGCAGGCCCTGGAGAGTTAGAGTCATTCAGTTCAGGGCCTTTGGGCGGGTGGCTCACGTCCCTGCGTCCTGCCTGGGAGATTGTACTGCTCTGGCTGACAGGGCAAGTTTCCCTGCCTCTCTCACTTCCGCATGGGTGTTCCTTCTGAAATTGCTTGCTCGGTCCAGAGAGTGATCTTACCCAAGAGGGTCCTACATCACAGGGGTCTAAGGAACGGAGACCTCCTGCTCAGATGTCTCCTCCTGAGCTACCCAGGGCAGCCGATGGCAGAGGGACCAGCCTGGCCCAGGGTCCACCTGCAGATCCAGCAGGGCACAGGCTCCCACGCAGGTACCCAACTTCCAGCTCGAGTTCCTCCCACACACTCTGGGTGTTCAGATGAAGAGAGAGTGGGGTGCTCCACTCTGCCCCTGGGAAACCCCAGGACTCTGAAATCTCAGCATCAGCCAGGGGCCATGCTCTACACACAGTTCCTGCCACTGAGAGTTGGGCCCCTTCCTGTTGTCTTTTTACGAATGGCTTCATTGACAAGGGGACTAGCCCAGTGTGAGTGGAGATGGAGGGAAAAGGGGAGAAGTTCTCAACATTTCCTCTGAACCCACGGCAGCCTTGCTGGCTGAGCACAGATGGTTCGATTGTCAGACCACTTGGCTCTTACATTATCCTACAGACAACCGGCTCTCAGGAGTGAGCTGGCCTCTGTGAACTCCAGCAAGTTCCTTAACTCTTTCTTTCCAGAGGTTGATTTCCTAGGAGACATTATTTTAAAGTATCAAGAGTACGATCGGATTCACCCCGGTCTCCCTTTGTCACTGGAGAGGGAAATTTGCTCTTACTTCTTTTAAGGTCTAGTCACGAAGAAAGCAGTCCTACAAACAAGCAAACAAACTCATCACATTGACATCCAGAACAGAACCTTTCACCTTAGTCTCCCCAGGTGACAAGCCTCCTCGTTGGCAAGCTGCTTCGCCTGTGGCAGTTTGGGGGCATAGGTGACCTTCCCCACCAGGCTGTAAGCTCCTAGGGGGCCGTGACAAAATTGTCCACCTCGCCTTCTCCCGCGACACCTTGCTTAGGGTGGTCACTTGATGAATGGGTCGAATTATCACTGAATAAAGGATTCCAGGAGGCACTCAGTGGGTGAGTCAGAAAGACCAAAGAGGGGATCAGATGAAGTTCTGCCCTCCTTGCCCTGTCTCTGGAAGTCACTCCCGTCCTAATGAGAGTGACCTCATTTCCACTGCTGCCACTGAATCTCTGATGGAAGAGATAATCCAACAGGGATCACCGGTCGTGAGTGAGTATGTGTGAGTTTAAGACTGGAAAGTGTTAAATGGCCACATTTACTTCTAAAGAGCTCATTTGGCCTCTGGGGCTGCACTGAACTTGGGCAATCCTTCTCCCCAGTGTGCCTCGCTCCTCATTTGTCTCATTGGTTCCCTGAGGTTCACCTCACAGGGGCTTCCTGCGTTTTCCTGCATCCTTCACAATTTAGCATCCTCCCTTCCCAAAGGGTATCATTACCTTCCATGTAGTATTTTCAGTACTGCTAGGAATACAAAGATGGATTAAACATGGTACCTCTCTTCAGGGAACCTATCTTGAATACAAGGAATTCATCCTCCGGGTAGAAGAGGCATGCCCCTGGCCACCCCCGAGGCCGGGTGCTTCTTGGAAAGGCTCCATTTCAACAATCGTGCCTGCAGACTTCCCCCTCTCTGACCACAGCCTTGCTGCTTTCTCGCTCCCATACTCTCAAAGCACCAGTTCTTCACCATTATCAGGACCTCTAGCCCATGGACTTCCTCCCTCTCTATCTGCCCCTCTGCTTTTGCTTCCTTAACCACCCAGTTTAATTTCTACGCTCCATCTTTTCAGCCATTTTCTTGCTGGTCTTCTCACAGGCTTTCTCTGTTTTCTTCCCTAGCACTCATTAGACAAAACCCCAGGCCTCGTTGTACTGATGGTCCGTATCTCCATAGGGGCTGCTAGGGGCTATCGGAGAAAATCACCTAGCCTTATAGATGGCTGCCACCTGGATGCACGGGCACCACCACCACTGAGCTCTCACACCGCTCAGCAGTCCCATGAAGCTTTCCTAGGCATTTGTGCACAGCAACAATATCCTGACCCCATCGCTCCCATGCGCCGTCCTTGAAAATAGAACTCATCATATGAAAGCCTGCCCAGCATCTCCCACCACACTCCCAACTACACCTCACTAGCCCTGCCATTCTCTTATTGCTGGAGTGGTAGAGGCTCTTCCTTTCCTCCAGGTCCTGAACCTCCTGACTCGTTGTTATATAATTTAAAAATTTATCTGATCTTTGTCCCAGATTTCTGGCTGGGAGCTTCTGAAACCCTTGGAATTTCCTCAGTGACAGTTAACAATCTGACTCATGGCAGGGTGTCTAGATAGCTTCATGCTGGTGCCTGGTCATCAGAAAGATCAACTAGATAAACGGTTGGGGCGAGGAGACACACGATCTCAGCTCTTCCTCCCGGCCTCCTGGGAGGGGAGGGGGGCTGGAAACTGTGATCAGTCATGTGGCCAATGTTGAATCCATCACACTTGTGTATTAAATCCCCCAAAACTCTGGACACGGGAGCTTGGAGAAGCTTCTTGGTTGGAAGCACATGGTGATGTGCTGGGCAGGTGAGGCCCCCGGACTCCACAGGGAGAGGGCATGGAGGCTCTGTGGTCCCTCCTAGACTTGCCTTAAATGTCTTGTCATTTGGCTCATCCTCCTGATATATAATAAAATTATAATAATTTATATAATAATATAAAATTATAATATAATAGCACTTTCCTGACTTCATCCTCCTGACGCGTGTCCTATATAATAAAATTATAATAATTTATATAATAATATAAAATTATAATATAGTAGCACTTTCCTGAGTTCTGTGAATCTTTCTCGTGAATGATCAAACCTGAAGGGGTCATGGGAACTTCTGAATTTATAGCCAGACAGTCGGAAGTGTGGGTGGTCGGGGGACCCCTGAAGTGTGGCTGGCATCTGAGGTAAGGGATGCTGCCTTTTAACTCGTGGGGTCTGCACTGACTCCGGGTGGTTATTGCTAGAGTTGAATTGAAGTACACCCAGTTGCGGTTGGAATGGAATGCCCATCTTTCTCAAAGACTTTGCTGTTTTGATGTCTCCCTCTCATCTTCAATCATTTGCTCCCCGCTGGCTGCTTCTCACCAGACCCACCCATGTCTTGCTTTTCTAAAACAAAATGAAACAAAACGAACACAACATCTTCCCTCTCTACTTCTCTGCTTCTCTTGAAAGAGTGCCTTCCCTTGCTTCCCCTCCCACTCCTCTACCCTCAACAGTTTGCTTCGCCCCACCCCTTGATGGAAACGTTGCTCATAAAGGCCATCCTTGGCCTCAAAGGGAATGGCCCATTTTCGGCACCCCCCGCCCTTTTAAACTTGACTTCTCAGCAGCATTTCACACTATTGACCATTTTCTTTTCTTCTTCAGCTACAAACGCTTTCTGCCCCTCTTTCTGCAATACGGCTCCGATTTTCCTTTGGCCATCCCTTTCCTGGTCTCCCACACAGTCTTCTTCTGGCCATCCCTTAACTCTGCCAACCTACCCCTATTGTCCACTTCGTGCCCTCTTCTTTAATTCCTAGCCCATGAAGGGCTCACCGTCCATGCGGATACCTAGAGCATCACCTTGAGTCCTTCTTCTTGCTTTAAGGGTATCTTTTAATGAAAGGAGTTTAACATTTAAAATGAGGTCAAATCAATCAGTTTTCTATTTATGGTTTATGCCTTTGGTGTCTTGTTTAAGAAATGTCTCCCTGCCCAAAGCCACAAAGATAGTCTCCTCTATTTTGTTCTAAAAGTTTTGAAGTCTTGCTTTTCACATTTGGGCCTTTATTCCATTTAATTGGCTGCCTCCTCTGCTGGAGAGAAGCTGCAGGAGGATGTAAGGCATCAGTCTTGTTTCACGCCAGTCCCTAGAGCCCTGCGTAGTCACTGGTACCCAATAAGGCATCAATGACTGAACAAAAAAATTCAATGATTGAAGGTAGAAACAAAGTGACATGGGAGTTCAGAGAGAGCAAGAGATACCTTTGAAAAGGTGAAGGAGAAAAAGTAGGATAGTGGTTCTCAATCCTGGGTCCACACTGGAATTCCTTGGGGGGCATTATAAAGTATTTACTGTGGAGGGCTCCACCACAAGAGATCATTTTGTAATTGGTTAGAGGCATGATCTGGGCACCAGATGGTCCCAGTGAAGTGTCAGGGCGGAGAGCCAACGGATGTGGTGGTAAAATAATGCTGTGGTCAAGGGAACAGACGTAGGGCTTTAACAGACTTGAGCTTGAATTTCAGCCTGTCACTAAGTGTGTGCTTTTACACTCTGAGCCTGTTTCCTCACCTACGGAATGGGCATAATAACACCTGCCTGCCATGGTGATCGTGACAGACGGAGGAGATAAACATGCTCCCGGAATGAAGGGTGTCCTTCATACTTTGTAGTTTTTGTTTGCTTGTTTGTTTTTTCTTTTTCAAGGCGGAGGTGGCATTTGAGCTAGCCCCTGATGGCTGGGGGTAAACATGTGGTGGTTGGGAGAGAAGGGCAGTTCAGGTAGAGGAAACATGACATTTAAAGGGGAAGGGGAGGGAAGACATGCTGGGGAGAGGGGCCAGTTAGCACAGGTAGAGAGTGCAAGGAGGAGAGTCGTGGGGGATCTGTCAGCGGGGACAGGTGGGCAACCAGGTGCCAAGGGCATGGCTTCTCAGGGGCTCCCATGGACGCAGAGCTCCTCCCAAATCCTCAGCTCAGCCATAAGTGAGCAAGGGTTCTGGGTTCTCTCTTCCTCTTCCTTGTTTCAGGAACAGAGCAGAACAGAACTGGTATATAGAAGAAGAGTTGAGGCAGTGTTGGGGGGAGTCAAGGGAGCAAAATGCAAGGATGGAAGCAGAGGATGAAGTTTTGGTCCCAAGAGGAGGAATACTGGGGCTCAGGAGGGGCTTGGGAGTGATGCCAGGCTCTACCTTAGGTCAGGTAGGAAGGATTTCTGTGAAGAATGGCGTGGAGGGTGGTGGAAGCAGGCAGCTGTACTCAGCTTCCTGAAGTGCCAAGCCTTTTAGACGGTCTTTAAAAGTCATGTAGTGCGCTTTATATCTGGTGTTCAAGTTCACAGGTTATTGATATAATAACAATGGAAACTATTTGGGAAGACTCAAGCGAGTGGCCTGGAAGTTCTGTGTTGGTACAGGAAGTGGCTTAGGATGAGCTCCAGGCCTGGACCTTTGCACACCTGGCACAGTCAAGTGGCTCTCCCAGAGCACATTCAATTTACCATGTCCTAAATAGAACCTTGGTATTCCTTTTCAACCCATCTCTACCCCAGTCTCCCAGTTCTCACTAAATGGTCCTCCAACGACCCAATCGATTAAGTAAAAGTCTTAGTACTAGTCCTGGATTCTTCCCTATCCCTGTTTTGTTACCCCGCCCACTCCATCAGAGCTTTTGGCGGGCTCTACCTCTGACATAGATCCTGCCTGTGTGTTGCCAGTCCATTCCAACCACCTCTCATGGGACTCTACCCTCCTTCTTCCAAGTCTCTCCAAGGACCTGTGCTGCCTGTCGAGACAGGTACGCCCATAAATGCAACCAGGGGATTTAAAATGTAACCAGTATAACTGGGTGGAGTTATACTTACACATTATTCTTCCTTAAACATTTTCTATTTATATCTGCAAATATGCCATCTTTCTTCTCTTGCCAACTAACAGACATTAGTAGTTGATAAAATCTGCTGATAGCCCTGGTAGTAAGTTATTTTTTTGAACACTCAGCTTGAATTACTCTCGCTATCATATACGGGAGTTAATCTTGGTGAAAAGTAATTGAGTTTTCCAAAACAAATAGAACTTCAGGGTGTGCCCACGTAGCATGACTCATGGAATCACATTATTACAGGGAGCTCAGCATGCCTCTAGGTTTCTGTTAAGGAGCTTTGGTGGCTGCCTTGGGGAAAGTCCACCCTTTGGTGGAGGCACCAAAGTTCAAATTCTTGGCTGCAGCGTTGCCTGCCCAAGAGTTCCTTGACTGTTAACACTTAACAGGAATCAGATTCACGGGGGTTGATTAATAAGCTAGAACACCAATGTATTATGTTTATTTATTTGGCTGCATTGGGTCTTCATGGCTGTGTGCGGGCTTTCTCTAGTTGCAGCGAGCAGGGGCTACTCTTTGTCGTGGTACATGGGCTTCTCATTGCAGTGGCTTCTCTTGTTGTGGAGCATGGGCTCTAGGTACACGGGCTTCAGTAGTTGCAGCACGCGGGCTCAGTAGTTGCAGCACACGGGCACTAGAGTGCATGGGCTTCAGTAGTTGTGGCTCAAGGGCTCTAGAGAGCAGGCTCAGTAGTTGTGTTGCACCGGGCTTAGTTGTTCCGTGGCAGGTGGGATCTTCCCGGACCAGCGATCGAACCCGTGACCCCTGCATTGGCAGGCGGATTCTTAACCACTGCGCCACCAGGGAAGTCCTGACGACAATGTATTATTGCTACCTTTATGGTGAAGGCCATATTTATGGTGATTTCATGTAGTCAAGTTCATGTGAGGATTAGAGTTCTGACAAATACACAACATACGAGAGAACTATCGGGCTGCATATTTGAAATTTGGATTTTCCTAGAAAATACAAATTTGTGATTGCCGTTGACATACGTTTCTGGGGACAGTGATGCTCTCGCCTCTAATATTAGAAGACATGTTCCCATCAGATTACTTTATTGCCAGTTTTCTTTCTAAAAGCTCAGTTCCCTGGCCTCCATTCCTTAAAGGCTCCCCGTTTTCTACTGAATGAAATACTGATTTCTGCTTTTGGCAATATGACTGAGTATAGACTCTGCAGGGTCTTCCTGCCTCAAAACAAATGTCTTAGATAAAACAGAGTTCAACACATTTTTCGGACACCTAGAAAGGAAAGGAAATCTCGAAATTCCTCCTTCTGTGTTTCCCCCCCATCCCCCAAAGTGAGCTTAAGGGGCAGTGGTTCTGCCCCTTAAGTGGTGAACAGCAGCAGGTAAACATCCTTCAAAGTCAGCCTTCCTCTCAGAGGGAAGATACCTATATTAGCATTTCACCTGATGGGAGCCTCTGAACCAGAACCCAGGGCCAGTAGCAAGGGGCAGGGGTGGCGGGGCGGGGGCACTCCCAAGGGTCGTGTCTCAACCTGGGACCTTCAAAGCATGCTAGAGTGGGTTCCAGGTCCTTTACACTTCCTCGGCCTCCCAGAAGAGGGAAACACAAATCCCCTCTGGAGACAGCACTCCAATTTACCATAGATTACAATCCCCACAAGCTAATATCAACTGTGAATGAGCTCACAATCAAAAGTCAACGAATACACAGAGCCACAAACCATGAGTGACACGAATGAGAGTCAAGAGAAAGAACACACAACAGTTGGGACTCTCCCAGACTTCAGCTCTTGGAATTACTGAATATTTAGAATATCTTCAATAAGTGCCGCCAGAGTGAACATTTAATTCACTACTTACCATGCAGCCGGCCCTGTTATAAGCACTATACACATTGTGCCAGGTACTGTGACTCAACTCCAGGCTCACCCTCCATCATCCTTCTAATTTGCACGGGATTAAAAGATGGGAAGAAGATGGCAGCTATTCTGCTCTTGGCCTCTGGCAGCCACAGCAAAGTGGTCAGTAGCAGCGGTAGTCACAGATAAGTGCCAGCGCTCGTAGTGGCTCCTGGCAGGGTGGGGCTTGGACTGAGGCAAGGATTTAGATGCACAAGATCCTTGAGGGGACAGTGGTCAGCAGATGGGCAGGGGCTGCATGGCTCTGTGGAAGCAGCGCAGTGTGGGCTCAGAGGAGCCTTGGCATGGCAGTAGTGATTTTCTATAGTTCCTGCTCTCTGGGTCACACCAACTTCTCCCTTTTATTCCTCCAGCTGTTCCAATTATTTTGAAACTGACTTCCCTGTATTTAAATCCCTCTCTGATTGAAATACCTAGTCTGATTTTTAGTTCCTGATGGGACATTGGCAGGTATGCATAAGGTAACTCATTTAATCTTTACAGCTCTATGAGGGAGGTACAGTAATCACCCCCGTTTTACAGATGAGGAAACTGAGATGCAAAGAAAGTGAGCCACTTGCCTATACTTAGTCAGGGGAGGAGTTGATAGAATGTGGAAATGTTTGAAGAAAAAAAAGATGGAATTTAAAAATAAAACAAGGCTGATCTGAAAATGAACCAAATAATCTTCTATGAGTAAAAACACGTAATTGTCGAAATATGTGTCTTGGAGAATGGTTAAATGGCAGAAGAAAGAATTAATGAACTGGAAGGTAGGTCTGAAGAAATTTTCCAAAATTCAGAATAGATAGAAAGTAAATGAGAATTATAAAAGAGAGGTTAGTGATAGGGAAGGTAGAATGAGAACTAACATTTGTTGTCTAATTGGAGTTTTGGAAGAAGAGAATAGAGAGTAGAGAAAAAGCGACATTGAAGGAGATGCCTGAGAATTTTCCAGAACTAATGTAAACTACGACTCCCCAGATAAAGGAAGCCCAGTGTACATGGGGGAGAATAAATAAACACCACAAATTGTAATGGAACTCCTGAACAAAGACAACGAGAAGATCTTGAAATCAATCAGAGAAATAAAGGGGAGATTTCTTACAAAGAAATGTCAATTGGAACGGCAGACTTCTCAATAGCAACAACAGAAGAAAAATCAATGGAATAATATCTTCAAAATGCTGAGAGCATCAATCTATCTTTGAAGAATGAGGGTGAAAGTGATGCTTTGGTAAGAGACCCATTCTGCCTTACAGAAAATAACCACAACACAAAGAAATGTAGGTAATATAAAAACGTTTTTATATAAACAAAACCTCAGAGTTTACCCCCAACAAGCATTCACTGAAGGGACTCGTAAAGGAACTTTTCAGGAAAAAGGAAAATAATCTCACATAGAAGGTCTGAGATACAAAAAGGAATGATGAACAAAAAAGTTGTTAAAATTGTAGGTAAATTTTTAAAAAAACCCATTGCCTGTAGAAATACGATTACTACTGCTGCTACTACTACTATTACTACTACTACTACTACTACTACTACTGACAATGATGCTATTAATAGTTTGTGAGATTAAAGAAAAAGACAGAGTTAAAGTACTAGACAATTAAAGCATGTAAAATATTCAGGAGTTATTTGGAAGTTAAAGATCTAGGATCCTTCTCTTCTTCTCCAGGGAGTAAAGATAACAATTTCTGACTCTGTTAATTATATAGTGTAAAACTTTAAGGATAATCATAAAATAATAGAAGTAGAGGGTGTAAATTCTGAAACAGTCAAGGGAAAAACATGGAACAAGAAAAATAACCAATAAGCATCTCATTTAATTAAAATAAAAAAGAAAAGAAAGGGTTTGGAGGGAGAGAATCAAAACATAGAAAAATCAGGACAAATAGAAAGTGGGAAAGAAATAGAAACAAATTCAGGAACATAAACAATGTACTAAACTCACCACTAAAAGACAGAGAAATAACAACAACAACTCTAGGGGTGCTAGTTAGGATGTGTTCTAAGATAAGAATTGTTGTGAGGGTCACTACTTAATGATGAAAGGTTTTATTCACCAGAAAGACACAATAATTCTAAACTTGTATGCACCTAATAAAACAGTTTTAAAACAAATATGACAAACTAGTACGACAACAGTGAAAATTGTACAAATCCATCACCACAGTGAGAGATTTCAACTTATCTATTTCGATTATTTAAAGGTCAAACAGACTGAGAAAAAAATTGGTAAAACAAACAATGCAGTTTACAAGTTTGATTTTGTGAACATATGTAGAGTACTCTACTCAAGAATTAGAGAATACATACTAGTCTCAAGTTCATGTGGAACATTTACAAAAATGGACCAAGTGCCTACACCATAAAGACTTGCCATGATGCAGCATAAAACACAACTCCTAGGCCAGGAATCCAAAGCCCTCCACCTTTCCAGCTTTATCTGCCACCAAACCCCAATGTGTACACTCTACTGCCTGCTAATCTTGATACAAATTTCATGCTCTCTCAGCCTAAATCATTTTCTCTGCCTGGGATAACTGCTTTGTACACATTCAACGATTGAATTCTTACCGTAGTATCCCATCTACGCCAAGACATTGTCCATTGGGGGTCATTCTCTCTCCTTCTCCCATATTCCTAGATTATCTTTTTACACCTCCATTATGTTATTTATCACATCTGATTTGTGCCAGTTTTTTACTTTGTGTCTGCCTTTCTTCTTTCCTGATCCCGAGAGCTCCTGGAGGTTTGAATCAACTTTTTGTTGTTGTTTACTTGTTTCCCACAGCACAGTGAGTGCTTAATAAATGGGTATGGACTTCAACTGAGTTTTATTTAAATGGGTATGTTCCACATCTAATTGTCTCTTGGACCACTGCATAGTTCCTTTCTAGCATAACCAGGGGATGGGGAACCACATAAAGGCAGGGCTGTGCCAGGTAGAAATACATGAATCCTCCCTGGCTCCTGAAAAAGAGCATGGGAAGATGCAAAAACAAAACTTTCCACTTTTAGAGCAATGTAAGGATGTGGCACTCATCACACTCAGGTGGTATTTTATCATGTAGTTATCACTGGTGTTTTATGACAATGTTTACCCAGATATGGATTTATCTCCTGTGTAGGGAACTGAGGACAGGAATAAGGTTGATGCAGACTCTTGATAGTGAAGCCAATATTCAGAGAATTTCTATTATGTAGTTCTCGAAGAATTTTGTTTTGCATTCCTTTAACACTTATCTAACTTGGTAGTTGTAAGCTGACCGAATGTTTGGGATGTCCTCATAAATGATGGCTTTGGTCTTAGAAAAGTTATTTTGAAGCTATTATTTCTAGTGATACTTAAACAGCATGGCCTTTTGTTTCTGGAGACCTGCCTTAGGTTGTGAAATATACTAGATAGTAAAATCGTATCATCTTTGTGTAGAAAAAGCTTATCCTTCTGTCCTTTACAGCAGGATAGGAACCTAGCTTGTCCCCAAAATGAAATCAGATGAGTAAAGTGTACTTTACTAAGAAAATGGTTGGGACAAAGCAATCTCTGCTTCATTTACTCTGTTGGAAATCATCTATCCATCAGGACACTGTTCCAACTGACCTAAACTCTTATGAACTGACTAAAATAAGAGTTAACATCAATTTACATTTTTAAAGAAAACTTTTCTGTGTTGTAGATGGACTGTTAATTGGATAAACTGATAGATCTATAATATAGGGAGAGCAGGCTGTTGCCCTTAGTGATCTGACTTATTTCAAAGCTATACCTAATTTTGTTTGTGAAATAGTCTGCATGCTCCAAAAATGTTGTATTGTATAATACTGAGAAGTACTGAATCATTCACCTGGAGGAAGTAAGTGTGAGAGATAATTTGAACTAGTTTAGAGATGGATACTATTGACATCTACCTCTTTCCTGACTGGCAGCTGAGGTATAGAGAGAAAGGGAAGAGGGGAGTTAAGGATTCAAAAGTAGGTGCTGAGCTATGCATGACCTGGTTGATCTACAGCATAGGGGAGGTTGGACCAAGGAACTCCAAGGAAGAAGGGTATGCATTTATTGATCTTCCTCCAGGAAGGGCACTAGGATAAGCATTGGAAAAATGAGGTTGAGTAAGAAGTGGTCTCTGGTTGCAAGAGGCTCGCAGGTTTTGGGGGAAGATGGACCAAAATATTTGATAAGTATGGTAAAGTGTTACAGATGCTCTGATGGAGGTCTGTGCAAGAGACCAAGAGAAGGGCCAGTTGACTGACTCTAGGAGCATGGGAGAACATATTCATGAGCAGCTGCTACTTGCACTGAGTCTTATAGGAGGAGTAGTACTCAGGGGGCGTGGGAGGTGTCAGGCAAAAGGCCTTCAGGTAGGGTCTTTGAAGGGAAGTGGTGAGAGATGAGACTGGGAAAGTAGGCAGGGACCACATTAGGAAGGACCTTGTGTACTAGGCAAAGGAGATCTGAGTGACACATCAGATTTGCATTTTAGCAAGTTTATTTTTGCACTGTAGTGTAGAAACGGCTGGAGTTGGGCCAGGTTTGAAGCAGGGAGACAGATAGTCTAGGGGGAAGTGATGAAGCTCTAAAATAAGCCAGTGGTGGTGGGGAGAGAGTGGAAGGGATAGAGTTGAGATATTCCTAAAGTAGAATCAGAATGGACTTAGTGACTTTTAGATATGAGTGGGGATTGAGGAAGCAAAGTTGAGGCTAACTCTGAGACTTCTAGGTTGACCCATTGAAGAGGCATTACTTAACACCACCAGTCGACCAAGGGGATGATCAGCTTAGTTTGTTTGTTTCCTTTAAGGAGAGTGATATAAGAGGAGTTACTTCATTAAAGCTTGGATAAATGAATTTGTCAGGCCTTTAGTATTTGTAGGTAAATGACCCCGGAAAACTGTTTGGGATAAGGACACAAAAAGAACAATTTGGCTGGTGATGCATAGTTAGTAGAGGTCATTCTATTTCCCGGAACTTAGAGAGAGTAGCTGAATGGAGAGGGTGGCGCTGCAGGAGCTGGGTGAGGAGCTCAGGGAATAAATGCTCTCACTTCTCACCCCTTCTGCCTTCTGATTTCATCTCCTTTCATCTTGCAGGCTAAACCCAACTGAAAGCTGGACAGCCAGGGAGCCCAGTGGATGCAGTCCATGTGGGTCAGCCTCCTAGGGACCAGAGTGGGATAGAGGAGGGTAATAGAGGATCTGGGAGTTCAAAAAGAATATATGGGAGCTGAGGTGTTGGCAGCCATTTTGCACTATGGACTCTGGCCTGAAGAGCCAGGTGTGAGGCCTCTGCCCCCAGCACCAAATGAGCGAGTGAAACTAGAAAGCACAAAGGGTAAAAAAAAAAGGAGAATTATTTGTAAAATATGAAGAAGGAAAACTCCCTGATCCAACAGACTGGAAAACTAACTCAAAGAACACATTGAAGAAGATTTGAAGCCGTGTGGCTGACAAGGTCTTGGTGTTCCAGCTGGGTGTCAGGTCTGAGCCTCTGAGTGGGAGAGCCCAGTTAAGGACATTGGACCACCAGAGACCTCCTAGCCCCATGTAATATCAATTGGCGAGAGCTCTCCCAGAGATCTCTGCCTCAATGCTAAGACCCAGCTCCACTCAACGACCAGCAAGCTGCAGTGCTGGACACCCCATGCCAAACAACAAACAAGACAGGAACACAACCCCACCCATTAGCAGAGAGGCTGCCTAAAATCAAAATAAGTTCACAGACAACCCAAAACACACCACTGGACATGGTCCTGCCCACCAGAAAGACAAGATCCAGTCTCATCCACCAGAACACAGGCACCAGTCCCCTCCACCGGGAAGCCTACACAACCCACTGAACCAACCTTACCCACTGGGGGCAGACACCAAAAACAACGGGAACTACGAACCTGCAGCC
>NC_041225.1:12741546-12741900 GCF_002837175.3 Physeter macrocephalus | reverse complement strand
CACCTAAAGCGATTAGAGAAAGAAGAACAAAAAAATCCCAAAGTTAGCAGAAGGAAAGAAATCATAAAGATCAGATCAGAAAAAAATGAAAAAGAAATAAAGGAAACAATAGCAAAGATCAATAAACCTAAAGCTGGTTCTTTGAGAAGATAAACATAATTGATAAACCATTAGCCAGACTCAGCAAGAAAAAACGGGAGAAGGCTCAAATCAACAGAATTAGAAACGAAAAAGGAGAAGTAACAACTGACACTGCAGAAATACAAAGGATCATGAGAGATTACTACAAGCAACTCTATGCCAATAAAATGGACAACCTGGAAGAAGTGGACAAATTCTTAGAAAAGCACAACC
>NC_041225.1:12725080-12741433 GCF_002837175.3 Physeter macrocephalus | reverse complement strand
ACAAAGATGTTACAAAAAAAGAAAACTACAGGCCAATATCACTGATGAACATAGATGCAAAAATTCTCAACAAAATGCTAGCAAACAGAATCCAGCAGTACATTAAAAGGATCATACACCATGATCAAGTGGGGTTTATCCCAGAAATGCAAGGATTCTTCAATATACACAAATCAACCAATGTGATACACCATATTAACATACTGAAGGATAAAAGCCATATGATCATCTCAATAGATGCAGAAAAAGCTTTCAACAAAATTCAGCACTGATTTATGATAAAAACTCTCCTGAAAGTGGGCATAGAGGGAACTTACCTCAACATAATAAAGGCCATATATGACAAACCCATGGTCAACATCGTTCTCAATGGTGAAAAACTGAAACCATTTACTAAGATCAAGACCAAGACCAGGCTGCCCACTCTCACCACTTTTATTCAACATAGTTTTGGAAGTTTTAGCCACAGCAATCAGAGAAGAAAAATAAATAGAAGGAATCCAAATTGGAAAAAAAGAAGTAAAACAGTCACTGTTTGCAGATGACATGATACTGTACATAGAGAATCCTAAAGATGCTACCAGAAAACTACTAGAGCTAATCAATGAATTTGGTAAAGTAGCAGGATACAAAATTAATGCATTCCTTGCATTAATTTACAGAAATCTCTTGCGTTCCTATACACTAATGAAGAAAAATCTGAAGGAAAAATTAAGGAAATAATCCCATTTACCATTGCAACAAAAAGAATAAAATACCTAGGAATATACCTACCTAAGGAGACAAAAGACCTGTATGCAGAAAACTGTAAGACACTGATGAAAGATTTTGAAGATGATACAAGCAGTTGGAGAGATGGACGATGTTCTTGGATTGGAAGAATCAACATTGAGAAAATGACTATACTACCCAAAGCAATCTACAGATTCAATGCAATCCCTATCAAACTACCAATGACATTTTTCACAGAACTAGAACAAAAAATTTCACAGTTTGTATGGAAAAACAAAAGACCCCGAATAGCCAAAGCAAACTTGAGAAAGAAAAAAGGAGCTGGAGGAATCAGGTTCCCTGACTTCAGACTACACTACAAAACTACAGTGATCAAGACAGTATGGTACGAAAACAAAAATATAGATCAATGGAACAGGATAGAAAGCCCAGAGATAAACCCATGCACATATGGTCACCTTATCTTTGATAAAGGAGGCAAGAATATACACTGGAGAAAAGCCAGCCTCTTCCATAAGTGGTGCTGGGAAAACTGGACAGCTACATGGAAAAGAATGAAATTAGAACACTCCCTAACATCATACACAAAAATGAACTCAAAATGGATTAAAGACCTAAACATAAGGCCAGACACTATAAAACTCTTAGAGGAAAACATAGGCAGAACACTCTATGACATAAATCATAACAAGATCCTTTTTGATCCACCTCCTAGAGAAATGGAAATAAAAACAAAAATAAACAAATGGGACCTAATGAATCTTAAAAGCTTTTGCACAGAAAAGGAAACCACAAGAAGATGAAAAGTCAACCCTCAGAATGGGAGAAAATATTTGCAGATGAAGCAACTGACAGAGGATTACAATCATCTCACACGGATCAGAATGACCATCATCAAAAAATATACAAACAGTAAATGCTGGAGAGGGTGTGGAGAAAAGGGGACCCTCCTGCATTGTTGGTGGGAATATAAATTGATATAGCCACTATAGAGAAGAGTATGGAGGTTCCTTAAAAACTAAAAATACAACTACCCTATGACCCAGCAATCCCACTACTGGACAGATACCCAGAGAAAACCATAATTCAAAAAGAGTCATGTACCACAATGTTCATTGCAGCTCTATTTACAATAACCAGGATATGGAAGCAACCTAAGTGTCCATCAACAGATGAATGGATAAAGAAGATGTGGCACATATATACAATGGAATATTACTCAGCCATAAAAAGAAATGAAACTGAGTTATTTGTAATGAGGTGGATAGACCTGGAGTCTGTCACACAGAGTGAAGTAAGTCAGAAGGAGAAAAACAAATACCGTATGCTAACACATATATATGGAATCTAAGAAAAAAAAATGTCATGAAGAGATTAGTGGTAGGACAGGAATATTATTCCTGTCCTACCACTAATCTCTTCATGACATTTTTTTCCCCTCAGATTCCATATATATGTAACAAATACTGTATGCTAACACATATATATGGAACCTAAAGTAAAAAAAAAGGTTCTGAAGAACCTAGGGGCAGGACAGGAATAAAGATGCAGACCTAGAGAATGGAATTGAGGACACAGGGAGGGGGAAGTGTAAGCTGAGACGACGTGAGAGAGTGCCATTGACATATATACACTACCAAATGTAAAATAGATACCTAGTGGGAAGCAGCTGCATAGCACAGGGAGATCAACTCAATGCTTTGTGACCACCTAGAGGGGTGGGATAGGGAGGGTGGGAGGGAGATGCAAGAGGGAGGGGATATGGGGATAAATGCATATGTACAGCTGATTCACTTTGTTATACAGTGGCAACTAACACAAAAATGTAAGCAATTATACTCCAATAAAGATGTTAAAAAAAAGGAATATATGTAGGACAGGTACCATCTGAGAGCAGGTAGTACAAGAATTGTCAGTACAAGAGACTGAGGAGTCAGAGGTCAGAAGAAAAACCAGGTGACTCAGAGGACAAAGAGAGAAGGAAATGGAAGCGGCCAATGGTGCCTAAGACATGGGCCGAGTCCATTTCATCTGGCAATTAGGAGACTTTCACCAAAGTAGCTTCAGTGGAGTGGTGGGACCAGAAGTCAGCCCGATGACGTGGATTAAAAAATAGAAAGGCTTAAACAAAAAAGTTCTTCTGAGCTTTCTATGGAGAAGGCCAAACCTTCCTAAGTCCTTCAACTCTTCATATGACAATGTTTTAGGTTCTTTCAACTTCCTGGCCATGCTCTGTGCTCATATTTATTTGTTTTCTTGTTTATTGAATATCTCTCCTATTGAGCTGTAAGTTCCACAGGGCAAGATCATGTCTACTTTATACTCCAGTATACACCCAGCACCTAGTACAATGTCTCCCAATTAGAAGGTTCTCAGCAAATATTTGTTGTATGAATAAGTGAATATATAGAGAAGAAACTAGAAAATAATAATAATAATAAAAAGGCTTTTCATTTCTAGCCATATGGATGACTAGTTGTATAGAACAATTTTTCCCAGTAAAAGACATCTGGAAAATCAGGATAAATTAGTTTTCATTAAGGTATTTTTAAAAGCATGACTTGTCTAATGAGAGAAATAATTCGAGGCCAGATGCAATAAGAAAATTATTCCACAGTTGAGGTTAAGCACAGGAGATAGCAAAGAGAAGTTGGTTAGTTACAGAGGCACAACAATTAGAATGATGGGAAACTCTTCAACAGTGACAGTGAAAGCCAGAAAACAGGACAAATAGTTTCATAGTATGGTAAGCAAATGCCTTCAACTTAGAATTGTGGGCCCCATAAAAACCATCTTTCAAGAATAAAAACCCATGCAAAGATGTTGGTGGTGAGAGGGTTCATACCAAGAGGCCTTTATTAAAGCAACTTCCAAAGGCTGTACTATAGGGAGGGGAAAATGATCCCACTAGGAAGGCCTGGGTTGTAAGAAGGGACGGTGGGCCAATAACATGCTCAAGGTTTGAATAAAGCTAAACAAATATTAATATTAATATTATTTGCGAGGGAACTATAATTCTGGGTAACAGTAGGTTTGGGGAGGAGAGAGATTGGATTTAAAGCATTCTGAGGTTCTTTTCTGTTTGAGAGGAAGGGGTAAATTCTGACAAATTTTAGATTTTATTTCATTAGATATGATGTTAAAAGTTCTTGGAGGTTAAGTGTGAGAATAATAGAGACAAAACGTAAAATTTCTTTAAATTAGTGAACAAATATTAATGGAATAATGAAAACGAAATGAAACAAAAACCACCTAAGAAAAGAGAAAAACAAGAAATGGAAAAAGGGGACAAATTGCCCAAAATAAGATGGTAGAAGTGAATCTACATGTACGAAAAAACACCACCAAAGTAAGTGAGCTAAACTTGGTAGTTAAAAGGCAAAGATTGTCAGACTAGATTAAAAAAAACAGAGCTCAGTTTTACCATAGGCACATTTAATATAAGGAGACAAAAAGGCTGAAAACAGGGGCTTACCTGGTGGCGCAGTTGTTAAGAATCTGCCTGCCAATGCAGGGGATACGTGTTCGAGCCCTGGGCCAGGAAGATCCCACGTGCTGCGGAGCAACTAAGCCCGTGAGCCACAACTACTGAGCCTGAACTCTGGAGCCCGTGAGCCACAACTACTGAAGCTCGTGTGCCACAACCATTGAAGCCCATGCCCCTAGAGCCCGTGCTCCACAACAAGAGAAGCCACCGCAATGAGAAACCTGCCCACCACAACAAAGAGTAGCCCCCCCTCGCCGCAACTAGAGAGAGCCTGCACACAGCAAAGAAGACACAACACAGCCAAAATAAATAAATAAATTTGAAAAAAAGGCTGAAAACAAAATAATGAAAAGAATATGTATTAGGCAAGTTTTAAACAAGATAAAGCTGTTGATTAATAACAGAAGAATAAGCATTAAGACAAATAGCATTACTCAAGATAAATAGTCACTCATGTTGATTTAAAAAAACTACAAAGATAAAATTTTAGACATGTATGCACTAATAGTATACAAAAATATATAAAGCAAAAATGACAGATCAACAAGAAGCCACTGACAAAGCCACTGTTACACTGGGAAATTTTAATGTACATCTCTTAGTAACTGATAGACAACACAGACTCACATCAGTAGGGAAATAACAAGCCTGACTGCATGGATATACTGGGAACGTGGCACCCACAACGGGAGCAAGTCTCTCTCTGGGAAATGAAGACAAGAGCCTCAGCTTCGTAAAACATGCTGTTAGAAGTAAAAGTAATAAACTACTTAAGATACTTTATACAGGACCTGGCATATAGTAAGAGCGTGGTAAGTGCTTGCTAAATATTACTGTAATTTCTACCCTAAGGAAGATGCCACTGGGGGAAACTTTGGGACCCCAATTAAAAACAAACCAACAGATCTTGTCCGGTCTGAGTCGTTGACAGGTAGAACCCCAGAGGGCAGATTTGAATGCAGACTGCAGAGGGACGGCTGAGGGCTTTGGAGGCTGGGGAGACCAGCACAGCCTGGGACAGGACCAAGCAAGATCAAAGAGGGGGTGGTAATGGGATTGAACACGGTCTAAGCCATGTGGTCATAAGGATCCACTAAGACGTAGATTGTAATTTTTTTTAAAGTGAGGATCAGGCTGGTTCTAGGAATTTCAACAGGGTTGACTAAGGAAAGCAGGCTGCAGAGAATTGAGGGAACCCATCTGAGGGAGCTCTGTGAGCCCGTCTTATGAACCCCTGCATCAGCACCGCTCCACCTCCTTTCCTCGTATCTACCCTGCAGGGAACCGTACACCAAGCCACCGGCACCAGGGTCATCCCCACAGAGTCACAGCCCCTCAGGGCCTGGATCCTGGAGTGTATGGAAGGCAGAGTCTTAAGAGACTGTAAGAAAAGTCATGCTGCTTGGCAAGCTGTCATTATCTTACCCCAAGCCTGATTTGAGGAAGAAAGTGCTCCCAGGTAGCTGCACAATCTCCTTGCCCATGATCTCCTATATGTGTCTTTCTGGGGCTCTGTCTCTTCTGATAGCCTTTGAGGTTCATAAAGAGCCACATGTTTTCAACATTTCTCAGTGACGAGGACTGGGAGTATAAAGGAGGTCCTGGTGACAGCCTGTGTGGGAAACGTTTAAAACTCTCCTGGCTTGAATTATCCCCAATATTATTTTAAGAAAAATTGAATACTTAAGGAATTATCATCTTCAAAAACAAGGACAGGATAACGTGAAAAGTAGATATTTGAAAATAATAAGTTATTAGAAAATTTAAGATAAAGGATCTTTTATAGAGTAAATTTTTAAGGGAACATTTCTTTGCAATTCTTATTTTTTTTTCCCTGTTAGATATATTTTGCACTAAAATCTTCTGGGTTCTTAACTCTTGAACCCTTTTCTTTCACATGGAGGTGGATTTACCGATGTGGGTTTTGAGGTTAATAAAAGAGTTGATCCTTCTGAAAACAAAACAAAACAAATAAAACTCTCCCAGCCTGGAGAGAAATTCTGGGGAAAAACTGGCACTTCCACCATTCCAGATTTATACAAAAGGATGACAGCAGTGAGTTGGGGTTGACTCACCCTGTGTCTGGGTTTCCAAATCCACCTAATCCAGACGGATCAGAAGCACTGAGCTGGCTGGACAAGGGCCTCTGGTTTCCCACCAAGGTCCTGGTGAAATGGCTCCAGCTTGTTGGGTCCCATTCTGAGGACCAGCTTGGGGGCTGCAGGTGAGGGAGAGTGATGCGTGAGCTCCCGGCTCAGGGCACATAATGAAGTTCGATGGCTTCATTGTACCCTGAGCATATGAAGGCTGGGGTGTAGCTTTTAAAAAGCTTCTTAGAGTTTTACTTTTCCTTGAACAGCTGTGCTTGGGAAGAGATGGCTAGACAAGGGAAGAGTTCAGCAGGTCAAAGGATCTCCCAGGTGGAGGTGAGGGTGGAAAAAAGTGACTGCATGTAGTTTTTCACTGAGACTAGCTGGGAATATATTCTCAGAGAAAATATCCAGTTCTTGAGCCTTGAGCCCTCCAGGAAAGCTTGGACTGGCAGGATAGCCATACCCACGGGAGTCTAAGAATTTCTACTTCACCCATCCCCTTTGATTCTCTCATCAATCCTATGTGATATTAAGGAACTCTGGCCATGAAACCTCCATGTATTTGGTGGTAATGGGGTGGTGGTGTGCGTGGGGCTGTGAGGTGAAAAGGCAGTTGGTTCTAAGTTTAAGAACTTAATTGTTGTTTCTAAATGTTCTGATGCAATGAAACTCAGTACAAAAGATTGGCGCTGTAGAAGGACAGGGCAGCTCTATCTAACTGGTATGTCAGGCGTGTCCTGCACCAGCGTCCTTTCATGTTGCTAATATATCTGCCCATCTGGGGTGCTCCACTTTCTCCACTTTTCCTTCTTGGCCCTCCCTGAGAATTGGGACATAGCCATTTCAGCTTGACTGGCCTCTTGAAGGCAAAACGTCCTACTCATATCCGTCTCGGATCTGGGCTCTAAGGTCCTTTAGGGAGAGAGGTGGGTACAGGATGTGGAAGGAGATGAGGACTAGAGATGCAGCGTTTGGTGTTTGGAGCTGCGGGGATGGGTGAGGGGGAGGAGGGGACACCCTGAGGGGAGTGGATAGAAAAGGAAGTACCACAGAAGAGATGAGGTGGAACAGCCGGCTGGGGGTGGGTAGCGGTGGGATTTGTGTGTGTCTGGCCCCTGCATACTCAGTGAATTCTTTAAGGACAGGGCCCCGGGCCCTATGCTGCTTCAGGATCTGCAGCACAGAGCTGAGTGTGTGGTGGGCAAGTGAGAGAATGCCCGTGGACTGACATTTGCTATAAGCATCATGGCTGTATTTTATAGATATGGATGTGTATACATATATATACTATATAATATATATGCATGTTACAGCATAGTTGATACAGGATTTTTGTACTGCTTCTGGAATTCTAGGATATATAAGTTGGAGACTGTAATATGTTTAGAACTTTTTATTAGTTTTTAAAAAGTATACAAGCATAGGGTAAGAAATCAGACAGCATGAAGGTATTCACTGTGAAAAGTAAAACTGTCTCTGCTCAGGGCCATACACTTCAGCCCAGATCTTACTGCCATCAATCGTGATATTCTGTTTCTATTTTGGTGGTTTTATGGGTATATAGCTTCGGAAGCTTGACACTCGGGTGGATCTCAGAAAATCATTGCTGTGGATTGAGGCACGGCCGCCTCACAAAGACAGACACACACACGCAGTGGGGATGTTACCCATGGGGCTCACTAGCTGCTGTCCCTTTTGCTCGTGTGCCCACGTTGGGCTCAGTCTGCCCTGCAGTTGGGGTCAGCCGTGGGGAGAAGGCTGGCGTGGAGTTCTCCGGAACCCACTTATCATCCTAGGTTACCTGGAAAGTCTGTCGAAGAAACCAGGTCCCCTGAGGCTCTTAGGAAGGAAGGACTGTTGGTCCTTTGGGGTTTTCTAGCCCCAGAGTTTAGGGAGGAACAGGTTTTTGGCTTTGGGCCACATGCTCCTTTGCCCAGTAGATGCGAGGCACCCAGGAGCTGTTGGCTCCCAGGCAAGAGAGCAAGGCAGGGACCAGAGGCCAGGAAGTTGATGGGTTGTAGGAAACCCCATCGGGGGGCTGGGCAGCAAAAGCTAAATTAGGGGGTCCTGGTGGCAACCGTGGGTGCAGAGATGGGGGGAAATGCAGGACTGCAATCCCGCGGGGCTGCTGGTGACCTGACTGTGCTACTCTGCTTTCTGGACATGCATTTTGGGCTCCCACAGCAGATGGTTGGCAGCTGGTGCCTCAGCCAGCAGCAGCAGACAGACAGACAGATTGGCTGAAGGACTGACATGCAGACTGCTACTGAATCAGATTGGTTTTTTGGACTCCCAGCCAGGGAGCCCTCGATGGCTGATCAAATGAGAGAGGAAATGAGATCAAATGAGAGAGGAAAAGATCCAGGTCCCATCCAGTGCCTGGATCTTTGCAGCTGGATCTGAGCACAGCAGGTTAAGAGCGAACCCGTCGGAGAGGCTGTGCAGAGCTTACCACGCAATCTTGCAGGAATGCAAGCACACAAGCACTCAGCGACAGGCATGCTGTTGCTTCCCCCCTTTGGCACCAGGACCCTGTCCAGGCTGACTTGGCTCTGTCATGTGGGAAAACAGGCTGTCCTCAGGGAGCCCGTGCATCCTGTGTCTGGCCGCAGATGTCAACATATGTCTGCTCTTCTAAGTCTGGGCCTCCAGGCAAGCTTGCGGTCTTTTACCCACACGTGACACCCTCCAGCTAATGAAGGGCTCCCTGTTGTCTCCATCCTCTCTGCCTCTAGCATGTGGGGGCCCCAGGCCTTCGCGAGGAGCAGCGACCGTTGGAAAAAGTGGACAACAACAACAAAAAGTTATCTAAATGGCATTTCCCTTGGGACATGGGAAGGGTCTGCATGTCATCTGACCCCAAACGCCATTTTCTGACTTTGTCCCCCAAAGCTGGACACACCGTGGAAGAAGGGAGGCTGAATGGAAGATTCAAGAAGGAGCCCTTGGGACCTCCCTGGTGGTCCAGTGGCTAAGCGTCTGCACTCCCAGTGCAGGGGGCCTGGGTTCGATCCCTGGTCAGGGAACTAGATCCCACATGCCACGACTAAAGATTCCTCATGTGGCAACTAAAGATCCCACACGTGGCAACGAAGATCCCGCGTGGCGCGACTAAGACCCGATGCAGCCAGATAAATAAATAACTATTAAAAAAAAAAAAAGAAGGACGGTCCCTTCCGACCTACTATAGAGCACAGGGAACTCTACTCAGTACCCTGTAACGGTATATATGGAAAAAGAATCTAAAAAAGAGTGGATATAGGTATACGTATAACTGATTCACTTTGTGGTACTGCAGAAACTAACATAACATTGTAAGTCAACTATACTCCAATAAAAATTAAAAAAAAAAAAAAAAAAGAAGGAGCCCTTCCAAGGGGCCCCAAACCCCCGACCACCAGCCTTGACTCATGGTCCATGTGGTAGATCCTTGTCGTGTTGACTCATCTCTGTTCTGCAGAAACTAACATAACATTGTAAGTCAACTATACTCCAATAAAAATTAAAAAAAAAAAAAAAAAAAAGAAGGAGCCCTTCCAAGGGGCCCCAAACCCCCGACCACCAGCCTTGACTCATGGTCCATGTGGTAGATCCTTGTCGTGTTGACTCATCTCTGTTTAATCCTTAAAAACCCCATTTCCTGTGACAGGAGGAGCCTGGGGCTCATTACTTTCAGTTTATGCAAATTGGGCAAGAGGGGTGAGGAAATTGTTCTGATGGTTCAGGAGGGGAAACAGAGGTCACAGAGCTGGGACTTGATTCCACAGCTGGGCCTGAGGGAGAGGCCCGGCATCTTGCAGAAAAGCATCTGTTCTGCATCCTGTCTGTTCTAGAAATGTGAGCCAAGGGAATTCCCTGGTAGTCCAGTGGCTAGGACTCTGTGCTCTCACTGCCATGGGCCCGAGTTTGGTCCCCGGTCAGGGAAGATCCCACAAGCCACACGGGTTGTGGCCCCCCCAAAAATGTGAGCCAGACCCCAAGGCTGGGACTTAACTTCCACAGCTGAGGCCAAAGCCCCTCGTCTCTGGGGAGAGAGGGCCTGTCCTCCTGGTATCAGCCCCTCCCATCCCACACCAGGTGTGGCTGGGAAGGCTGGGAAGGGGAGTGGAAGCAGTCTGCCCGGCCCCGGGGGTGGGGTGGGGTGGGGGGAGGTGGGGGGAGTTGGTCTTGTTAAGGGAGAGAGAGGATATGCGCACACCCACCTGAACGCCAAGAATTGACAAAAATAAGCAGCTTAACAAATGCCAGTGACATTTCCAAGTCAGAACTGCAAGAATGGTGGAAGTAGGGACCCAAGTAGGGACCACGGATGTTGGGGCATCCATGAAGGGGCAGTACTGGCTAAAGGAAGACTCAAGGAGAACCACCGGTCTTTGTATCCAAAGCAAAGCAAACACCTGAGTCTCTCGTTTGGTTACTGGAGAAAATGTTGGGGCAGGCTCGCCTGTTGCCTGAGTCCAAGGTTCTTGGAGCTCCAAAGGTTTCTTGGGCGTCAGAGGCTGTTCTCGTCTTGCTTCGTCATTTGACCTGCAGCAGGAACGTACCAGACACACAGGAAATCGTATACCGGAGGGTAACTGCAATGCCCGAGTGGCCCGCCCGATCCGCTACCACTGGCAAGATGGAAATTATTTACTTTACGATTGACAAGGCCAGACAAGAAGGCTTGTTCATCCATAGGAAGATGAAGGCTTGTGGTTTGGTCATTTTTTATGTTGCTAAGATAGGAGTTCCAACAGTGGAGAAACACACAATAAATATTTTCTTGATTTGATTGATTTAGATATTTCTGGGGTTAGTTCTGTAGCTAGTTTTGAACCGTAGGAAACAGAAGGCTTATTTGATTATTTTCATTACAAAAAAAGTAATGAAGTGTCAGAAAGAAAGGATTTTGGTATTGGACAGGGCCTGGGGTGTCCAATCCCATGGAGGATAAGGGCATCTGAGATGGATTGGCCTGCCTGGAACGACTCATCTGGGAACAGAAGGACACTGGGCTCCAGACTCACCACCACCACCAGCTGTATCACCTCAGTTTGCGGGATGCTTTCCTGCTTAAGTCTTTCATGTGCCTGTCTCATTTGTTACTTCTAATGTGAACCAGACAACAGCAGGTATCATGGATTGAACACTTTCTGTGTGACAGATGGGGGTGCCAGCTGCGTGCACCCTGGGGACCCGAGGGCTGAAGGCTGTTCCTGCAGAAACCGAAAAGGAACGGAAAGCAATGGGAGAAACCCACGTGAAAGTGACCGCCATGTCACGGACCCAGTCCCCATCAGAGCCCAGTGATGTCCCTTTGCTGTGCCCATTCCCACCCACCTTTGCTCGGTCTTCAGTGGGTGAGGCAGGATCATCCTGGAGACCTCCTCCAAGCCCGCCCCACCTTAGGGCCTCCAAATGTTACCGCCATATAACCTTCTCCCTTTTTCATGGATGGAGAAACTGAGGCACCTCAAACAAATTACCGTGTTTTCCCAAACCAGGTAGAAGTTCACTTCTGTAAGCACAGTTTTGTTTTGTTTTTTTACAGCGTTTTCAAATTTCTTCACATGCATCGATTGCTTTTACAAAGTGAATTTTCAATACAGCTTAAGGAGTGAACACAAAATGAGGATGAGGACAGTCAGGGGAGTCTGGCAAAGCTGTATTAAAAAAAGGGGGGGTTATCAGCCACTTCATATTTATTATTTCATTTTATCCTTATACCATTATTAAGCATCTGTTATTCTTCTCCTTCCTTCCTTGTAGGGTATAAACCAGGCTTAGAGGAGTTAAGTAACTGGCCCAAGTTCCCGTAAATAGTAAGTAGCAGAGCCAGGACATGAACCAGGGTCTCACGTCTTCAAAACTTCTGCACTTTCTCAAGTTTTGTCTTCTGGCTCTCCTAATCGCCACTGGAACACAGCAACATGAAAGCATAAGGAAGAAACACCACCAGCAAAAATAAACTCAGGCAAAACCTTGGTCTCAGGAACGTTTTGTCTTTCTGTTGAATCACTGACTTTGGAAACTTTGGAAAATAATCAACGAAGGATCACATAAAAAATAGACATCAAATTCATTTCATTGAGCAGAGCCATCTGATAGAAATTTAATTGTAAGCTGCAAATGTGAGCCACATACAGAACTAAAAATTTTGTAGTATCCACATTAAAAAAGTAAAAAGAATGTGGTAAAATTAATTTTAATGCATTTTATTTAACCCATTATATCCAATATATTATTATTTGAACACATAATCAATATAAAAATAATCAGTGAGATATTTTACGTTCTTTATTTCATAATAAAGAATGTAAACTATTTCATCTGTGACATTTGGGTTTTTTTTTTAACATCTTTATTGGAGTATAATTGCTTTACAATGGTGTGTTAGTTTCTCCTTTATAACAAAGTGAATCAGTTATACATATACATATGTCCCCATATCTCTTCCCTCTTGTGTCTCTCTCCCTCCCACCCTCCCTATCCCACCCCTCTAGGTGGTCACAAAGCAGTGAGCTGATCTCCCTGTGCTATGTGGCTGCTTCCCACTAGCTATCTATTTTACATTTGGTAGTGTATATATGTCCATGCCACTCTCTCACTTTGTCCCAGCTTACCCTTCCCCTCCCTGTATCCTCAAGTCCATTCTCTAGTAGGTCTGTGTTTTTAGGGGTGTGTTTTATACTTTATGTTCCAGGTGCTCAAGAGCCATGTGTAGGGAGTGGACAGTGCAGGTCTACAAAAAAAGAAATGGAAAAATATTCCTAGATGGATGGTTGTTGGATGTCAAGGCCGTGGCTAACTCTTAAGGGCTTGAAATTTACCCTGGCATGGAGTGTTGAAAATATCAGCAAGAAGTAAGATGAGATAGGGGCTGTTATGCCTAAATAATAATAATTATTATTATTATTACTATTATTATTATTACTATTGAAACCTTGTACAAGGCCCTGTGTCCTTGTCTTTTGAAGTAAAAGGATGACTCAAAAGTTAATGATTGGGGGAGATTGGTTCAAGATGGTGGAGTAGGAGGACATGCACTCACTCCCTCTTGAGACAGCACCGGAATCACAACTAACTGCTGAACAACCATTGACAGGAAGACACTGGAACTCACCAAAAAAGATACCCCACATCCAAAGACAAAGGAGAAGTTGCAATGGGATGGTAGGAGGGATGCAATAACAATAATATAAAATCCCATAACCACTGGGTGGGTGACTCACAAACTGGAGAATAATTATACCACAGAAGTCTACCCACTGGAGTGAAGGTTCTGAGTCCCATGTCAGGCTTCCCAACCTGGGGGTCCGGCAATGGGAGGAGGAATTCCCAGAGAATCAGACTTTGAAGCCTAGTGGGATTTGACTGCAGGACTTCGACAGGACTGGGAGAAACAGAGACTCCACTCTTGGAGGGCACACACAAAGCAGTGTGCACATTGGGACCCAGGGGAAGGAGCAGTGACCCCAGGGGAGACTGAACCACACCAATCTGCTAGTGTTGGAGGGTCTCCTGCAGGGTGGCTGTGGCTCACCTCGGAGACAAGGACACTGGCAGCAGAAGTTCTGGGAAGTACTCCTTGGCATCAGCCCTCCTGGAGTCAGTCATTAGCCCCACCAAAAAGCCTGCAGCCTCCAGTGCTGGGTCACCTCAGACCAAACAACCAACAGGGAGGAAACTCAGCCCCACCCATCAGCAGACAAGCAGATTAAAGTTTTACTGAGCTCTGCCCAGCAGAGCAACACCCAGCTCTACCCACCACCAGTCCCTCCCATCAGGAAGTTTGAACAAGCCTCTTAGATAGCCTCATCCACCAGAGGGCAGACAGCAGAAGCAAGAAGAACTACAATCCTGTAGCCTGTGGAATGAAAACCAAATTCACAGAAAGACAGACAAAATGAAAAGGCAGAGGACTATGTACCAGATGAAGGAACAAGATAAAACCCCAGAAAAACAACTAAATGAATGGAAATAGGCAACCTTCCAGAAAAAGAATTCAGAATAATGTTAGTGAAGGTGATCCAAGACCTCATGAAAAGAATGGAGGCAAAAATCGAGAAGATGCAAGAAATGTTTAACAAAGACGTAGAAGAATTAAAGAACAAACACCTAGAAGAATTAAAGAAGAAACAAACAGAGATGAGAGAAGAGAGAGAGAAAGGACCCAAGAAAATATTTGAAGAGATTATAGTCGAAAAATTCCCCAACATGGGAAAGGAAATAGTCACACAAGTCCAGGAAGTGCAGAGAGTCCCAGGCAGGACAAACCCAAGGAGGAACATGCTGAGACACACAGTAATCAAATTGACAAAAATTAAAGACAAAGAAAAATTATTAAAAACAACAAGGGAAAAATGACAAATAATATACAAGGAAACTCCCGTAAGGTTAACAGCTGATTTCTCAGCAGAAACTCTACAAGCCAGAAGGGAGTGGCAGGAAATATTTAACGTGATGAAAGGGAAGAAACTACAGCCAGGATTACTCTACCCAGCAAGGATCTCATTCAGATTTGATGGAGAAATCAAAAGTTTTACAGACAAGCAAAAGCTAAGAGAATTCAGCACAACCGAACCAGCTCTACAACAAATGCTAAAGGAACTTTTTAAAGTGGGAAACACAAGAGAAGAAAAGGACCTACAAAAACGAACCCAAAACAATTAAGAAAATGGTAATATGGACATACATATCGTTAATTACCTTAAATGTAAATGGATTAAATGCTCCAACCAAAAGACACAGGCTTGCTGACTGGATAAAAAACAAGACCCATATATACAGTGTTTGCAAGAGACCCACTTCAGACCTAGGGACACATATAGACTGAAAGTGAGGGGATGGAAAAAGATACTCTATGCAAATGGAAATCAAAAGAAAACTGGAGTAGTAATACTCATATTAGATAAAATAGACTTTAAAATAAAGAATGTTACAAGAGACAAGGAAGGACACTACTTAATGAGCAAGGGATCAATCCAAGAAGAAGATATAAAAATTGTAAGTATTTATGCATCATAGGAGCACTTCAATACAAAAGGCAAATTCTAACAGCTATAAAAGAGGAAATTGACAGTAACACAATAATAGTGGGGGACTTTTACACCTTACTTACACCAATGGACAGATCATCCAGACAGAAAATTAATAAGGAAACACAAGCTTTAAATGACATAAGAGACAAGATAAATTTAATTGATATTTATAGGACATTCCATCTGAAAACAGCAGACTATACTTTCTTCTCAAGTGCACATGAACATTCTCCAGGATAGATCACATCTTGGGTCACAAATTAACCTCAGTAAATTTAAGAAAATTGAAATCATATCAAGCACCTTTTCTGACCAACAAGACCCATATATACAGTGTTTGCAAGAGACCCACTTCAGACCTAGGGACACATATAGACTGAAAGTGAGGGGATGGAAAAAGATACTCTATGCAAATGGAAATCAAAAGAAAACTGGAGTAGTAATACTCATATTAGATAAAATAGACTTTAAAATAAAGAATGTTACAAGAGACAAGGAAGGACACTACTTAATGAGCAAGGGATCAATCCAAGAAGAAGATATAAAAATTGTAAGTATTTATGCATCATAGGAGCACTTCAATACAAAAGGCAAATTCTAACAGCTATAAAAGAGGAAATTGACAGTAACACAATAATAGTGGGGGACTTTTACACCTTACTTACACCAATGGACAGATCATCCAGACAGAAAATTAATAAGGAAACACAAGCTTTAAATGACATAAGAGACAAGATAAATTTAATTGATATTTATAGGACATTCCATCTGAAAACAGCAGACTATACTTTCTTCTCAAGTGCACATGAACATTCTCCAGGATAGATCACATCTTGGGTCACAAATTAACCTCAGTAAATTTAAGAAAATTGAAATCATATCAAGCACCTTTTCTGACCACAATGCTATGAGATCAGAAATAAATTACAGGGAAAAAAACCATAAAAAACACCAATACATGGAGGCTAAACTAAATAACCAACAGATCACTGAAGAAATCAAAGAGGAAATAAAAAAA
>NC_041225.1:12709568-12725056 GCF_002837175.3 Physeter macrocephalus | reverse complement strand
CAAAGAAAACAATAGCAAAGATCAATAAAACTAAAAGCTGGTTCTTTCAGAAGATAAACAAAATTGATAAACCTTTCACCAGACTCATCAAGAAAAAGAGGGAGAGGACTCAAATCAATAAAATTAAAAATTAAAAAGGAGAAGTTACAATGGACACTGCAGAAATACAAAGCATCCTAAGAGACTACTACAAGCAACTCTATGCCAATAAAATGGACAACCTGGAAGAAATGGACAAATTCTTAGAAAGGTATAACCTTCCAAGACTGAACCAGAAAAAATAGAAAATATGAACAGACCAATCACATGTAAAGAAATTGAAACATTGATTAAAAATCTCCCAACAAACAAAAGTCCAGGACCAGATGGCTTCACAGGTGAATTCTACCAAACATTTAGAGAAGAGCTAACACCCATCCTTCTCAAAATCTTCCAAAAAATTTCAGAGGAAGTGCTCATTAACACCCCAAAACTCATTCTATGAGGCCACCATCACCCTGATACCAAAACCAGACAAAGATACTACAAAAAAAGAAAATCACACACCAATATCACTGATGAATATAGATACAAAAATCCTCGACAGAATACTAGCAAACAGAATCCAACAACACAGTAAAAGGATCATACATCATGATCAAGTGGGATTTATCCCAGGGATGCAAGGATTCTTCAATATACGCAAATCAATCAGTGTGATACACCATAATAACAAAACTGAAGAATAAAAACCATATGATCTCAATAGATGCAGGAAAGGTTTTACAAAATTCAACACCCATTTATGATAAAAACTCTCCAGAAAGTGGGCATAGAGGGAACCTACCTCAACATAATAAAGGGTATATACAATAAACCCACAGCAAACATCATTCTCAATGGTGAAAACTGAAAGCATTTCCTCTAAGATCAGGAAGAAGACAAGGATGTCCACTCTCGCCACTATTATTCAACATAGTTTTGGAAGTCCTAGCCAAGGCAATCAGAGAAGAAAAAGAAATAAAAGGAATACAAATTGGGAAAGAAGAAGTGGAGCTGTCACTGTTTGCAGATTACATGATACTATATATAGAAAATCCTAATGATGCCACCAGAAAACTACTAGAGCTAATCAAACTACCAATGGCATTTTTCACAGAAGTAGAACAAAAAATTTCGCAATATGTATGGAAACACAAAAGACCCTGAATAGTGAAAGCAATCTTGAGAAAGAAAAATGGAGCTCGAGGAATCAGGCTCCCTGGCTTTAGACTACACTACAAAGCTACAGTAATCAATACAGTATGGTACTGGCACAAAAAGAGAAATATAGATCAATGGAACAGGATAGAAAGCCCAGAGATAAACCCACACACATATGGTCACCTTATCTTTGATAAAGGAGGCAAGAATATACACTGAAGAAAAGACAGCATCCTCAATAAGTGGTGCTCGGAAAACTGGAGAGCTACATGGAAAAGAATGAAATTAGAACACTCCCTAACACCATACACAAAAATAAACTCAAAATGGATTAAAGACCTAAATGTAAAGCCAGACACTATCAAACTCTTAGAGGAAAACATAGGCAGAACACTCTATGACATAAATCACAGCAAGATCCTTTTTGACCCATCTCCTAGAGAAATGGAAATAAAAACAAAAATAAACAAATGGGACCTAATGAAACTTAAAAATGGAAACAAAACCAAAAATAAACAAATGGGACCTAATGAAATTTAAAATCTTTTGCACAGCAAAGGAAACTATAAAGTAGACGAAAAGTCAACCCTCAGAATGGAAGAAAATATTTGCAGATGAAGCAACTGACAAAGGATTAATCTCCAAAATATACAAGCAGCTCATGCAGCTCAATATCAAAAATACCCACAACCCAATCTAAAAATGGGCATAAGACCTAAGTAGACATTTCTCCAAAGAAGACATAGAGATGGCCAAGAAGCACATGAAAAGCTGCCCAACATCACTAAGTATTAGAGAAATACAAATAAAAACTACAATGAGGTATCACTTCACACTGGTTAGAATGGGCATCATCAGAAAATCTACAAACAACAAATGCTGAGAGGGTGTGGAGAAAAGGGAACCTTCTTGCACTGTTGGTGGGAATGTAAATTGATACAGCCACTATGGAGAACATATGGTAGTTAAAAAACGAAAAATAGAACTACCATATGACCCAGCATTCCCACTACTGGGCATATATCCAGAGAAAACCATAATTCAAAAAGAGTCATGTACCAAAATGTTCATTGCAGCTCTATTTACGATAGCCAGGACATGGAAGCAACCTAAGTGTCCATCAACAGATGAATGGATAAAGAAGATGTGGCACATATATACAATGGAATATTACTCAGCCATAAAAAGAAATGAAACTGAGTTATTTGTAATGAGGTGGATAGACCTGGAGTCTGTCATACAGAGTGAAGTAAGTCAGAAGGAGAAAAACAAATACCGTATGCTAACACATATATATGGAATCTAAGAAAAAAAAATGTCATGAAGAGATTAGTGGTAGGACAGGAATAAAACACAGACCTACTAGAGCATGGACTTGAGGACATGGGGAGGGGGAAGGGTAAGCTGTGACGAAGTGAGGAGAAACTAACACACTATTGTAAAACAGTTATACTCCAATAAAGATGTTAAAAAAAAAAAAAGACAGATGCACCCCTGTGTTTATTGCAGCAGTATGTACAATAGCCAGGGCATGGAAGCAACCTAAGTGTCCATCAACAGATGAATGGATAAAGAAGATGTGGTACATATAAACAATTAATGTTACTCAGCCATGAAAAGGAACGAAATTGGGTCATTTTTAGAGATGTGGATGGGCCTAGAGACTGTCATACAGAGTGAAGTAAGTCAGAAAGAGAAAAACAAATATCGTATATTAATGCATATATGTGGAATCTAGAAAAATGGTACAGATGAACCAGTTTGCAAGGCAGAAACAGAAACACAGATGTAAAGAACAAACGTATGGACACCAAGGGGGGAAAGTGGCGGGGGCATTGGTGGTGGTGGGATGAATTGGAAGATTGGGATTGACATATATACACTAATAGGTATAAAATAGATAACAAATAAGAACCTGCTGTGTAAAAAAATAAAATTAAAAAAAAAAAAAGAGTTAATGATTGGGGATTTCCCGGGTGGTGCAGTGGTTGAGACGCGGAGCTCCCAATGCAGGGGTCCCAGGTTTGATCCCTGGTCAGGGAACTAGATCACATATGCATGCCACAACTAAGAGTTCACATGCCACAACTATGGAGCTGGTGAGCCACAACTAAGGAGCCCACGAGCTGCAACTAAGGAGCCTGCCGGCCTCAACTAAGACCCGACACAACCGGAGGAAAAGAAAGAGTTAATGATTGGTAAATGTGAAGATGTAGATGTGGGGCTGGGGAACTGGTAACAGTTTAGACTAGAAATCTGCCACATGGCAGAACCACTGAACTCAGAGCTCCCTTAAAGATATAAAGGCCTGACACACATTCCTGAGTTGTTTTTACAGGAAGCAGACCTCCACTAGGTGAAAACTACTGACCACAAGAACACAGACCTTAGACTGGTTGGAACCAGGAGGCTGATGATGCCGACTCCCACTTACCTCACCACCAACCAATGAGAAGCTTGTCCACTACCTGACCACGCCCTCTTTGAATCATCACTGTAAAACTCTCACTACCCCCTCCAGGTTTGGACACACAGTTTTGAGGGCATTAGCCCGCTGTGGCCCCCTTTGCCTGGCAAAGCAATAAAGCTATTTCTTTCTACTTCACCCAAAACTCTTGTCTCCAAGATTTAATCTGGCACTGGTGTATAGAGTCCGATCTCGGCAACATTACTATTATTTTTGATTTAAGAAAGTTAAGCATTTCACACACTGAAGTAGGAGAGAGATGGGATGAAAAGGGATCGGGTTCAAGGTGTCGAACTGCTGGGTCCACATTCAAGCTCCATCTCCCACCAGAAAATTTGGGGAGGTTGTTTAACCACCCTGAGCTTCAGCTGCCCCGTTTGCAAAACAGGATCCCATGACCTGCCTCACAGAGATGTCAACTTAGAGAATATGGTGATGATCACGGAGCTTGTTTCTGGGGCTCACTTCCTTCTTTGAACAGTGACTTCCCTGCCCTCTGGGCAAAGTCCAGAAGTGGAAGTCAGCCTGTGTCCCATTGCTAAGAGCTCAGCTTTTGGCATTTTCCCAGGAAGTGAGCACGTTTCACAGGTCACATACGCAGGGGAGAGCAATCAGAACTTTCCTCCTTTTTTTGGTAACTCCCCCTTCATCTCTGATGGAAGCCGTCATTTTTTTCCTTTCAGGCAAACTCAGGCAATTCAAAAATTTCATGGTCATTTTAGGTTTAAACTCAGCCAGGTCAGGGTTCCACCCCTCCTTCTCTTTCTTCCACGAGGGTGCCCAACTTGTGGAGGGGTTTCACAGCACAGAGCTGTTGGTGGGGAGTGGGCAGCGGGTCTGTGGTGCTTCATGGGAACCGCTGAGCTGCGTCTGGCCCTGTCTGGTCTCTGGTCGTTGGCCTTGCTTCCCGTGGTTCCTGCTGCAGGATGCTTTGTGTCTTTCTTCTCCCAACCACCCATTTTCAGGCCCGCAGGCCTCTCTCACTGCTGAGATATGGAGTAAAGGCAGCTTCTGGATGTTTTCCTGAACTTTCCTGGAAACTGTGTGTCTGTCTGCAGACTGGCTTCTGTTTAGACTTTTCTTGCTACTGTTTTTGTCATGTCTATTTTCTGTAAGGCTTGCAGCTTCCCTGGGCTCTCTTAGATGTCTAAACGGATCTGCGTGTTGGACATCTACGCACCGCAGGGCTCAGCCTGGAGAAGGACAGGCTCTCCCTGGACCCTCTTCTTCCTCCTAGAGTCTAGTCTAGTCTAGCGGGAAGGTTGTCTGGCCCTTAAACGTAGAGTTGCAGATTTGAGCAGGTGTAGGTTGGGGTCAGACAAATCTCACGTGGAATGAAGGTTAACCTTGGAAATCCCTTAGGAAGCTGTCCCACTGACACTGTCACCTGGATCTCCTTAAGTCCACAAACCAGTTTTTCCTGGGGTTGTTTTGGAAGGCGGGAAGCGGAGGGGTTTGTAGAAAGCAGTCGAGAAAGGGCAGAAGAAAATGCGAAGTGGGCACATGTAGAAGTCATTCCCTTAGCTAAATTCTCAAATTCTACCCTGCCACCAAGGCCTCCCTGTTCCCCAGTCCCAGATTTGGGCTAATGGCCATCCTATCAGCTATTTCTCCCCATAGAGAGATAAGCTACCAGGAAGCAATGAGAGAGATAAATCCTTCATATCACACAGCAGTTGAAGGGTGAGCTAGGTGTTGGCTCTAGTCTGATTGATGAACAGAGCAATCAGAGCTTTCCTCCTTTTTTTTTGGTAACTCCCCCTTCATCTCTGATGGAAGCCGTCATTTTTTTTTTTTTTTTTTGCCTGCTTTGCGGGCAAAGCAAAGAAAGTCTCACTAGAGCCATAAATGACTGCCTTGCTGGAAAAGTGTCTGCCTTCAAAACCTTAAGTTAGAAAAAACTTTTAAAATGAGTTTGCCATGGTTTTCTTCTGAAGTATATATAGTATTTTCATCATTAGATATGCATGTTCTGGAGGTTTTCACAAACAGATTCTGCGTTTCCTAGAAAGTTGTGGGTCAGAAAGCCCCAGTCACTCCATCGTGGGCAGCAGTGTGGCTGTTTACACCCCGCGCCCCAAAGTCCCCGGCAAGGAACTCTCTCCCGCCACCTAGTGGTCATGTACCCACAGTTCTGGGGAGCGCCTCTGAGTTCACCAGTCCGGGGTCTGTTATAGACTTTAGCAGAGAAAGGCTAAACTCAGGGCTTCCCGGGCTTCCCTGGTGGCGCAGTGGTTGAGAGTCCGCCTGCCGAGGCAGGGGACACGGGTTCGTGCCCCGGTCCGGGAAGATCCCACGTGCCGCGGAGCGGCTGGGCCCCTGAACCTGCGTATCCGGAACCTGTGCTCCGCAACGGGAGAGGCCACAACAGTGAAAGGCCCGCGTACCGAAGAAAAAAAAAAAAAGCTAAACTCAGTAAAGAAATAGGGAGATTCCATATATATGTGTTAGCATACAGTGTTTGTTTTTCTCTTTCTGACTTACTTCACTCTGTATGACAGACTCTAGGTGCATCCACCTCACTACAAAGAACTCAATTTAGTTTCTTTTTATGGCTGACTAATATTCCACTGTATATGTGTGCCACATCTTCTTTATCCATTCATCTGTTGATGGACACTTAGGTTGCCTCCATGTCCTGGCTATTGGAAATAGTGCTGCAATGAACATTGTGGTACATGACTCGTTTTGAATTATGGTTTTCTCTGGGTATATGCCTAGTAGTGGGATTGCTGGCTAGGGGCAGGACAGGAATAAAGACACAGACGTAGAGAATGGACTTGAGAACACGAGGAGTGGGAAGGGTAAGCTGGGATGCAGTGAGAGAATAGCATGGACATACATACACTACCAAATGTAAAATAACTAGCTAGTGGGAAGCAGCCACATAGCACAGGGAGATCAGCTCGGTGCTTTTTGACCACCTAGAGGGGTGGGATAGGGAGAGGATATGGGGATATATGTATACATATAGCTAATTCACTTTGTTATTCAGCAGAAACTAACACAACATTGTAAAGCAGTTATACTCTCCAAAAGATGTTAAAAAAAAAAAAAGAAATAGGGAGAAAATAAAACCCTCCCCACAAAAGTGTCATAAGAGAAATCTGGCATTTGTTTGTTTTTCAGCTCTATGTCTATCTGTTGCTTCCTTAAATATGCTATATGTACCAGGCACTGTTCTAAAATTGAAAATAGATTTATAGATGTGCCCAATCTGCAGGCGTTAAAAGATGGTTGATGTAAAATTTGCCATGATTCATTTTTTTGGAAGTAAGGTGCAGAATTTTTTGAGGTCTAGGTTATAGCATTCTAGAATGCTCAGAGAACCATTCCTGATGGGACCAGGAAGGGCTGAGCTGTGGACTTGGTGAAGAGCATTGACAGGTGAGTCTGTGAGTGCTGTCTGTGCCAAAGTGACAGCTGAGGATGAGGGAGCAGAGGGACAGCTCTTTCTATTCCTAAGAAGAAGTTACTGGTAAAAAAGACATAAATATTTATTTAACAATTGAAATCGGAAATCACAGCATTAAGTGTTTCCGCTGAAACTGAGCAATGTTTTCCATAATTAGGAATTTTCTAAGTGGCATTTGGACATGGTTTTACATGCTGTCAAAATGAGCAGCAGGTGATAGAGAACATCTTCCTTTTGATCCCCCTCTTGGGAGCTGGGTCATTCCCATACATGGAATCAGAAAGCTTGGACTTGAATCCCATCTGACTCTGGTGTTTCCTGGACAAATCACTTAAGTTCCGTCTTCTTCTAAGTTGTTTTTTCACACAATTCAAACAGCACAGAATTTGTAGAAGAAAAGGTCCAAGTCCTGGTTTACAATGCCTCACTTCCAAATGCACTCCCTGATCTGAGGTGATCTTGCCCTCGGTTGGTTGGCGTCTTTTGCATGTATACACACATACACTCTTTTTTTTTTATTTGCCTAAATGAAGTCACACTTTGTTATATTGTTTTCTTTTAAAAATCAACCTTACTGAATTATAATTTACATACAAGAAAAATCTGGGTTTTTTTTTTGGGCCCCGCGACATGCGGGATCTTAGTTCCCGCATCAGGGATCGAACCCCTGCCCCCTGTAGTGGAAGCACGGAGTCTTAACTACTGGACCTCCAGGGAAGTCCCTAAAAATCCATTTTTAAATGTACACCTTGAGGAGTTTTGACAAATAAAAAGAATTGTGAAATGAATACCTCAACCAAGTCTTAGATAAAACCCAAAAAACTAGGATCTAGTGAATTTAAGATGCTGGCTCATTATGTCTTCTATTTAGGTAAGCATCCCTACTAAGCACTACGTAAATGTTAGGTTTACATTTTTTCTGGTTGTATCCAGTGTCACACTGTCTACCACTGACTCCACACGCTTCCAGTGTCTGTCCCATGCGCATCTCTGTCTTGGTTTGCTTTTCCTCCTTTGTCTTGGGGCTGATGGCTTGTTCCTGTCCACAGGTAAGGAAAGATCTGTAACAACTACCTAGATTCTACTTCCTCAAGACCTTAGGAAGGTGCCTGCTTCTCTCCAGGCCCCGGACCTGCCCAAGTTCAGCTGTCCCTCATCACTTTTGGCTTCTTTTTTAAAAAAATGTCATATTGTGTTTATTCATTCACCTGGTGATTGACACATAGGTTGTTTCCATTTTGAGCTATTACGAGTATTAATTTTTATGAAGTCCAATTCATGCGTTTTTTTTTCCTTTACTTAATTTTCATGCATTTTTGTTTCACATTTCAGAAGTCTTTGCCTAACCCAAGGTTGTAAAGATTTTCTTCTTCTTTTTCTTTTTTTAAAAATTTTATTGGACTATAGTTGATTTACAGTGTTGTGTTAATTTCTACTGTATAGCAAAGTGATACACTTATACATATTCTTTTTCATATTCTTTTCCATTATGGTTTATCCCAGGATATTGAATATAGTTCTCTGTGCTATACAGTAGGACCTTGTTGCTTATCCATCCTATATCGTCCTTGGCTTCTGTCTTCTACCTCATCTCCCAGTTCAGCCCTTCTCTGCCCAGATCCGGCTTTCACACTGCATGAAAGGAAACACTGTAAAAGGAAACACTTGAAGCAATGCTCTCCTGCCTGAAAGACCCTGGCCGGGGAGGGGTGGAGGGGTGGGGGGGTGGGGGGTGGGGGGTGTTGGCCTGCAGAGTAGTGCAATGAAATAGCAACCTCTAGATTTCTTGGGGTGACTTTCTACTCTTACCACTAGAGTTCTGAGTGAGACTTTCTCAGCCACGAAGCCCACTTGCTGTATCCCTAACCAAGCCTGGGATCTTCCCACTTCTAGGATTTTAGGTTGTGTTGTCCTCTCCGAATGAACTCAATCAATCAATGACTATGCATTGAGAACACACCACGTGCCGCGCCTTTTACTTACTGTGAGGTTTAGGAATAGGATTTGGTGGCTGAATCCATTACATCTGTCTCCTTCCCTCTAGGTTCCCTATAAAGGAACCTGTATGTGCAAATTATAATAGCTCATCAGTGGACCCTGAGGACCACGGCAGATGGAGCTGAGATCTCAGTGCAGTCCATCTGGTTGGAAACTGGGTCTCAGCAGTTTGTTGGAGGTTTAGAGACTATGATTCAACTCCAAGAGGACGAAACTAAGAGTGAGCTTGGGGGTTAGGTTTCAGTCCAATAAATCAAGGCAGGGCTGCAGTGGGAGAACTGTCAGGTAACCTGGACAAACTTATGTACACAGCCAGGGAGGAACAGGGGGCTGCTTCCCTGTAATTCACTCATTTAACAAATACTGTTGAGCATCTCCTGTGTACCAGGGTATGTTATAGGCACCTATTCACACATTGCCTATGTTCCCGTGGTGGAGACAGGCAAGGGACCAGCTCTGAATAATAAATTAAGAAAATGTTCTGATAGTGACACACAGTATGAAGAAAATGAAACAGGTGATGTGGGAGAGGGTGGCAGGCATGTAACCTGAGAAAGGTTGGTCAGGGAAGGTCTCTGAGGGGTGCCCATGAGAAGGAGCCAGGTGTGAGAAGATCTGGGGAGGAGCCTCCAGTGCGGGCAGAGGCAACAGTATGTGCAAAGGCCCTGTGGTGTCTGAGGAACCAAAGGAAGCCCCATGCAGCACAGTGAGTGGGCAAGAAGGGGAGTAGAGGGGATGATGTCAGAGAGGTAAAAGGGGTCTTATTCCCCAGGGTGACGAATTTGGATTTTGTTTTAAGTGAGGTGGCAAGCCATTGGAAGGCTTTAAGCTGGGGGGCGACTGGATCTAACTTACATTGCTTACAGTGTAGAAGGATCATTTAAACAAAAAAATTATTTATTTATTATTTGGCTGCGTCGGGTCTTAGTTGTGGCACACAGGATCTTTCACTGTGGCATGCTCAGGCTTTCGTTGCGTGCGCAGGCTTCTCTGTAGTTGTGGCGCGTGGGCTTAGTTGCCCTGCAGCATGTGGGATCTTAGTTCCCCAACCAGGGATCAAACTGGCATCCCCTGCATTGCAAGACGTATTCTTTTTTTTTTTTTTTTTTTTTTTGTGGTACGCGGGCCTCTCACTGGTGTGGCCTCCGTTGCGGAGCACAGGCTCCGGACGCGCAGGCTCAGCGGCCATGGCTCACGCGTCCAGCCGCTCCGCGGCATGTGGGATCTTCCCGGACCGGGGCACGAACCCGTGTCCCCTGCATTGGCAGGCGGACTCTCAACCACTGCGCCACCAGGGAAGCCCGCAAGAAGATGTATTCTTAACCACTGGACCACCAGGGAAGTCCCTGTAGAAGGATCATTCAGAGGTGAAGCAGAGACTCCGGTCCAGAGGAGAAAAGATGCCTTGGGGCTGGTGGTAGCAATGGCGATGGAGGGAAGTGGAAAGACTTGGAATATATCTTGGAGGTGGAGTCACTGAGATTGTGGAGTGGTGGAGGGTCAGGGGTGCTGATTCCAGAGGAGGAAAATTGGGGAAGAAGAAAGTTTGGGTGACAGGGAGGCAAGAGCTTTGGCCATTTGCAGTTTGAGATGCCAAGTGTCAGTGTTGTTGGCAATTAGATAAACAAGTGTCAATTTCATGGGAGACGTGAGGGCTAAAGATGGAACTATGGACATTATTGGCTAATAGATAATATTGGAAACCATGGAACTGGATGAGATGCCCTAAATAGGCTGGTACCCGGGCACCAGTTTAGGCAGTAAGACCATGATAAAATCTTTCCAGCTGATGGGATCTGAAGAGGGAAGGGTGGTGCTTAGCTTGCAGGCTGAGTCTTTCATACCCACATGTAGGTGTGGCTGGATCAAGCGGCGGCTGGCACTGCCCTGACATGTTCTTCATTCCTTAGCTCCACTCCCATCTTTTCTAGAAGCCCCCATTTCTTCATCCTCCATCAGCTGGCCATACCAGTTGGGCTTCAGGGCCCAGAGCAGATGTCTGGTGGTCCTCATTTGTGTATTGTCTCCTGGGTTGCCATATCCTGGTATTTTCCCTCTGTCTCCTAGGGTTGACTGAGTGAAAAACCCACATTTATATTATGCGGCACCCTCCCCAGTCTATGTGAGGCTCTTCATCTCAAGAATGCAAGAGTTTTAACAGTTATTCATTCTTCATTTTGAAGATGGGAGATTGAGCGCCATAGGAGAGATGTTATCTGGCCAGGGTTACACAATAAATCAGCAGGAACTGTGAGATCTGAGAGGCCAGGGACCACTGGTGCTGCATCTTGATCACTATAAAAATGTGAGTTCCAACAGTAAAAGGGGCCTTCTAATATTAAAATGATGTAGGCTTAAAAAACTTTTTATTTTGAAATAATTACAGATTCACTGGAAGGTGCAAAGGAATGTACAGGGGCGTCCTGAGCTCACTTCAGCCAGCTTCTCCCAAGGTTAACATCTTGCATTATTATAGTACAATATCAAAAACAGGAAACTGACATTGGTACAATCCACAGAGTTTATTTAGATTTCACCAGTTATACGTACATTCATTTGTGTGTGTGTGTAGCTCTGCATAATTTTATTACACGTGTAGCTTCATGTAACCACTATGATCACGATACCAACAGTATCATCCTCACACCATTCCCTCTTGCTACCCCGGTATAGACACGCCCACCTTATTCCCTCATCCCTAACGCCTGGCAACCGCTAATCTGTTCTCCATCTCTATGTTATTTAATGAGTGTTATATAAATGGAATCATGAAGTAGGTATCCTTTTGAGACTGGCTTTTCTTCACTCAGCATAATTTCCTTGAGGCTTATCTAAGTTGTTGGATGTATCAGTAGTTCTTTCCTTTTTACTGCTGCATAGTATTCCATGCTATAGATGTACCCCCTTGAAAGATATTTGGATAGTTTCCAGTTTCATAGTTTTCCATTATGAATAAAATGACCATAAAACATCTGTGTACTATAGGTTTTTGTGTGAACTTAAATCTTTATTTCTCTGGGACATATGCTTAAGAGTGCAATTCCTGGGTCATATGCAGGTTCATTTTTCGTTTTAAAAACTATTTTCCAGAGTGGCTGTTGTTTCCACCACAGTGTATGAGTGATCCAGTTTCTCCACATCTTTGCTAGCCTTTGATGTTATCACCATTTTTTCATTCTAGTCATTCTGAAAGGTATGGGGGTGATAGTGTGGTTTTAATTTGCATTTTTCTAATGGCTAACAATGTTGACTCTCTTTTCTTGTGTTTGTCATCTGCATATCATCTTTGGTGAAAGGTCTGTCCATGTCTTTTGCCTATTTTCTAATTGCATGGTTTGTTTTTTAAATGCTGAATTTTGAGAGTTCTTAATGTCTTCTAGATATAAGTTCTTTGTCAGATAAATGATTTGCAAATACTTTCTCCCTGTCTGTAATTTCATTTTTCATTCTTTTAATAGGGTCTTTTGCAGAGCAAATATTTTTAATTTTGATGAGGTCCAAATGATCAATTTTTCCTTTTTTGAGTCATGCTTTTGGTGTTGAGTTTAATAACTCGTTGAATAGTCCTAGGTGCCATAGAATTTCTCCAGTTTTATTTTTCCTAGAAGGTTAATATAAAGTTTTATGTTTTACATTTATGTCCATGATCTGTTTTGAGTTAATTTTTGTGTATGGTTTGAGGTCTAGGTTGAGGTTAATATTTTGCCTATGGATGTCTAGTTGTCCAGCACTATTTATTGAAAAGGGTATCTTTCCTCCATTGAATTGCTTTAGCTTCTTTATCAAAAATGAATTGGGCATATTTGTGTGGGTCCATTTTTGGGGTTTCTATTTTGTTCCATTTACCTATGTGTCTATTCCTCTACCAATACCATTTTTCTTGATTATTGTAGCTATAAGTCACAACATTGGGAAGAGTGTTTACTCCTATTTCCACCATTAATATTGATTTTAAAATTTCTTATCCTGTGTGTGTGTGTGTGTGTGTGTGTGTGTGTGTGTGTGTGTGTGTTCTGAGTGGGGGCTGAAGGGGAAGGGATTCCTCCTATGTTCACAAGGTGGAATATTTTTCTTCTAATTATTTTCCTCTTTGGACTGTAACATCTGATTTGAAAAAAGCTTTTAGAATTGTACATAAAATAGAAGTAAATTAACCTTTACTCAGAGGAAGTTGCATTGACTTTTTGCTCATTCTCTTGGCCTCTTGGAAGTCTTCTTCATGCCCATCAGCTCCCAGAGGAGCTTCTGGATAGTAGAGGTTATAGCAAACCTGACCTTTGTGTAAATGAAGTGAGTCTAGCCATGAACTTTCAAAACAAAGGCTGTAGTGTTAGCTCTGAGATTATATAACACCAAATACACTATCTAATGGGTGTGGCAAGTAATATAATTGAGAGAAGTAGGTTAGGTCAACAAAAGGAAACCAAGCACCATCTGAAGGGGGCATTTACCACTCTTATTGAGCATGCTGTTGAAACAGTCCTAGTACTGACAGATTTTAAGAAAAGCCAGAAATTCAGATTTTTATGTGAAATCTCCTGGCTTTTCATGTTGGGAACCAATTGGTATTTTAAAATTATTCTGTGTGGGCCAAATGAACTGGTCTGGGGCACTGATCTTTCCCAAGGGTGGTCAATTTGCAACCTTTGATATTTAGCTGGGTTGTCCGAGAGTGCCTTGTCATTATGGGTCCTGAAGGTAATGTGTGATTGGTCAAGCAGCTATGTGCTCAGTGTCTAGTCTGTTTCCAAAGAGGCTGATGGTGCGTAAAAAGTTTATTTGCCCATGCCAATCCTGCAATCTTGTTTACACTATTCATTTACTTTGCAAATCTTTCATGTTTCAAACAGACAGAGCTGAGGCAAATGTCAGCCCTGCCTCCTTATAATGATCATTGAGTCTATCAAGCTATGTGCAGTTTGATTGCCTTGTATTGACTGAGAGCCAACAGTTGTGATTCCTCCCCTAGATGTGATGGGCATGACAGTGTGTGTGTGTGTGTGTGTGTGTGTGTGTGTCCGCACATGCAATGTTGTGGGCAGAGGGGTGTAGAGGGCAATAGCTTGGTGTGGAAAACTTAAGTCTTAAGTAGCATCAGGGGGTCCGTGAAGTCAAAACTATTTTTATAACAGTACTGACATTATTTGCTTTCTTCGCTTTCATTTTTTAAGTGTGTCCAGTAGAGCTGTCCAGAAGCCATAGGACATGTGATGATGTCATTGCTTTGATGGCTAATGAAAGATGTATATGTATGCCTTTGTGTTTTAAAACTTTGTTTTAGGGAATTCCCTGGTGGTCCAGTGGTTAGGACTCCGAGCTCTCATTGCTGAGGGCTCAGGTTTGATCCCTATTCAGGGAACGAAAATCCCACAAGCCACGTGGCCAAAACAAACAAACAAAAAGCTTTTGCTTTAAAATAAACTTCTGGAGCCTGACCAACATGGCAGAGTAGAAGGACGTGCTCTCACTCCCTCTTGTGAGAACACCAGAATCGCAACTAGCTTCTGGACAATCATCGACAGGAAGACACTGGAACTCACCAAAAAAGATACCCCACATCCAAAGACAAAGGGGAAGCCACAGTGAGACGGTATGAGGGGTGCAATGACAGCAAAATCTAATCCCATAATTGCTGGGTGGGTGACTCACAGACTGGAGAACACTTATACCACAGAAGTCCACCCACTGGAGTGAAGGTTCTGTGCCCAACGTCAGGCTTCCCAACCTGGGGGTCTGGCAACGGGAGGAGGAATTCCTAGAGAATCAAACTTTGAAGGCTAGCGGGATTTGATTGCAGGACTTTGACAGGACTGGGAGAAAAAGACACTCCACTCTAGGAGGGCACACACAAAGTAGTGTGCACATCGGGACCCCAGGGGAAGGAGCAGTGACCCCAGGGGAGACTGAACCAGACCTACCTGCTAGTGTTGGAGGGCCTCCTGCAGGGTGGCTGTGGCTCACCTCGGAGACAAGGACACTGGCAGCAGAAGTTCTGGGAAGTACTCCTTTGCATAAGCCCTCCCGGAGTCTGCCGTTAGCCTCACCAAAGAGCCTGTAGGCTCCAGAGCTGGGTCGCCTCAGGCCAAACAACCAACAAGGAGGGAACCCAGCACCACCCATCAGAAGTCAAGTAAATTAAGTTTTACTGATCTCCGCCAACCACAGCAACAGTCACCTCTACCCACCACCAGTCCCTCCCATCAGGAAACCTACACAAGTATCTTAGATAGCCTCATCCACCAGACGGCAGACAGCACAAGCAAGAAGAACTACAATCCTGCAGCCTGTGGAACAAAAACCACATTCACAGAAAGATAGACAAGATGAAAAGGCAGAGAGCTATGTACCAGATGAAGGAACAGGATAAAACCCCAGAAAAACAACTAAATGAAGTGGAGATAGGCAACCTTCCAGAAAAAGAATTCA
>NC_041225.1:12707144-12709378 GCF_002837175.3 Physeter macrocephalus | reverse complement strand
ACACTAGAAGGAATCAATAGCAGAATAACTGAGGCAGAAGAACGGATAAGTAACCTGGAAGACAGAATGGTGGAATTCAGTGCTGCAGAACAGAATAAAGAAAAAAGAATGAAAAGAAATGAAGACAGCCTAAGAGATCTCTGGGACAACATTAAACACAACAACATTTGCATTATAGGGGTCCCACAAGGAGAAGAGAGAGAGAAAGGACCAGAGAAAATATTTGCAGAGATTATAGTAAAAAACTTCCCTAACATGGGAAAGGAAATAACCACCCAAGTCCAGGAAGCGCAGTGAGTCCCATACAGGACAAACCCAAGGAGAAACACAGTGAGACACATAGTAATCAAACTGGCAAAAATTAAAGACAAAGAAAAATTATTGAAAGCAGCAAGGGAAAAATGACAAATAACATACAAGGGAACTCTCATAAGGTTAACAGCTGATTTCTCAGCAGAAACTCTACAAGCCAGAAGGGAGTAGCATGATATACTTAAAGTGATGAAAAGGAAGAACCTACAACCAAGATTACTCTACCCGGCAAGGATCTCATTCAGGTTCGATGGAGAAATCAAAAGCTTTACAGACAAGCAAAAGCTAAGAGAATGCAGCGCCACCAAACCAGCTCTACAACAAATGCTAAAGGAACTTCTCTAAGTGGGAAACACAAGAGAAGAAAAGGACCTACAAAAACAAGCCCAAAACAATTAAGAAAATTGTCATAGGAACATACATATCGATAATTAATTAAACATACATATCGATAATTAATTAAACGTGAATGGATTAAATGTTCCCACCGAAAGACACAGGCTTGCTGAATGGATAGAAAAACAAGACCCATCTATATGTTGTCTACAAGAGACCCACTTCAGACCTAGGGACACATACAGACTGAAAGTGAGGGGATGGAAAAAGATATTCCATGTAAATGGAAATCAAAGAAAGCTGGAGTAGCAATACTCATAACAGTTAAAATAGACTTTAAAATAAAGAATGCTACAAGAGAAAAGGAAGGACACTACATAATGATCAAGGGATCAATCCAAGAAGAAGATATTACAATTATAAATATATATGCACCCAACATAGGAACACCTCAATACCTAAGGCATCTGCTAACAACTGTAAAAGAGGAAATTGACAGTAACACAATAATAGTGGGGGACTTTAACACCTCACTTACAGAAATGGACAGATCATCCAAAATGAAAATAAATAAGGAAAGCAGAAGCTTTAATTGACACAATAGACCAGATAGGTTTAATTGATACTTATAGGACATTCCATCCAAAAACAGCAGATTACACTTTCTTCTCAAGTGCACGCGGAACATTCTCCAGGATAGATCACATCTTGGGTCACAAATCAAGCCTCAGTAAATTTAAGAAAAATGAAATCATATTAAGCATCTTTTCTGACCACAACGCTATGAGATTAGAAATGAATTACAGGGGAAAAAACGTATAAAACACAAACACATGGAGGCTAAATACTACGTTACTAAATAACCAAGAGATCATTGAAGAAATCAAAGAGGAAGTAAAAAAATACTTAGAAAAAAATGACAACAAAACTACCCAAAACCTAAGGGATGCAGCAAAAGCAGTTCTGAGAGGGAAGTTTATAGCAATAAAATCCTACCTCAAGAAACAAGAAACATCTCACATAAACAACCTAACCTTATACCTATAGCAATTAGAGAAAGAAGAACAAAAAAACCCCAAAGTTAGTGGAAGGAAAAACCATTAGCCAGACTCATTAAGCAAAAACGGGAGAAGACTCAAGTAAATAGAATTGGAAATGCAAAAGAAGAAGTAACAACTGACACCGCAGAAATACAAAGGATCATGAGAGCTTACTACAAGCAATATATGCCAATAAAATAGACAATCTGGAAGAAATAGACAAATTCTTAGAAAAGCACAACCTTCCAAGACTGAACCAGGAAGAAATAGAAAATATAAACAGACCAATCACAAGCACCGAAATAGAGACTGTGATTAAAAATCTTGCAACAAACAAAAGACCAGGACCAGATGGCTTCACAGGCAAATTCTTTCAAACATTTAGAGAAGAGCTAACACCTATCCTTCTCAAACTCTTCCAAAATATAGTAGAGGGAGGAACACTTCTAAGCTCATTCTATGAGGCCACCATCACTCTGATACCAAAACCAGACAAAGATACTACAAAAAAAGAAAATTACAGACCAATATCACTGATGAATATAA